>NC_059426.1:2447799-2747799 GCF_021028975.2 Sphaerodactylus townsendi
GGGGGGGGGGGGTGGGGGGGGGGGGGGGTGGGGGGGGGGGGGGGTGGGGGGGGGGGGGGGTGGGGGGGGGGGGGGGTGGGGGGGGGGGGGGGTGGGGGGGGGGGGGGGTGGGGGGGGGGGGGGGTGGGGGGGGGGGGGGGTGGGGGGGGGGGGGGGTGGGGGGGGGGGGGGGTGGGGGGGGGGGGGGGTGGGGGGGGGGGGGGGTGGGGGGGGGGGGGGGTGGGGGGGGGGGGGGGTGGGGGGGGGGGGGGGTGGGGGGGGGGGGGGGTGGGGGGGGGGGGGGGTGGGGGGGGGGGGGGGTGGGGGGGGGGGGGGGTGGGGGGGGGGGGGGGTGGGGGGGGGGGGGGGTGGGGGGGGGGGGGGGTGGGGGGGGGGGGGGGTGGGGGGGGGGGGGGGTGGGGGGGGGGGGGGGTGGGGGGGGGGGGGGGTGGGGGGGGGGGGGGGTGGGGGGGGGGGGGGGTGGGGGGGGGGGGGGGTGGGGGGGGGGGGGGGTGGGGGGGGGGGGGGGTGGGGGGGGGGGGGGGTGGGGGGGGGGGGGGGTGGGGGGGGGGGGGGGTGGGGGGGGGGGGGGGTGGGGGGGGGGGGGGGTGGGGGGGGGGGGGGGTGGGGGGGGGGGGGGGTGGGGGGGGGGGGGGGTGGGGGGGGGGGGGGGTGGGGGGGGGGGGGGGTGGGGGGGGGGGGGGGTGGGGGGGGGGGGGGGTGGGGGGGGGGGGGGGTGGGGGGGGGGGGGGGTGGGGGGGGGGGGGGGTGGGGGGGGGGGGGGGTGGGGGGGGGGGGGGGTGGGGGGGGGGGGGGGTGGGGGGGGGGGGGGGTGGGGGGGGGGGGGGGTGGGGGGGGGGGGGGGTGGGGGGGGGGGGGGGTGGGGGGGGGGGGGGGTGGGGGGGGGGGGGGGTGGGGGGGGGGGGGGGTGGGGGGGGGGGGGGGTGGGGGGGGGGGGGGGTGGGGGGGGGGGGGGGTGGGGGGGGGGGGGGGTGGGGGGGGGGGGGGGTGGGGGGGGGGGGGGGTGGGGGGGGGGGGGGGTGGGGGGGGGGGGGGGTGGGGGGGGGGGGGGGTGGGGGGGGGGGGGGGTGGGGGGGGGGGGGGGTGGGGGGGGGGGGGGGTGGGGGGGGGGGGGGGTGGGGGGGGGGGGGGGTGGGGGGGGGGGGGGGTGGGGGGGGGGGGGGGTGGGGGGGGGGGGGGGTGGGGGGGGGGGGGGGTGGGGGGGGGGGGGGGTGGGGGGGGGGGGGGGTGGGGGGGGGGGGGGGTGGGGGGGGGGGGGGGTGGGGGGGGGGGGGGGTGGGGGGGGGGGGGGGTGGGGGGGGGGGGGGGTGGGGGGGGGGGGGGGTGGGGGGGGGGGGGGGTGGGGGGGGGGGGGGGTGGGGGGGGGGGGGGGTGGGGGGGGGGGGGGGTGGGGGGGGGGGGGGGTGGGGGGGGGGGGGGGTGGGGGGGGGGGGGGGTGGGGGGGGGGGGGGGTGGGGGGGGGGGGGGGTGGGGGGGGGGGGGGGTGGGGGGGGGGGGGGGTGGGGGGGGGGGGGGGTGGGGGGGGGGGGGGGTGGGGGGGGGGGGGGGTGGGGGGGGGGGGGGGTGGGGGGGGGGGGGGGTGGGGGGGGGGGGGGGTGGGGGGGGGGGGGGGTGGGGGGGGGGGGGGGTGGGGGGGGGGGGGGGTGGGGGGGGGGGGGGGTGGGGGGGGGGGGGGGTGGGGGGGGGGGGGGGTGGGGGGGGGGGGGGGTGGGGGGGGGGGGGGGTGGGGGGGGGGGGGGGTGGGGGGGGGGGGGGGTGGGGGGGGGGGGGGGTGGGGGGGGGGGGGGGTGGGGGGGGGGGGGGGTGGGGGGGGGGGGGGGTGGGGGGGGGGGGGGGTGGGGGGGGGGGGGGGTGGGGGGGGGGGGGGGTGGGGGGGGGGGGGGGTGGGGGGGGGGGGGGGTGGGGGGGGGGGGGGGTGGGGGGGGGGGGGGGTGGGGGGGGGGGGGGGTGGGGGGGGGGGGGGGTGGGGGGGGGGGGGGGTGGGGGGGGGGGGGGGTGGGGGGGGGGGGGGGTGGGGGGGGGGGGGGGTGGGGGGGGGGGGGGGTGGGGGGGGGGGGGGGTGGGGGGGGGGGGGGGTGGGGGGGGGGGGGGGTGGGGGGGGGGGGGGGTGGGGGGGGGGGGGGGTGGGGGGGGGGGGGGGTGGGGGGGGGGGGGGGTGGGGGGGGGGGGGGGTGGGGGGGGGGGGGGGTGGGGGGGGGGGGGGGTGGGGGGGGGGGGGGGTGGGGGGGGGGGGGGGTGGGGGGGGGGGGGGGTGGGGGGGGGGGGGGGTGGGGGGGGGGGGGGGTGGGGGGGGGGGGGGGTGGGGGGGGGGGGGGGTGGGGGGGGGGGGGGGTGGGGGGGGGGGGGGGTGGGGGGGGGGGGGGGTGGGGGGGGGGGGGGGTGGGGGGGGGGGGGGGTGGGGGGGGGGGGGGGTGGGGGGGGGGGGGGGTGGGGGGGGGGGGGGGTGGGGGGGGGGGGGGGTGGGGGGGGGGGGGGGTGGGGGGGGGGGGGGGTGGGGGGGGGGGGGGGTGGGGGGGGGGGGGGGTGGGGGGGGGGGGGGGTGGGGGGGGGGGGGGGTGGGGGGGGGGGGGGGTGGGGGGGGGGGGGGGTGGGGGGGGGGGGGGGTGGGGGGGGGGGGGGGTGGGGGGGGGGGGGGGTGGGGGGGGGGGGGGGTGGGGGGGGGGGGGGGTGGGGGGGGGGGGGGGTGGGGGGGGGGGGGGGTGGGGGGGGGGGGGGGTGGGGGGGGGGGGGGGTGGGGGGGGGGGGGGGTGGGGGGGGGGGGGGGTGGGGGGGGGGGGGGGTGGGGGGGGGGGGGGGTGGGGGGGGGGGGGGGTGGGGGGGGGGGGGGGTGGGGGGGGGGGGGGGTGGGGGGGGGGGGGGGTGGGGGGGGGGGGGGGTGGGGGGGGGGGGGGGTGGGGGGGGGGGGGGGTGGGGGGGGGGGGGGGTGGGGGGGGGGGGGGGTGGGGGGGGGGGGGGGTGGGGGGGGGGGGGGGTGGGGGGGGGGGGGGGTGGGGGGGGGGGGGGGTGGGGGGGGGGGGGGGTGGGGGGGGGGGGGGGTGGGGGGGGGGGGGGGTGGGGGGGGGGGGGGGTGGGGGGGGGGGGGGGTGGGGGGGGGGGGGGGTGGGGGGGGGGGGGGGTGGGGGGGGGGGGGGGTGGGGGGGGGGGGGGGTGGGGGGGGGGGGGGGTGGGGGGGGGGGGGGGTGGGGGGGGGGGGGGGTGGGGGGGGGGGGGGGTGGGGGGGGGGGGGGGTGGGGGGGGGGGGGGGTGGGGGGGGGGGGGGGTGGGGGGGGGGGGGGGTGGGGGGGGGGGGGGGTGGGGGGGGGGGGGGGTGGGGGGGGGGGGGGGTGGGGGGGGGGGGGGGTGGGGGGGGGGGGGGGTGGGGGGGGGGGGGGGTGGGGGGGGGGGGGGGTGGGGGGGGGGGGGGGTGGGGGGGGGGGGGGGTGGGGGGGGGGGGGGGTGGGGGGGGGGGGGGGTGGGGGGGGGGGGGGGTGGGGGGGGGGGGGGGTGGGGGGGGGGGGGGGTGGGGGGGGGGGGGGGTGGGGGGGGGGGGGGGTGGGGGGGGGGGGGGGTGGGGGGGGGGGGGGGTGGGGGGGGGGGGGGGTGGGGGGGGGGGGGGGTGGGGGGGGGGGGGGGTGGGGGGGGGGGGGGGTGGGGGGGGGGGGGGGTGGGGGGGGGGGGGGGTGGGGGGGGGGGGGGGTGGGGGGGGGGGGGGGTGGGGGGGGGGGGGGGTGGGGGGGGGGGGGGGTGGGGGGGGGGGGGGGTGGGGGGGGGGGGGGGTGGGGGGGGGGGGGGGTGGGGGGGGGGGGGGGTGGGGGGGGGGGGGGGTGGGGGGGGGGGGGGGTGGGGGGGGGGGGGGGTGGGGGGGGGGGGGGGTGGGGGGGGGGGGGGGTGGGGGGGGGGGGGGGTGGGGGGGGGGGGGGGTGGGGGGGGGGGGGGGTGGGGGGGGGGGGGGGTGGGGGGGGGGGGGGGTGGGGGGGGGGGGGGGTGGGGGGGGGGGGGGGTGGGGGGGGGGGGGGGTGGGGGGGGGGGGGGGTGGGGGGGGGGGGGGGTGGGGGGGGGGGGGGGTGGGGGGGGGGGGGGGTGGGGGGGGGGGGGGGTGGGGGGGGGGGGGGGTGGGGGGGGGGGGGGGTGGGGGGGGGGGGGGGTGGGGGGGGGGGGGGGTGGGGGGGGGGGGGGGTGGGGGGGGGGGGGGGTGGGGGGGGGGGGGGGTGGGGGGGGGGGGGGGTGGGGGGGGGGGGGGGTGGGGGGGGGGGGGGGTGGGGGGGGGGGGGGGTGGGGGGGGGGGGGGGTGGGGGGGGGGGGGGGTGGGGGGGGGGGGGGGTGGGGGGGGGGGGGGGTGGGGGGGGGGGGGGGTGGGGGGGGGGGGGGGTGGGGGGGGGGGGGGGTGGGGGGGGGGGGGGGTGGGGGGGGGGGGGGGTGGGGGGGGGGGGGGGTGGGGGGGGGGGGGGGTGGGGGGGGGGGGGGGTGGGGGGGGGGGGGGGTGGGGGGGGGGGGGGGTGGGGGGGGGGGGGGGTGGGGGGGGGGGGGGGTGGGGGGGGGGGGGGGTGGGGGGGGGGGGGGGTGGGGGGGGGGGGGGGTGGGGGGGGGGGGGGGTGGGGGGGGGGGGGGGTGGGGGGGGGGGGGGGTGGGGGGGGGGGGGGGTGGGGGGGGGGGGGGGTGGGGGGGGGGGGGGGTGGGGGGGGGGGGGGGTGGGGGGGGGGGGGGGTGGGGGGGGGGGGGGGTGGGGGGGGGGGGGGGTGGGGGGGGGGGGGGGTGGGGGGGGGGGGGGGTGGGGGGGGGGGGGGGTGGGGGGGGGGGGGGGTGGGGGGGGGGGGGGGTGGGGGGGGGGGGGGGTGGGGGGGGGGGGGGGTGGGGGGGGGGGGGGGTGGGGGGGGGGGGGGGTGGGGGGGGGGGGGGGTGGGGGGGGGGGGGGGTGGGGGGGGGGGGGGGTGGGGGGGGGGGGGGGTGGGGGGGGGGGGGGGTGGGGGGGGGGGGGGGTGGGGGGGGGGGGGGGTGGGGGGGGGGGGGGGTGGGGGGGGGGGGGGGTGGGGGGGGGGGGGGGTGGGGGGGGGGGGGGGTGGGGGGGGGGGGGGGTGGGGGGGGGGGGGGGTGGGGGGGGGGGGGGGTGGGGGGGGGGGGGGGTGGGGGGGGGGGGGGGTGGGGGGGGGGGGGGGTGGGGGGGGGGGGGGGTGGGGGGGGGGGGGGGTGGGGGGGGGGGGGGGTGGGGGGGGGGGGGGGTGGGGGGGGGGGGGGGTGGGGGGGGGGGGGGGTGGGGGGGGGGGGGGGTGGGGGGGGGGGGGGGTGGGGGGGGGGGGGGGTGGGGGGGGGGGGGGGTGGGGGGGGGGGGGGGTGGGGGGGGGGGGGGGTGGGGGGGGGGGGGGGTGGGGGGGGGGGGGGGTGGGGGGGGGGGGGGGTGGGGGGGGGGGGGGGTGGGGGGGGGGGGGGGTGGGGGGGGGGGGGGGTGGGGGGGGGGGGGGGTGGGGGGGGGGGGGGGTGGGGGGGGGGGGGGGTGGGGGGGGGGGGGGGTGGGGGGGGGGGGGGGTGGGGGGGGGGGGGGGTGGGGGGGGGGGGGGGTGGGGGGGGGGGGGGGTGGGGGGGGGGGGGGGTGGGGGGGGGGGGGGGTGGGGGGGGGGGGGGGTGGGGGGGGGGGGGGGTGGGGGGGGGGGGGGGTGGGGGGGGGGGGGGGTGGGGGGGGGGGGGGGTGGGGGGGGGGGGGGGTGGGGGGGGGGGGGGGTGGGGGGGGGGGGGGGTGGGGGGGGGGGGGGGTGGGGGGGGGGGGGGGTGGGGGGGGGGGGGGGTGGGGGGGGGGGGGGGTGGGGGGGGGGGGGGGTGGGGGGGGGGGGGGGTGGGGGGGGGGGGGGGTGGGGGGGGGGGGGGGTGGGGGGGGGGGGGGGTGGGGGGGGGGGGGGGTGGGGGGGGGGGGGGGTGGGGGGGGGGGGGGGTGGGGGGGGGGGGGGGTGGGGGGGGGGGGGGGTGGGGGGGGGGGGGGGTGGGGGGGGGGGGGGGTGGGGGGGGGGGGGGGTGGGGGGGGGGGGGGGTGGGGGGGGGGGGGGGTGGGGGGGGGGGGGGGTGGGGGGGGGGGGGGGTGGGGGGGGGGGGGGGTGGGGGGGGGGGGGGGTGGGGGGGGGGGGGGGTGGGGGGGGGGGGGGGTGGGGGGGGGGGGGGGTGGGGGGGGGGGGGGGTGGGGGGGGGGGGGGGTGGGGGGGGGGGGGGGTGGGGGGGGGGGGGGGTGGGGGGGGGGGGGGGTGGGGGGGGGGGGGGGTGGGGGGGGGGGGGGGTGGGGGGGGGGGGGGGTGGGGGGGGGGGGGGGTGGGGGGGGGGGGGGGTGGGGGGGGGGGGGGGTGGGGGGGGGGGGGGGTGGGGGGGGGGGGGGGTGGGGGGGGGGGGGGGTGGGGGGGGGGGGGGGTGGGGGGGGGGGGGGGTGGGGGGGGGGGGGGGTGGGGGGGGGGGGGGGTGGGGGGGGGGGGGGGTGGGGGGGGGGGGGGGTGGGGGGGGGGGGGGGTGGGGGGGGGGGGGGGTGGGGGGGGGGGGGGGTGGGGGGGGGGGGGGGTGGGGGGGGGGGGGGGTGGGGGGGGGGGGGGGTGGGGGGGGGGGGGGGTGGGGGGGGGGGGGGGTGGGGGGGGGGGGGGGTGGGGGGGGGGGGGGGTGGGGGGGGGGGGGGGTGGGGGGGGGGGGGGGTGGGGGGGGGGGGGGGTGGGGGGGGGGGGGGGTGGGGGGGGGGGGGGGTGGGGGGGGGGGGGGGTGGGGGGGGGGGGGGGTGGGGGGGGGGGGGGGTGGGGGGGGGGGGGGGTGGGGGGGGGGGGGGGTGGGGGGGGGGGGGGGTGGGGGGGGGGGGGGGTGGGGGGGGGGGGGGGTGGGGGGGGGGGGGGGTGGGGGGGGGGGGGGGTGGGGGGGGGGGGGGGTGGGGGGGGGGGGGGGTGGGGGGGGGGGGGGGTGGGGGGGGGGGGGGGTGGGGGGGGGGGGGGGTGGGGGGGGGGGGGGGTGGGGGGGGGGGGGGGTGGGGGGGGGGGGGGGTGGGGGGGGGGGGGGGTGGGGGGGGGGGGGGGTGGGGGGGGGGGGGGGTGGGGGGGGGGGGGGGTGGGGGGGGGGGGGGGTGGGGGGGGGGGGGGGTGGGGGGGGGGGGGGGTGGGGGGGGGGGGGGGTGGGGGGGGGGGGGGGTGGGGGGGGGGGGGGGTGGGGGGGGGGGGGGGTGGGGGGGGGGGGGGGTGGGGGGGGGGGGGGGTGGGGGGGGGGGGGGGTGGGGGGGGGGGGGGGTGGGGGGGGGGGGGGGTGGGGGGGGGGGGGGGTGGGGGGGGGGGGGGGTGGGGGGGGGGGGGGGTGGGGGGGGGGGGGGGTGGGGGGGGGGGGGGGTGGGGGGGGGGGGGGGTGGGGGGGGGGGGGGGTGGGGGGGGGGGGGGGTGGGGGGGGGGGGGGGTGGGGGGGGGGGGGGGTGGGGGGGGGGGGGGGTGGGGGGGGGGGGGGGTGGGGGGGGGGGGGGGTGGGGGGGGGGGGGGGTGGGGGGGGGGGGGGGTGGGGGGGGGGGGGGGTGGGGGGGGGGGGGGGTGGGGGGGGGGGGGGGTGGGGGGGGGGGGGGGTGGGGGGGGGGGGGGGTGGGGGGGGGGGGGGGTGGGGGGGGGGGGGGGTGGGGGGGGGGGGGGGTGGGGGGGGGGGGGGGTGGGGGGGGGGGGGGGTGGGGGGGGGGGGGGGTGGGGGGGGGGGGGGGTGGGGGGGGGGGGGGGTGGGGGGGGGGGGGGGTGGGGGGGGGGGGGGGTGGGGGGGGGGGGGGGTGGGGGGGGGGGGGGGTGGGGGGGGGGGGGGGTGGGGGGGGGGGGGGGTGGGGGGGGGGGGGGGTGGGGGGGGGGGGGGGTGGGGGGGGGGGGGGGTGGGGGGGGGGGGGGGTGGGGGGGGGGGGGGGTGGGGGGGGGGGGGGGTGGGGGGGGGGGGGGGTGGGGGGGGGGGGGGGTGGGGGGGGGGGGGGGTGGGGGGGGGGGGGGGTGGGGGGGGGGGGGGGTGGGGGGGGGGGGGGGTGGGGGGGGGGGGGGGTGGGGGGGGGGGGGGGTGGGGGGGGGGGGGGGTGGGGGGGGGGGGGGGTGGGGGGGGGGGGGGGTGGGGGGGGGGGGGGGTGGGGGGGGGGGGGGGTGGGGGGGGGGGGGGGTGGGGGGGGGGGGGGGTGGGGGGGGGGGGGGGTGGGGGGGGGGGGGGGTGGGGGGGGGGGGGGGTGGGGGGGGGGGGGGGTGGGGGGGGGGGGGGGTGGGGGGGGGGGGGGGTGGGGGGGGGGGGGGGTGGGGGGGGGGGGGGGTGGGGGGGGGGGGGGGTGGGGGGGGGGGGGGGTGGGGGGGGGGGGGGGTGGGGGGGGGGGGGGGTGGGGGGGGGGGGGGGTGGGGGGGGGGGGGGGTGGGGGGGGGGGGGGGTGGGGGGGGGGGGGGGTGGGGGGGGGGGGGGGTGGGGGGGGGGGGGGGTGGGGGGGGGGGGGGGTGGGGGGGGGGGGGGGTGGGGGGGGGGGGGGGTGGGGGGGGGGGGGGGTGGGGGGGGGGGGGGGTGGGGGGGGGGGGGGGTGGGGGGGGGGGGGGGTGGGGGGGGGGGGGGGTGGGGGGGGGGGGGGGTGGGGGGGGGGGGGGGTGGGGGGGGGGGGGGGTGGGGGGGGGGGGGGGTGGGGGGGGGGGGGGGTGGGGGGGGGGGGGGGTGGGGGGGGGGGGGGGTGGGGGGGGGGGGGGGTGGGGGGGGGGGGGGGTGGGGGGGGGGGGGGGTGGGGGGGGGGGGGGGTGGGGGGGGGGGGGGGTGGGGGGGGGGGGGGGTGGGGGGGGGGGGGGGTGGGGGGGGGGGGGGGTGGGGGGGGGGGGGGGTGGGGGGGGGGGGGGGTGGGGGGGGGGGGGGGTGGGGGGGGGGGGGGGTGGGGGGGGGGGGGGGTGGGGGGGGGGGGGGGTGGGGGGGGGGGGGGGTGGGGGGGGGGGGGGGTGGGGGGGGGGGGGGGTGGGGGGGGGGGGGGGTGGGGGGGGGGGGGGGTGGGGGGGGGGGGGGGTGGGGGGGGGGGGGGGTGGGGGGGGGGGGGGGTGGGGGGGGGGGGGGGTGGGGGGGGGGGGGGGTGGGGGGGGGGGGGGGTGGGGGGGGGGGGGGGTGGGGGGGGGGGGGGGTGGGGGGGGGGGGGGGTGGGGGGGGGGGGGGGTGGGGGGGGGGGGGGGTGGGGGGGGGGGGGGGTGGGGGGGGGGGGGGGTGGGGGGGGGGGGGGGTGGGGGGGGGGGGGGGTGGGGGGGGGGGGGGGTGGGGGGGGGGGGGGGTGGGGGGGGGGGGGGGTGGGGGGGGGGGGGGGTGGGGGGGGGGGGGGGTGGGGGGGGGGGGGGGTGGGGGGGGGGGGGGGTGGGGGGGGGGGGGGGTGGGGGGGGGGGGGGGTGGGGGGGGGGGGGGGTGGGGGGGGGGGGGGGTGGGGGGGGGGGGGGGTGGGGGGGGGGGGGGGTGGGGGGGGGGGGGGGTGGGGGGGGGGGGGGGTGGGGGGGGGGGGGGGTGGGGGGGGGGGGGGGTGGGGGGGGGGGGGGGTGGGGGGGGGGGGGGGTGGGGGGGGGGGGGGGTGGGGGGGGGGGGGGGTGGGGGGGGGGGGGGGTGGGGGGGGGGGGGGGTGGGGGGGGGGGGGGGTGGGGGGGGGGGGGGGTGGGGGGGGGGGGGGGTGGGGGGGGGGGGGGGTGGGGGGGGGGGGGGGTGGGGGGGGGGGGGGGTGGGGGGGGGGGGGGGTGGGGGGGGGGGGGGGTGGGGGGGGGGGGGGGTGGGGGGGGGGGGGGGTGGGGGGGGGGGGGGGTGGGGGGGGGGGGGGGTGGGGGGGGGGGGGGGTGGGGGGGGGGGGGGGTGGGGGGGGGGGGGGGTGGGGGGGGGGGGGGGTGGGGGGGGGGGGGGGTGGGGGGGGGGGGGGGTGGGGGGGGGGGGGGGTGGGGGGGGGGGGGGGTGGGGGGGGGGGGGGGTGGGGGGGGGGGGGGGTGGGGGGGGGGGGGGGTGGGGGGGGGGGGGGGTGGGGGGGGGGGGGGGTGGGGGGGGGGGGGGGTGGGGGGGGGGGGGGGTGGGGGGGGGGGGGGGTGGGGGGGGGGGGGGGTGGGGGGGGGGGGGGGTGGGGGGGGGGGGGGGTGGGGGGGGGGGGGGGTGGGGGGGGGGGGGGGTGGGGGGGGGGGGGGGTGGGGGGGGGGGGGGGTGGGGGGGGGGGGGGGTGGGGGGGGGGGGGGGTGGGGGGGGGGGGGGGTGGGGGGGGGGGGGGGTGGGGGGGGGGGGGGGTGGGGGGGGGGGGGGGTGGGGGGGGGGGGGGGTGGGGGGGGGGGGGGGTGGGGGGGGGGGGGGGTGGGGGGGGGGGGGGGTGGGGGGGGGGGGGGGTGGGGGGGGGGGGGGGTGGGGGGGGGGGGGGGTGGGGGGGGGGGGGGGTGGGGGGGGGGGGGGGTGGGGGGGGGGGGGGGTGGGGGGGGGGGGGGGTGGGGGGGGGGGGGGGTGGGGGGGGGGGGGGGTGGGGGGGGGGGGGGGTGGGGGGGGGGGGGGGTGGGGGGGGGGGGGGGTGGGGGGGGGGGGGGGTGGGGGGGGGGGGGGGTGGGGGGGGGGGGGGGTGGGGGGGGGGGGGGGTGGGGGGGGGGGGGGGTGGGGGGGGGGGGGGGTGGGGGGGGGGGGGGGTGGGGGGGGGGGGGGGTGGGGGGGGGGGGGGGTGGGGGGGGGGGGGGGTGGGGGGGGGGGGGGGTGGGGGGGGGGGGGGGTGGGGGGGGGGGGGGGTGGGGGGGGGGGGGGGTGGGGGGGGGGGGGGGTGGGGGGGGGGGGGGGTGGGGGGGGGGGGGGGTGGGGGGGGGGGGGGGTGGGGGGGGGGGGGGGTGGGGGGGGGGGGGGGTGGGGGGGGGGGGGGGTGGGGGGGGGGGGGGGTGGGGGGGGGGGGGGGTGGGGGGGGGGGGGGGTGGGGGGGGGGGGGGGTGGGGGGGGGGGGGGGTGGGGGGGGGGGGGGGTGGGGGGGGGGGGGGGTGGGGGGGGGGGGGGGTGGGGGGGGGGGGGGGTGGGGGGGGGGGGGGGTGGGGGGGGGGGGGGGTGGGGGGGGGGGGGGGTGGGGGGGGGGGGGGGTGGGGGGGGGGGGGGGTGGGGGGGGGGGGGGGTGGGGGGGGGGGGGGGTGGGGGGGGGGGGGGGTGGGGGGGGGGGGGGGTGGGGGGGGGGGGGGGTGGGGGGGGGGGGGGGTGGGGGGGGGGGGGGGTGGGGGGGGGGGGGGGTGGGGGGGGGGGGGGGTGGGGGGGGGGGGGGGTGGGGGGGGGGGGGGGTGGGGGGGGGGGGGGGTGGGGGGGGGGGGGGGTGGGGGGGGGGGGGGGTGGGGGGGGGGGGGGGTGGGGGGGGGGGGGGGTGGGGGGGGGGGGGGGTGGGGGGGGGGGGGGGTGGGGGGGGGGGGGGGTGGGGGGGGGGGGGGGTGGGGGGGGGGGGGGGTGGGGGGGGGGGGGGGTGGGGGGGGGGGGGGGTGGGGGGGGGGGGGGGTGGGGGGGGGGGGGGGTGGGGGGGGGGGGGGGTGGGGGGGGGGGGGGGTGGGGGGGGGGGGGGGTGGGGGGGGGGGGGGGTGGGGGGGGGGGGGGGTGGGGGGGGGGGGGGGTGGGGGGGGGGGGGGGTGGGGGGGGGGGGGGGTGGGGGGGGGGGGGGGTGGGGGGGGGGGGGGGTGGGGGGGGGGGGGGGTGGGGGGGGGGGGGGGTGGGGGGGGGGGGGGGTGGGGGGGGGGGGGGGTGGGGGGGGGGGGGGGTGGGGGGGGGGGGGGGTGGGGGGGGGGGGGGGTGGGGGGGGGGGGGGGTGGGGGGGGGGGGGGGTGGGGGGGGGGGGGGGTGGGGGGGGGGGGGGGTGGGGGGGGGGGGGGGTGGGGGGGGGGGGGGGTGGGGGGGGGGGGGGGTGGGGGGGGGGGGGGGTGGGGGGGGGGGGGGGTGGGGGGGGGGGGGGGTGGGGGGGGGGGGGGGTGGGGGGGGGGGGGGGTGGGGGGGGGGGGGGGTGGGGGGGGGGGGGGGTGGGGGGGGGGGGGGGTGGGGGGGGGGGGGGGTGGGGGGGGGGGGGGGTGGGGGGGGGGGGGGGTGGGGGGGGGGGGGGGTGGGGGGGGGGGGGGGTGGGGGGGGGGGGGGGTGGGGGGGGGGGGGGGTGGGGGGGGGGGGGGGTGGGGGGGGGGGGGGGTGGGGGGGGGGGGGGGTGGGGGGGGGGGGGGGTGGGGGGGGGGGGGGGTGGGGGGGGGGGGGGGTGGGGGGGGGGGGGGGTGGGGGGGGGGGGGGGTGGGGGGGGGGGGGGGTGGGGGGGGGGGGGGGTGGGGGGGGGGGGGGGTGGGGGGGGGGGGGGGTGGGGGGGGGGGGGGGTGGGGGGGGGGGGGGGTGGGGGGGGGGGGGGGTGGGGGGGGGGGGGGGTGGGGGGGGGGGGGGGTGGGGGGGGGGGGGGGTGGGGGGGGGGGGGGGTGGGGGGGGGGGGGGGTGGGGGGGGGGGGGGGTGGGGGGGGGGGGGGGTGGGGGGGGGGGGGGGTGGGGGGGGGGGGGGGTGGGGGGGGGGGGGGGTGGGGGGGGGGGGGGGTGGGGGGGGGGGGGGGTGGGGGGGGGGGGGGGTGGGGGGGGGGGGGGGTGGGGGGGGGGGGGGGTGGGGGGGGGGGGGGGTGGGGGGGGGGGGGGGTGGGGGGGGGGGGGGGTGGGGGGGGGGGGGGGTGGGGGGGGGGGGGGGTGGGGGGGGGGGGGGGTGGGGGGGGGGGGGGGTGGGGGGGGGGGGGGGTGGGGGGGGGGGGGGGTGGGGGGGGGGGGGGGTGGGGGGGGGGGGGGGTGGGGGGGGGGGGGGGTGGGGGGGGGGGGGGGTGGGGGGGGGGGGGGGTGGGGGGGGGGGGGGGTGGGGGGGGGGGGGGGTGGGGGGGGGGGGGGGTGGGGGGGGGGGGGGGTGGGGGGGGGGGGGGGTGGGGGGGGGGGGGGGTGGGGGGGGGGGGGGGTGGGGGGGGGGGGGGGTGGGGGGGGGGGGGGGTGGGGGGGGGGGGGGGTGGGGGGGGGGGGGGGTGGGGGGGGGGGGGGGTGGGGGGGGGGGGGGGTGGGGGGGGGGGGGGGTGGGGGGGGGGGGGGGTGGGGGGGGGGGGGGGTGGGGGGGGGGGGGGGTGGGGGGGGGGGGGGGTGGGGGGGGGGGGGGGTGGGGGGGGGGGGGGGTGGGGGGGGGGGGGGGTGGGGGGGGGGGGGGGTGGGGGGGGGGGGGGGTGGGGGGGGGGGGGGGTGGGGGGGGGGGGGGGTGGGGGGGGGGGGGGGTGGGGGGGGGGGGGGGTGGGGGGGGGGGGGGGTGGGGGGGGGGGGGGGTGGGGGGGGGGGGGGGTGGGGGGGGGGGGGGGTGGGGGGGGGGGGGGGTGGGGGGGGGGGGGGGTGGGGGGGGGGGGGGGTGGGGGGGGGGGGGGGTGGGGGGGGGGGGGGGTGGGGGGGGGGGGGGGTGGGGGGGGGGGGGGGTGGGGGGGGGGGGGGGTGGGGGGGGGGGGGGGTGGGGGGGGGGGGGGGTGGGGGGGGGGGGGGGTGGGGGGGGGGGGGGGTGGGGGGGGGGGGGGGTGGGGGGGGGGGGGGGTGGGGGGGGGGGGGGGTGGGGGGGGGGGGGGGTGGGGGGGGGGGGGGGTGGGGGGGGGGGGGGGTGGGGGGGGGGGGGGGTGGGGGGGGGGGGGGGTGGGGGGGGGGGGGGGTGGGGGGGGGGGGGGGTGGGGGGGGGGGGGGGTGGGGGGGGGGGGGGGTGGGGGGGGGGGGGGGTGGGGGGGGGGGGGGGTGGGGGGGGGGGGGGGTGGGGGGGGGGGGGGGTGGGGGGGGGGGGGGGTGGGGGGGGGGGGGGGTGGGGGGGGGGGGGGGTGGGGGGGGGGGGGGGTGGGGGGGGGGGGGGGTGGGGGGGGGGGGGGGTGGGGGGGGGGGGGGGTGGGGGGGGGGGGGGGTGGGGGGGGGGGGGGGTGGGGGGGGGGGGGGGTGGGGGGGGGGGGGGGTGGGGGGGGGGGGGGGTGGGGGGGGGGGGGGGTGGGGGGGGGGGGGGGTGGGGGGGGGGGGGGGTGGGGGGGGGGGGGGGTGGGGGGGGGGGGGGGTGGGGGGGGGGGGGGGTGGGGGGGGGGGGGGGTGGGGGGGGGGGGGGGTGGGGGGGGGGGGGGGTGGGGGGGGGGGGGGGTGGGGGGGGGGGGGGGTGGGGGGGGGGGGGGGTGGGGGGGGGGGGGGGTGGGGGGGGGGGGGGGTGGGGGGGGGGGGGGGTGGGGGGGGGGGGGGGTGGGGGGGGGGGGGGGTGGGGGGGGGGGGGGGTGGGGGGGGGGGGGGGTGGGGGGGGGGGGGGGTGGGGGGGGGGGGGGGTGGGGGGGGGGGGGGGTGGGGGGGGGGGGGGGTGGGGGGGGGGGGGGGTGGGGGGGGGGGGGGGTGGGGGGGGGGGGGGGTGGGGGGGGGGGGGGGTGGGGGGGGGGGGGGGTGGGGGGGGGGGGGGGTGGGGGGGGGGGGGGGTGGGGGGGGGGGGGGGTGGGGGGGGGGGGGGGTGGGGGGGGGGGGGGGTGGGGGGGGGGGGGGGTGGGGGGGGGGGGGGGTGGGGGGGGGGGGGGGTGGGGGGGGGGGGGGGTGGGGGGGGGGGGGGGTGGGGGGGGGGGGGGGTGGGGGGGGGGGGGGGTGGGGGGGGGGGGGGGTGGGGGGGGGGGGGGGTGGGGGGGGGGGGGGGTGGGGGGGGGGGGGGGTGGGGGGGGGGGGGGGTGGGGGGGGGGGGGGGTGGGGGGGGGGGGGGGTGGGGGGGGGGGGGGGTGGGGGGGGGGGGGGGTGGGGGGGGGGGGGGGTGGGGGGGGGGGGGGGTGGGGGGGGGGGGGGGTGGGGGGGGGGGGGGGTGGGGGGGGGGGGGGGTGGGGGGGGGGGGGGGTGGGGGGGGGGGGGGGTGGGGGGGGGGGGGGGTGGGGGGGGGGGGGGGTGGGGGGGGGGGGGGGTGGGGGGGGGGGGGGGTGGGGGGGGGGGGGGGTGGGGGGGGGGGGGGGTGGGGGGGGGGGGGGGTGGGGGGGGGGGGGGGTGGGGGGGGGGGGGGGTGGGGGGGGGGGGGGGTGGGGGGGGGGGGGGGTGGGGGGGGGGGGGGGTGGGGGGGGGGGGGGGTGGGGGGGGGGGGGGGTGGGGGGGGGGGGGGGTGGGGGGGGGGGGGGGTGGGGGGGGGGGGGGGTGGGGGGGGGGGGGGGTGGGGGGGGGGGGGGGTGGGGGGGGGGGGGGGTGGGGGGGGGGGGGGGTGGGGGGGGGGGGGGGTGGGGGGGGGGGGGGGTGGGGGGGGGGGGGGGTGGGGGGGGGGGGGGGTGGGGGGGGGGGGGGGTGGGGGGGGGGGGGGGTGGGGGGGGGGGGGGGTGGGGGGGGGGGGGGGTGGGGGGGGGGGGGG
This sequence comes from Sphaerodactylus townsendi, assembly GCF_021028975.2. Taxonomy (NCBI): domain Eukaryota; kingdom Metazoa; phylum Chordata; class Lepidosauria; order Squamata; family Sphaerodactylidae; genus Sphaerodactylus; species Sphaerodactylus townsendi. The sequence goes on from NC_059426.1 coordinate 2,463,059, forward strand.
GTGGGGGGGGGGGGGGGTGGGGGGGGGGGGGGGTGGGGGGGGGGGGGGGTGGGGGGGGGGGGGGGTGGGGGGGGGGGGGGGTGGGGGGGGGGGGGGGTGGGGGGGGGGGGGGGTGGGGGGGGGGGGGGGTGGGGGGGGGGGGGGGTGGGGGGGGGGGGGGGTGGGGGGGGGGGGGGGTGGGGGGGGGGGGGGGTGGGGGGGGGGGGGGGTGGGGGGGGGGGGGGGTGGGGGGGGGGGGGGGTGGGGGGGGGGGGGGGTGGGGGGGGGGGGGGGTGGGGGGGGGGGGGGGTGGGGGGGGGGGGGGGTGGGGGGGGGGGGGGGTGGGGGGGGGGGGGGGTGGGGGGGGGGGGGGGTGGGGGGGGGGGGGGGTGGGGGGGGGGGGGGGTGGGGGGGGGGGGGGGTGGGGGGGGGGGGGGGTGGGGGGGGGGGGGGGTGGGGGGGGGGGGGGGTGGGGGGGGGGGGGGGTGGGGGGGGGGGGGGGTGGGGGGGGGGGGGGGTGGGGGGGGGGGGGGGTGGGGGGGGGGGGGGGTGGGGGGGGGGGGGGGTGGGGGGGGGGGGGGGTGGGGGGGGGGGGGGGTGGGGGGGGGGGGGGGTGGGGGGGGGGGGGGGTGGGGGGGGGGGGGGGTGGGGGGGGGGGGGGGTGGGGGGGGGGGGGGGTGGGGGGGGGGGGGGGTGGGGGGGGGGGGGGGTGGGGGGGGGGGGGGGTGGGGGGGGGGGGGGGTGGGGGGGGGGGGGGGTGGGGGGGGGGGGGGGTGGGGGGGGGGGGGGGTGGGGGGGGGGGGGGGTGGGGGGGGGGGGGGGTGGGGGGGGGGGGGGGTGGGGGGGGGGGGGGGTGGGGGGGGGGGGGGGTGGGGGGGGGGGGGGGTGGGGGGGGGGGGGGGTGGGGGGGGGGGGGGGTGGGGGGGGGGGGGGGTGGGGGGGGGGGGGGGTGGGGGGGGGGGGGGGTGGGGGGGGGGGGGGGTGGGGGGGGGGGGGGGTGGGGGGGGGGGGGGGTGGGGGGGGGGGGGGGTGGGGGGGGGGGGGGGTGGGGGGGGGGGGGGGTGGGGGGGGGGGGGGGTGGGGGGGGGGGGGGGTGGGGGGGGGGGGGGGTGGGGGGGGGGGGGGGTGGGGGGGGGGGGGGGTGGGGGGGGGGGGGGGTGGGGGGGGGGGGGGGTGGGGGGGGGGGGGGGTGGGGGGGGGGGGGGGTGGGGGGGGGGGGGGGTGGGGGGGGGGGGGGGTGGGGGGGGGGGGGGGTGGGGGGGGGGGGGGGTGGGGGGGGGGGGGGGTGGGGGGGGGGGGGGGTGGGGGGGGGGGGGGGTGGGGGGGGGGGGGGGTGGGGGGGGGGGGGGGTGGGGGGGGGGGGGGGTGGGGGGGGGGGGGGGTGGGGGGGGGGGGGGGTGGGGGGGGGGGGGGGTGGGGGGGGGGGGGGGTGGGGGGGGGGGGGGGTGGGGGGGGGGGGGGGTGGGGGGGGGGGGGGGTGGGGGGGGGGGGGGGTGGGGGGGGGGGGGGGTGGGGGGGGGGGGGGGTGGGGGGGGGGGGGGGTGGGGGCCAGCATGGCCAATTGGCCATGCTGGCAGGGGATGATGGGAATTGTAGTCCATAACATCTGGAGTGCCAAAGGTTCGCCACTATGGGGCTAGTAATTCTTGAAGTTGCAGCAATTTTAAAAGTCCTTCTTTACCTTAGTTTCTACTGTTAGAATTTATTGGAACGAAAGTTCCTTGCCACGTGGACAAAATGAAATCCAAAATAAACAAGGACAGAGATGTCTCTCTTCAACAGCCCCTTCCCATCTGAGGTCGTTCTGGTCTTCATGCTTATCATTTTGTACCCTCCACAGAAAAGTTGAAACCTTCGCCTTTTAATTGTAGCTTGATAGTTAACCGTACTGTCTCTGCGCCCGAATCATAACGATTATTGCCTGTAGAAAACTGGTGGGTGTTCAAGAATCTCTGGAAGGGTAGTATTCTGAAAGGGCAGTTTTTTGGATAGGATCTAATAGTCTGTCAAACTGACAGTTCAGTCAACTCCAGGAAAACATATACCCAACTCTCCATGGCTGTAGTTCAGAGGTCCTCGACCTTTTTGAACCTGTGGGCACTTTGGGGATTTTGACAAGCAGTGATGGGCACGAGGACGGAATGGCTGCTGGAAGAGGTGGGGGCGACAGGAAATGGCTGCCAGGAGGGCAGGAGCCAACTATAAAACCACACACTTGTTTTTACTTCAGACACTTTATTTTCAAATATTTACATCCTATCTTTTCTCTGTGAGCAAAGCAAGCCATAAGCGTGAAACAATTTAAGCATAACAAATATATGCAGTGGTGGGATTCAGCAGGTTTGCACCACTTTCAACAGAACCAGTTGTTAAAAAGGGGCTGATGCGCAGCCATGTGCGGGGTCCTTTTTGCTGAGCTGGGCCAAGAAATCACTTGCCAATAAAGAACCTCCCTGCTTTCCAAGAAACTCTGGTCTCCTGCGCCTTTCCTCCTTGCCTTGCTGCCATGAGCTGAAATCACTTGAAATCACTCCTAGAAATCACTTTATGTTACCGGGGCAGTGGTAACAAATTGGTGCCATGACTCAGATCCCCTGAAACTTTTGGGGTACACCGAGGGGCTGCAACAAGGAAGAACAAGAGCTACGGTCCAGGACCAGAAGGTGAGATTCTTGGAGCACAGCGCTGGCCGCCCGGGGAACAATGCTTGAACTTTGAAGTCAGGTGAGATTCCCGCAGCTTTGGGCTGGGAAAGGAAGTTAAAATTTGGGTTAGTTTAGTTTTGAGTTTAGCATCAGGTTTTGCTTGGGGTTAGAGTCCCCTGGAGCTTTGCACTGAATTTGGGGTTTGATTGAGGTTAGAGTACCCCCGGAATCCTGGATCTTGGGTTTGGATTTAGGTTTGTTCGGGGTTAGAGTCCCCTGGAAGTGTAGGATCCAGTTCAGGCAGAGTAGATCCATTTTGTAGCATCAGGTCAGGTCTAGTCTAGAATTAGAAATTAGGTCACTATGATTCTAGGAACGAGATGGGTGTCACCGAATCAAAATTCCTAGAATCTCAGTCCTTGCCCATAGATGCCCCTCTCACATGCATCCTATTTAACTGGGAAAAATTTAAGAAAAATCCCAAGGCTAGCCAAAAGCAGTTTTGCGCCTGGTGCCAGAATGAGTGGGTCAATTATAACCTGGTCGCAGGAGAGTGGCAGAAGGAAGGATCCTTCGAATGGCCCCTCCTCTGAGAGTTATATCAGACTCTGTTAAAACGCGGGTAGAAAACGAGAGGTGAAAGATTTTAAAAGGACCTTCATGGAAATCTATAAGAATCCCGAAAAATACACGTGTCCACTGGGGCCTGGTATTATGATGCTTGGGCACCCATCTAAAAAGGGAACTGGCAGCGGTCCTACGAGGTCTCCGGAGACCATACCCCCAGTGCCCAAGGATATCCCAACCCCCCTTCTGTGTTGGTCGCCCAGCCGACCGCCATCCAAACCTCTGGCGGGAGAACAGGGGCCACCTCTCCTCAACACCCCCGTCGGACCTTAGCTCCCCCGCTCCCAGCACACCAATTAATGCGGACCTGGTGCTGACTCTACAGCAGTTTATGGCCCAGACTGCAGAGCAGATAGGCTCCCCCCTCCTTAGTTCCCCATTGTTGTCTCAGCTTCCGCTCCAAGCCACCACTATCGAACCCCTTTCCCCTAGAATGGAAGGAGCTCCTGTGTACCCCACCAGTGAGCTCCGCGCTCCGGGTGGGCTCCAGGTTGGCATAGAGCCAGTGGCCCAAACACCGGCATGTTTCCACTTCATACCCAGATGGTGATGGGCGCAAACGGGCTTCAATCAGTTTGTGTGCATGTTCCCTTTACGGCTTCAGACTTGTATAACTGGAGGCGGGAGGTCGGCCCATACTCTGCCAACCCCCACACTCTAAGTCAGTTAGTGGAATCGATTTTCCAGACCCATTTGCCTTCCTATGCAGATATTGAGCAGGTACTCAGGACATTTCTAACGATAGAGGAGAAGTCCTTAGTAATGCGAGCAGCTAGAGAGGAAGCGGAGAAGCAGGTAGAGCTTTGGAAACAAGGGGCGAATCTGCCCACCCAGGCGCAGATTTTCCCGTCCCAGGACCCTCACTGGGATCCCAATACAGTGGAGGGCAACGAACGATTAGTCCTTTACCGGCAGATCATACTAGTTGGGTTTAGGAAAGGGGCTCCCCACGGCAACAACTTATCTAAGCTGCACCTTATGAAGCAGGAGAAAGATGAATCCCCTGCTGCCTTTATGGAACTGTGGGGCCAGGACAGCGTCTCTGGTCCTACACAGCTGAATTAGTTTAAGACTAAGAAAACACCCAAGAAACAGTTTTGAAACAGAAGATAAGTTTACTGGACAGCATAAGTATCTGACCAGGGTGTCCCCTTCAGTAAGAGGCACCCCACTTCATACAAAAGGACCAATTTTATAGACACAGAATTTAGAAAGTTACAGAAGGTTTAACCCTTCCGGGTGATTCTCGAAAGAGACACACCCAGCATAGGAAGAACCTTAGTTTTTATAGATACAGAAATACAGACGTCATACAGTTCATCCCCTTAAGTTTCACGTACATGATCCATACCTCTGTCACGTGCTATAAGCATGAACCTTAAAATCCCATTGGATAGTTCTGTCTCCTTGTCACAGTAAGACAGCCTTTATTCTACGTGTCAGTTTCCTTAGCTCATGCCCCTCTACCCATATGCAAAGGGCTGCAATAAAACTAGCCTCTGCCTCCAAGAAAAACCTGTTTTTCTTAGCTTTCTCCCAGAGAGAGATATGTCCTTAAGATATGCAGCATTCCTTAGGATCATAAAACTTCCCTTCAATTCCCCAGTTTGAAATGATTTAAACTTTTAAAAGATTATACAAACCATTCTAACAATTATAGAATTATAGTGAAATACAAATGCATGTGAATCTCTCATTATCATTTCTGTGTTCATTTAACTATATAGAAAAACACTTTTTAATTTAACTAATCACATTCATGTAGCTAGTTCTAACCTCTGATCAAGTTATAAATGCATATGTCTTCTGTCACGTTGGCCTTTAGTGACAAGATCCTAAAGATGTTATCTTTGCTTGCCTGCATAATCACTTACAAGCTTCTAACATTCCTTTTGACCTGCTGCAAAAATGCAGGCTTCTAGTCACTTATACAGAAGCACCCATTTTGATTCTTAGGATCTTTGGTTCATATGAATTTCCATATTCCTTAATCAAATACAATTTATAGACATTCTGATCCGTCCCCACAGAACATATCTGCACTGAGTGTAGGAGAAGTATGGATATGGATCCTGATGACACTAAGCACCGATCCCTCTTGAATGGCATTTTCATTGGGGGAAGTGCAGTTACACAGCATGTAGTGGTGGCATTTCTGCTTTGCACCCTAGGCTTGAGGAACAGTGACTACTGAAAGGCCAATATTGATTTCAGTCCAGAGATTTTCTTTTTACGAATCTCAGAACCAACCAGATAGTTATCTGAAAAGGTGCTATGTTGTGTCTCAAAATGCCTTTCAATGTTGTCCTAAGGGGGATTGAAACACCTGAAGCGCATAACAGAGAAATTTGCCTTTTTAATCCCCCAAAGTTTGGTACACACACACACACACACACACACCCCAGGAGTAAGAGGAAGGAGTGACATCACTTGGGATGGCCGCTGGGCTTTTTTGATCTACTGGGACATGAGGGAACGACTGTTGTGATTCCTTTTCTTCATAGATTTCATAAATTATTGGAGTTCAAATTTTATTTGAGAAGTGGAATAACAGGAAAAGAGCTCTAACCTATAAAGCATTGGCAACACCTTAGAAACAAACTTTTCCTTTCTCGAAACAATTGTTGTTTAAAGAATTCTGTGCATCTTCAAATTTATTACCATAAAACTTTTAGAAAAACATTTCATTTATTACCATAAAACTTTTAGAACTAAAAACATGTCAACTTTATACTTCTAAAGTTTGATTCACTGATTATAGACTAATTTGTGCCAGTGATGACTATAATTACCACAATGATGTTTCTTCACTAAATTATTTTTAAATTAAGAAAGACTTTTTCTAGGCAATAATCATCTCATTATTATTTCAGAACATAGACAGTGGAGTTAACTATCAAGCTAAAATTAAAAGACTAAGGTTTCAACTTTTCTTCAGAGGGCACATTTACCAAGTGATAAAGCTACTGCTTTGAGGCATTTTTAGAGTCTGGATGGTTCTGAGATGGGAAAAAGAGAACCAGAAGTTTTGAAATAATTAAGCGAACTGTAGCACAGAAAATTCTGATGATTTTAAAAATATTTTTATGGTTGCAAGCTCCATTTCTCTTTTAAATAAAAGTGGTGTACAAAATTAAACAAGTAAATATAGCTGTGGGGTTATGTAAAAAGTTATGGGAGTGTTTTAGGGTATGAACCCACACAACCAGACTTCAATTTGCCAGGATCTCATCTTTCTCTCCTCATTCACTTCTCTTGCTGCCTCCAACTTTTGCCAGTCTCTGGTACAAAGCGACTCTCTTCCTCTCATTCTGTGCTAGGAACTGATGGAATTAAAGAACTGCAGAATTTATTCTTAGTTGTCCATAACCACCTCTTTGCTAGGGACTGATTCCTGGTTCCTATCAAATCATGAACAGAGCAATCTCTCCAAACAAATGTAGCTGCTGCATCCCTCTTCTCACTGCAAACTCCCGGCACCTCGTGAAGAAGTATTCTGACGTTCAGGGAACCCACAAGAAAAATCTGGGATATATACATGTGGGGAGGGGGGGGTAGGAGCTGCAGCACTATGGAAGGACTGGCAGAAACGCCTCCCTTTTTGTAGTGTCATTTGCAAAGGTCTGGTTTCTGCCAGTTTCTTTTTCTTGCTGTAGTCCTGTCAGGGGGATTGCATCTAGGTGATTGAGATGCATTCCTACCTCATTGTAACTGCTTAATGCTTAACTACAAACCAAATGCTGCTAGAAGATATATGTAACCAGTCTGCTATATGTTATCACTGCCATCTGGGGCATTCTTTCCTTGATCTTTAATTTATGGTTTCACATGCTTGGTAGATAACTAGGCTTTCCCCTGACACCCTGATCCCATGAGAAACGGACTCGTATCCGTTATCTTGTGAGGGCAGGAATCCAGGTGGTTTTCTCTGACTATCTGCCAGCGACCTTGGGGCGTCTCAGCTCCAGGGACTGTTTTTCACAATTTCTTGGAAATTTGGGAGGGAGGGACTTGCTGGGGATAAAGGGGGTGGCAAAAGCCAGGTTTGGCAGAACTGGCTTTGCCAAGCTTTGGTGCTCTGACAGTTTTTAATGAACGCTACTGATCAATTACACAGAGTCAGTTTATTAGCTTAAGGTTTGGGATCTAACAAGTCCCCAGACTGTTCCCCACTGAACACCAGGAGTGGCTTGGGGGGGGGGGGGGGGGCAATGGGTGTACAAGGGACTGTAGAAGAACAGAAGAAGTGACAAATGGCTCTTCTGGGAAGTCACTCTCCTTGCTCTTCAGTAGAATTTAACCAAAAAGAAGAAAATGCAGAGATTTCAACATACAAATTATTAGGTAGCAGATGAAACGACAACTATATTCTCATTAAGAATTATTTCAGCTTGTCTACTTTATGGGGGCCCAACCCTTATTGCTTTGATTCTCACTGTGAGTTCACATTTCTTTTTAAGGAGAAAAAGCAGCCCACAGTTGAAGCTTGCTTTTAGAATCACAGTTATTCTAATGCCAACAGATGGTAACAGCAAAGAATTGCCATTGGATCATGCATCTTCCATCGACATTACTGGAGAAGCCTACTCTGCTGTCTGCATATGGGGGTGTCTCGGACAGCTAAGGCATCCCTGCATTGTGGGCCTTCTGTACAAGAACAACTGGATCAGTGGCCACCCATTTTGACTGCCTTGCTACAGGTTAGAGACCCTTACAAGTGCCAGGCCAATAAGCACAGACACGACTTCCCCCTAGTGGTGGGCAATATGGTGTACTTGTCTACCAAAAATCTCCGGGACATTCATAGGCTGTCGAAATTAAGTGCAAAGTACATTGAACCGTTTAAGATCATTCGTGTGATTAACCAGGTCACTGCTGAACTGGACTTGCCTAAGGCTTTACATAAAATCCACCCTGTGTTTCATTGCAGCCTGCTCAAGAAGACGACTTCTCCAGATGTCTGGCATCCCGAGAGGACGGCTCCTCCCCCAGTGCTGATTGATGGAGAAAAACACTTTGAAATTTCTGCTACTCTGGATTCTCGTTTCTATCGTAACCGCTTGCAGTATCTGGTGTCCTGTACGGGGTGTTTACCTGGGCAGAACGAATGGGTGTTTGCTGATAATGTGAAAGCCCCCCGCCTCGTCAAAGTTTTCCATCAGTCCTGTCCAAGCAAGCCAGGGGGAGGGCCTTAGAGGGAGCGGAATGTCAGGAGGTCTGTTGGAATTGGGGTTTTGCTTTTGCTACTTTCTGTATGATGGGTGGTGGTGGAATGGGTTAATGAATTACTATCTGCCTTTCAACTGTTTCTTGTGTGTGATTTCACATCCCAGGTGCTGACCAAGGTCAATGGCTGGGCATCTTCACTGTTATCTCTCTTACAGTTACTTTTAGGTGTGTTTTCCCAGGATGGGGGGTGCAAGCTGTTTCAATTACTGGATTTTGCGTGGGCAAATCAGTTCTGGCTTTGTCCAGGAAGATCCACATCACTGAATAAACTACTGTTCTATACATGAGTTTGTTTCAGTTTTGGGGGATTCTGACAGTGAGCCAGAGTCAATGCAGGCAGCATGGGAGGCCTGGTCAACCAGTCTGGAGTCAGGACGGGCAGGCAGCACAGGAAGGGGCAAGGCAGTCCAGGGTCAGTTCATAGGCAGGAGGTCAGCCAGGCAGGCTGAGAGCTGGAGGGCAGAGGGAGACCAGGCATGTGGAGCTGACCTCTTGTACCCAGGCAGAGCCAAGCCCAAGGCAAGGTATATAGGAAGGCCTGGTAATGATGCTGGGATCCTGCATCTGGGATCCTGGGATCAGTCCTCTTCAGATTAAGATGCCACCATCTTACAAAGCCTTCTGCCATACCTAGCGGCAATGCAAGCCCTATCCCTTTGACCCTGGAACTGTAGCCTCTGTCTCCTTTCTGCAGCTGGCTCATTAGTGGGCTCCTCTGAGATCCCTGATGGCTCTCCCAGCTGCACGGCATCAGGCTCTGCCTTGGCTTGGTGCAGTGGTGGCGAACCTATGGCACTCTAAATGTTCATGGACTACAACTCCCATCAGCCCCTGCCAGCATAGCCAATTCGCCATGCTGGCAGGGACTGACGGAAGTTGTAGTCCATGAACATCTGGAGTGCCATAAATTCGCGACCACTGGCTTGGGGCAAAGGGCTTACAGCTGGCTCTGCTGCCTGCTAATCCTCATGAGGAGCCAGAACTGGCTCCACAGTGTCTTCAGGCTCTGCAGCAGTCTGCGGTGTCCAGGGACTGGCTCACAACAGTCTTCTGAAGTCTCTTTTGCATCAGGTGCCCACCACATCACAGATGCCCACTGGGGAAGAAGGTGGTATCCAATGGTAAGAGAGAAACAGATTTCTACACCATCCACTCTTTTGAACTGGGATCTTTAAGAACCTCAACATACTACACAGTTTATGTTCCTGAAATACTAGAATTTCAAAATCTTGTCAAGGTAATTCCAAGATTTCTAAGCTACCGTATAAACTCATGTATAAGTCGAATTTTTCAGCACATTTTTAATGCTGAAAAAGCTCCCCTCGACTTATATGCGGGTCATTAAAATTTTTAGTGTGTTTTTACTTTGCCGGCCAGTAGGGGGCGCAATTTTTATGCGGCTCTCCAGATGTTCAGGAACTAAAATTCCCATCAGCCTCTGTCAGCATGGTGTAAAGGATTCAATGGTGTTGATGGTGAAGTAACCTTGAGTGCATTCAGCCGGGCTGATGGGCCGAATGCATGTGGAGACTTTATGCTGCTTGGCGGGAGATGAAGTCTCCGTTCCCATGGGAAGCAGGAAGGGGGGATGGGGTGAATGGCATTATAACCTGTGCTTCTGGCGGGAAGTGTCATTCCTGCCACTGCGTGTACTTGAGCTTTCTAAGATGTCTTAATAAATGGACTTTTACTACCAAAGCCTTTTATTTCTGCGTCTATGGAATTCCTTACATTGTGGCAGGAATCCTAATTCATCATATTCCTGTGCCGTGTACCTCTTGTCTTGCAGTGGAGAGGTTGAATTTTACTGCGGAAGGTGCGGTAGCCCCGAAGGAGCTCGTGCTTTCCTTCTGGATCTGGAGGAACCAACGGGAAACGGAGCCTCGCTGGTGGCTCTTTCCCGTCCTCGTATCAACCGCAGTCTTCGCTGCTCCGTTGGAGCGAGGGGCGTGGCGAGCGACCATGGGGACTTCGAGAGTAGTTTGGAAGCTGTCTATGGATCGGCGCCTGTGGATCCGATTTCTACCGTTCTGCGTGTGGATTACAAACCTCAGATGCAGCCTGTCATGGAGGAAGCGGAGCGGCCACCTTTCATGCGGCAACCCAGGAATCCATTGAACGATTCCTGGACTCGTATTTTTAATTGATGCTCCCCAAGAACCACGTGGCACAGCACTGGGGCCCGATCAAAGGACACGGGACTCAACCTGGAATTGGGAGAATATCCGTACAGCTTCCCGTCGGACCCCCATCGGTCAGCCGACCGCACCTGAGATGCCTCGGGGAGCCGCGATTATTTCTGGCGGCTCACGGTGTCTCGAGGCTAAGCTTCCTGATGTGAAAGAGTCTGAAGAAAGCTGCATTTAGCGGACGGTTCCTCTCCCATCGAGGAAGACTGGGATGAGGAAGTAGGGCGGCTTCGAGAGATGCCCAGCGGCGTAATGGAACGTGAAGCCAGCTATGGGAGGAGGAGCGGGCACAGTTGCAGCTACCAAGCGAAACCCTGCACAGAGGGACGGGGAACAGCAGCATAAAGTCCAGCTTCGAGTTGGACCCGTGCCAAAGGCAGCTCAAGCGGCAATATGCCCAGAATCTGTCGGTCCACTGATAAGAGTCCTGGAACAGTCCAGACTGGATTTACAGCAGCCTTGGCGTTCAGGCTCTCGCATGCATAAAAGTGAACTCACTGAAGCCCTTAAGCGGGACGAACTGCTTAAATTAGGAAAAGCTGCTTTGCATGGCACCAAGATGCATTGACTGCATAAGGAGGCTGGCTGCTTTGGAGAGGAACTAAGGAGGCAGCAGACCAGGGCCCTGGGGTTGGAACTATGCTGTTACTGATCATGCGGTGCCAGGGGCCGCGTACCTGAGTCCTGCCATAGCATGGCGGCACCGCCAGCCCGATTCAACCCCTGTACAACGGCAGCCTGCCCAACCGCAACCGGCCCAAAGCGCCAACCACCTCTAGCGAAGCCAAGAGCCGTCGAGCGGGCTACTTCCGGCCCCGATACCAGCCCGTTTTGATGGGACCCGCTTCCAAACTTCCCTACTTCATCTTACGCAACTCAATGCCCGCGGAAGACTATGATGATCTATACCCGGTCTGAGCGAAAAATGGGACATAGGCTCAGTCTAGATGGGGCGGCAGCCGACTGGATTCCGTGACTGTTTTGGATTTGCAGGATGAGGACTCTGCTTTTGGTGCCGCATTCCTCAAGCTTTGAGGCGGCTTTCAAGATCAGGCGCCGAGAATGCGGCTATCCATACCATCAAACCATCAATAGCAAGGCAACCGCCCGTTTGCAGAAATTTGTCCGTGAATTGCGATGCGGGCTGCTCGACTTCACTCTGAATTGGCCTGAAGCGCGCCAATCACCGAATACTTCGGATGCCCCAGCGGATAGCAAGCTTCGTGAAGCGGTGTTTTTAATTAGGTTTCTCGTGCAGATTGGCTCCAGTTGGGGTCTCAAGAAGTGGCGTCTCGTTTGGAATAAGCTTCGTCAAGGAGGCATGCGCCGAAACCACTACTGTGTCCACCAAGTCAAGCCAGCGCTCCTACGAAACCACCTCTGAGCATGATCGCCGACTTGGGTTGTGTCTTTACCCTGCGGAGGCAGGTCATCTAACGTAACTGTCCCAAGAAGCAAAACCAACGCTCCAATGGCGTACTCCGTCTGCCAAACCACCACGCGGAGTCAGGGCAGCCTCCCACTGGCTCGTCTAAAGCGGTGACGAAGGCGACCCAGAGGAAGCAGCTGTCTGTCTTCTTCAACCCCCCGGACATAGGCCCGACTCTAATAGCGGTGGTGAAGGCAAGCTCCCATTACTGTTCAAGGCATTTCTGGCCAACCCATTCAGCACTTTCGCATTATAATACCGGCCCTTGTGGATTCGGCACTCCCACTGCTTAATGCGGCCCCAGGTGGCAGAGGAGCTAGGTCTGGACCGAATTCCTGGCTAAGCCCATACCATTCTACACCCAAATGGGCGGCAGCCCCTCGAGCGAAGGACCGGCCCAATTCAAAACACAGCGGTTCTCCGTTTAAGCCGACCATTGGGAGAAAATTAGTTTCATTTTGAAGCCAGTGGCTCAAACACTCCACATAGTTTTGGGCATGCCTTGGTTGTTGTTACATGAACCAAAATTCATTTTGGAAAAGGATCCTAGAATTCACTGACCCTCCCTGCGGTGAACATGAATTGGGAAGAAAGCAGCGTCTCCACAGCCTCCCCTCTCTGGCTTCCTCAGTGATTGCTCCCGATTCTATTGACATCCCACCTGCATATCAGGATCTAGCCAGAGTTTTCGGGAGCAAGAATCACGATCGTGCCACCCCACAGAACTGACTGTAGGTGTCATACAGCCAGGGCGCCCAACTGCCCAAGGGTAGAATCTACGCATGAGTCCCAATGAGGAGAAGGAACTTCGTGCTTTCTTGAACAAGAACAACGCTCTGCAGCGGTTTCATCTGGCCGGGCTACCAATACACACAGCTGCTCCGTTTTGTTTTGTCAAAAGAAAGATGGGTCTTTCTGACTTTGCACAGATTATCGAGGTCTCAATCTTGATCTCCCTGTCAATAAATATCCTTTGCCTTTGATCAGGGCCTTTTAGATGCACTTCGACAAGGGCGCATTTCATGGAGCTTGAGAGAAGCTTACTACAGAGTCCAAGGTACTTTGAAGGATATGATTTACCTGAAGCTGCGTTTAATACAAAGTTTGGACAGTTTGAATATTTAATAATGCCATTCGGGTTAAGTGGGGCCCCGGGCTTTCATGGCCCTTATCATGAAGTTCTCCATGATTTACTGTACAAGGGAGTTGTTGTATATTTAGATGGCCGTTTTAATTTACTACTTAAAACTGAAGAGCATGAAATATTGGTCCGAGGAGGTATTGAAGCGGCTTGTGACAACTCTCTCTTTGTAAAACTCTCCAAATGCTGTTTTCATCAGACCTCCATTGACTATTTGGGTTACGGATCTTTCGCCGAAGGGGTAAAAATGGATCCTGCTAAAATTGTGCCCAGTCCTCAATATACCCCGCAGCGCCAAAAGAACTCCAGTCGTTTGGACTTTGCTAATTTCTATATTGATTTTATACCCAATTTGCTGAATGACTCTCCCTCTCACAGACCTCTTAAGCACTAAGGGTAGATTCACTGTCCGCCAAGCCGGGGCCCCTTTTCTGGTCTGAGGAATGTCAAACAGCCTTTCAACTATTAAAATCGTTTACCACCCGAACCCATCCTAAAGCACCCGACCCAGATCTCCGTTTGTGGTTCCGTGGGCATACCGGACAAAGCACTTCGGGGCAACCCTGTTGCAGAAAATAAAGATGGTAGACTGGTTCCGTGTGCTTATTTGTCTAAAAAAAATTCTCTGGTGCGAACTCCAACTGGACTGTGGGAACAAGGAGACTGCGGCCATCAAAGCAACACTCTCCGCTTAAAGCTACACTGGCTGGAGGGCTAAGCACCCTTTTCAATTTAATTAGGATCATAAAAACCATAGCAGCTCTTTCCACCTCAGATGTCCATAGAAACAACCGTTGGGCCGATTTGCTTTTCGTTCTCTTTTTACAGTCCATTTCCTGGGAAAACCAGCAAACTGGCTAGCTCGCTTTGAGGGTGGAGCTGCCTTAGCGAGACATTCCACGCTGTTGCTCCCCCCTCAGTTAGGGTTAGCTGTCGCGATCAAGCGTCGCCTCCCTCCACCCCGTTCAATCTTCGTCTCTCCTTTCCTGCGGGGAATTGGAGGCTGAGGGGCACCATGAACCTCCAGCGACTGAAGGGACTCCCAATTAGCGTTTGGAGGGAATGGAGTTTGGCGGAGGAGATGTTGAAATACGTGCCTCCCCCCCCTCCGCAAGCAGAAGTTCTTGAAGCTTGCCACGATGCCATTCGGCTGGACATTTTGGCTTTTGAAAACTCTGCACTTAGCCGCCCGGCAGTTCTGGTGGCCTTAATCTTTCGTTTTATTGGGAGAAACATTAAGGCTGCTGGTTTGTGCAGAAGCCAAAACCATCCGGGAAAGCCCCATGGACTATTTAAATCCCGGTAGCTTCGCCCTTAGGAGACATCTCCATGGATTTCATTACAGATTTGCCCGAAGTCATGGCAACAGGTTTTATGGGTGGTGGTAGACTTATTCTCTAAGCAAGCCCATTTTATTCCATGTGCTTCCATCCCTCGCTCCTAAGTTACGGCTGTTTATTCAACATGTTTACGTCTCCATTCCGCCCGTTAAGGTGGTCTCCGACCCGCTGACCCCAATTCATCTCAAGTTCTGGAAAGCGTTTTTGGGGTTGTTGGGGCAGCCCGTACATCGCCGCCCTACCACGTTCAAAGTGGCCGAGGCGGAAGGCAGACAGAACCACAGAGCAGTATTTACGTTGTTACACCAACTACCACCAAGACAATTAGTGCGAGCTTATTCCGTTCGCGAGATGCGCCTTCACAACAATCGCGGTTCATAGTAGTACAAAGAAACCCCTTTGAAATTGTGTCTGGTAAATCCTTCCCGCCGTTGCCACCGCTTTACCGCGGCAGCTTTGGACCCCAGAATTTCAACAGTAGTTCATCCCTAGCCGAGGATGGAAGTAGGGATCGAACCGCCTTACAGCAAGCAAAAGGACTCCCAAAACTGCAGCGGATAAACACGGCTCGGGTACCCTCGCGTGTAGGCTCCTGGGTGTGATCTACAAAAAAAATCTCAGAGGCGGTATAGATTTTCCAAACTTGGCAAAGAGATTGTGGGACCTTTTCAGATTACTAAAGTGATTAATGATGTCACTGCCAGCTTAGATTTGCCAACTCTCTTAGTAACATCCATCCTGTCTTCCATTCCAGCTTGCTCAAGGGCTCCGCTTCCGATGCCTGTACGACCAGCGATCCGACTATTATTGATGGCTACAAGCACTCACGAAGGTGGCTATCCTGGACTCTCGCTGTCATAGCCAGCTTGCAATATTTAGTCTCTTGGGTGGGATATTCCTCTGGAGTATAATCAATGGGTTTATTCGAAAACATTGAAGCCCCCACCCTTATTTCTACTTTCCACAGCAACTCGCATAAACCTGGGGGAAGGGTCTTCTTTAGAGGCAGAGTGTAAAGGATTAATGGTGTTGATGGTGAAGTAACCTTGAGTGCATTCCACAGCGGGCGATGGGCCAGATGCATCAGGAGCTTTTATCTTTCTTGGCGGAGATGAAGTCTCCGTTCCCCATGGGAAGCAGGAAGGGGATGGGAGTGAATGTATTATAACCTGTGCTTCTGGCGGGAAGTGTCATTCCTGCCACTGCGTGTACTTGAGCTTTCTAAGATGTCTTAATAAATGGACTTTTACTACCAAAGCCTTTTATTTCTGCGTCTATGGAATTCCTTACACATGGCCAATTGGCCATGCTGGTAGGGGCTGATGGGAATTGTAGTTCCTGAACATCTGGAGAGCCGCAGGTTCCCTACCCCTGTGCTAGAGGCACCAGAATTTCAGGGTACCCTCAGAAGACTCTCCTGATGATACCAGCCAAGTTTGGTAAAGTTTGGTTCAGGGGGTCCAAAGTTATGGATCCCCAAAAGAGGTGCCCCCATTCCCCATTGTTTTCAATGGGAGCTATTAGTAGATGGGGCTACCCTTTTGAGGGTTCATAACTTTGGACCCTCTGAGCCAGTCTGTTTCAAACCTGGCTGATCTCATCAGGAGAGTCTGCTATGATACCAGCCAGCAGGTTTGAGTCCAGAAGTTTGGGTCAGGGGATCCCAAAGTTATGGACCCCCCAAAGGGGATGCCCCCATCCCCCCATTGTTTACAATGGAAGCTAATAGTAGATTTTTCATTTCTGATAATATCCCTCTTAAAATCTAAGCTGGGTTACATTTGGACATACAGATGATGATGAGGAATCCAGTTTTGAAGGATTTTAACTCCTGTGTTTTAGCTTGGTTGCTGGTTGAGCTAAGGTTTTTGTACTTTTAAAGTTATTGTTGATACCATATTGTTCTTGTTGACCCTCTTTTCCACTTACAGAGCCAGTTTACTGTTTTTCTTTGAAATAAATATTCAAAAACATTTAACCTACTGATGCCTCAATTGATGCTGTATTTCCCACCCTCGACTTATACGCGAGTCAATAAGTTTCCCCAGTTTTTTGTGGTAAAATTAAGTTGCCTCTGACTTATATCTTGGAGTCAGAGCTTTAAAACACGAGTATATACGGTACTTTCTTCCTGATCCAGACATCGACACTGAACCTGTGTGGTTTCCTGATCATATACTGCTTTTTCTACAGGTAGAATAAGCCTAGGAGGGGAATAGGAAGGATGTGACTGGATCACTTTGAAGAATTACCCCGTGTAAGAGGCATAATTAAGAATAGGAGCTTCCATATCTGATGATGACGTAGTTCGAAAACGGCAAAAAATCGTTCATTCCATCTTTATGGGAACTGGTAGCAAGGAAGATCGCACAAATTAATGGAGATCAGTACCATTGAACCAATTACTCATCATCATTGTTGACACGCATTGCACCAGATTGCAGGATGTTTCTATAGCTTTTGGCGAATTCTGCAACATATGGCAGGACGTCTTGATTGTATATACGTTATAGAATACCTTGATGTGTTAAGATTGCTGTACTTGATATTGCACTGTTGTAGATATATCCTATGATTGGCTTACGAATTATATAAGATGGTAAATAGCGGCAGGTACAAAAGACTTCATGGGAATGTCTGAAGATGGAGCCGACTATTGAGAGGCTTGTCAAAGCATCTGTCCATGGGCTCAGCTGCACTTTTGTTAACGCTTCTTCATTAGGAGAGATCCCCTCACCTTCCCTGCCCCCACTTCCACATTGAGTAGTGGCGTAGTGGTTGAGAGCAGGTGTACTCTAATCTGGAGGAACCTGTGGAGGCTTATCTGGGGAATTTAGATTAGCCTGTACACTCCCACACGTGCCAGCTGGGTGACCTTGGGCTAGTCACAGCTTCTCGGAGCTCTCTCAGCCCCACCTACCTCACAGGGTGTTTGTTGTGAGGGGGGAAGGGCAAGGAGATTGTAAGCCCCTTTGAGTCTCCTGCAGGAGAGAAAGGGGGGATATAAATCTAAACTCTTCTTCTCTTCTACAGTGATGGTGAACCTTGAGCTAGTCACAGCGTAGACTTACACCATCACAGCTTTTCAGAGCTCTCTCAGCCCCACACACCTCACAAGGTGTTTGTTATGAGGGGGGAAGGGCAAGGAGATTGTCAGTCCCTTTGAGTCTCCTATAAGAGAGAAAGGGGGGATATAAACCCAACTCTTCTTCTTCCTCTTCTAATCTAGGCATCCCCAACCTTTTTGAGCCTGCAGGCATCCTTGGAATTCTGACACAGAGTAGTGGGTGCAGCATTGGTCCGAAGCTCTATCGGCACAGGAGAGCATGCCAATGCAGCTGGGGGTGAAGTTGATTGTAGTCCCACTCCCTGGTTACAGACTTATGCCACCAGAAAGTGTGACATAATTCCTTTTTGTCACTGGCAGTTTTTCAGCCAGCCAGGATATTTTGTTTTGTTTTGGGACCTTCCAGCACCATCTGAAACCCATTTTGAGGTTGCACGGCAGGGCAGAAGCATCACTGTCCCTGGCTACCAGGTCCTCTGGACTGGACTGTAAGAATCATAGATTCATAGAATCATAGTTGGAAGAGACCCCAAGGGCAATCAAGTCCAATGCAGGAATACGTAATCAAAGAAAGAGCAACCTTGAGTAGGTCTACTCAAAATCTACTCAGGTCTCTGCAACTGCGTTTTCTTGCCTTCATTTCTAATTGTCAGGAAGGGTCTTCTGGACATCAAAGGGGCGCCTGTGTTCTGTTAAGTTAATGGACCTTTGCTTTACTTTCTGTTTCCCACCTTCCCTTTGATTTGCAACACATAGTGGCCTAGAGGCAGCCAAGCGCCTGCGCCTCACTTTATCTCTACTCGCTGGCCTTGAGAAAGTAACGGCTTGAGCATTCCTGTCTTATTTTACTCTGTCTTTGATATGAGGCGTGAAAGAGGGAGGGGGGTGACTCAGGGATAAAAGGTTGTACCCAAAGACAGTTCTTCAGAACTGCCTTCTTTAGCCATGTTGATGTATGTCACTGAAGGCTTCCGATTTGCAATCTAGAGTTTGTGTCTCGGTCAGCAGATCCGGGGCTTGTCACCAATGGATACAGCTGGACATTTCAATAATTTGCTCTTGGTTTTGATCAATATCTAAACAGACAGAAAATGTGCGTTGGTTTGGGCATGTCCTTCTTTAGGTCCTGTAAGAGGGAACACATCTAAGTCCCATTGCTAATCAGACACGACCATGTTTAGAGTTGTTGCGATGTTATGATTTTAACTAATTTATATTTATAGCTATTGCTTTTATAGATTATTGATGTACCCTTATGTTGTGAACTGTGCAGGCAAGTGGAACATAAAGAAAATATCATCATTATCATTCTCTGACCACACTCGGCCATATGGCCAATTTTACAGTTGACCTTGGCTATAACAATGCAGCCAAGTGTATTCTCAGTTAGGGCTTTGACTACGCGTGGACCAGAACAAGGCGGCAGAATCCTGAGATGGAGTAATAGGAGTTTTGAATGCTTCTACATGTACAAATAAACTCGCTGTGCTTAAAAAGAAGTAGTGCTACCTCACCCCCTCCCACACACACACACAATATGCTGATCGACTACTTGCACAATCTTAGGGGCATGATAGGGGCTGCCAATTGTCTACACACAAAAAGCAGGCACGGCAAGTAATTTACATGATGCATCCCACTCCAAAGGTGCAGGTATAATCTCTGAATGATCTCTGTGGCTACTTTAATGATCTGAGGAGGACCCAGTGGCATGGGAGTTTCAGACTGGGAAGCCCCCCCCTTTCAGCAGCGAAGACTTACACCATCAAAAAGAGTGGTGGTGTAAGTCTACACAGGCATAGCTTTTACAACAGATTTAAGGAAAGATTTGGCCTCAGCAGCAAAACTAAACTAACCCAGAACCTACCTAATCCAGTTAACCAACCCCCCACCCCCACCCCCACCCCGCTCCCTGCCCCTGTCAGAGCAGGAGAGAGACAAGGAGTATTCAAAGGATGTCAAACACAGGCTTTTGGATATACAATTTAAAAGGGAACAGCATTGAATTTGAACTGAAACAAAACAATATGTGCACTAAAGCATCAGAATAAAATGTCCATGAGCTAATGCTGCATTTACAATACCATGACAGAACTTTTTAACATTACATTTGGAAAAGAAAACCCAGGAGTTTCAAGTTTTGTCTAAAGGTTAACCAAGTGGAATGAATTAAAGCCCAAGATCTGCTGAGATTTAACCCTCAGCAACGATAACCCATGCTCTGATCATATCCATAGATTACTGCAATGCGTTCTACATGGGGTGGCCTTTGTAAATTGTTCAGATGTCCAGAACATGGCAACAAGATTATTGTCAGGTGCTGGATACAGGGATCCTATGAAAGATATGCATTGGCTACTTATCTGTTTCTGAACCCTTTCATAAGAACCTAAGAAACAGCCTGCTGGATCAGACCAGAGTCCATCTAGTTCAGCACTTTGCTACTCACAGTGGCCCACCAGGTGCCTTTGGGAGCTCACATGCAGGAGGTGAAAGCAAGGGCCTTCTGCTGCTGCTGCTCCCAAGCACCTGGTCTGCTAAGGCATTTGCAATCTCAGATCAAGGAGGATCGAGATTGGTAGCCAGAGATCGACTTCTCCTCCATAAATCTGTCCAAGCCCTTTTTAAAGCTATCCAGGTTAGTGGCCATCACCACCTCCTGAGGCAGCATATTCCAAACACCAATCACACATTGAGTGAAGAAGTGTTTCCTTTTATTAGTCCTAATTCTTCCCCCCAGCATTTTCAATGGATGTCCCCTGGTTCTAGTATTGTGAGAAAGAGAGGAAAATCTCTCTCTGTCAACATTTTCTACCCCATGCATAATTTTATAGACTTCAATCATATCCCCCCTCAGACGTCTCCTCTCCAAACTAAAGAGTCTCAAACGCTGCAGCCACTCCTCATAAGGAAGGTGCTCCAGTCCCTCAATCATCCTGGTTGCCCTTCTCTGCACTTTTTCTATCTCTTCCAGATCCCTTTTGAGATGTGGTGACCAGAACTGACCACAGGACTCCAAGGGCGGTCACACTTTCAAAGTGCTGGTTCTTACCTGCAAGCCCCTAAATGACTTGGGCCCAGCTTACTTGAGGGACTGCCTCCCCCAGTGATTGGGTTTCCCCCCCAGTGGTTGCACCTTGCCTTTGGAATTCTCTTCCCAACTGAAGTTAGCATAGCACCTACTTTCCTTTGGGCGCTACTAGGCCAAAACATGTCTCTCCACCCAAAGCTTTTAGCAAAGTGGTTCCATCTTTTGTGCTGTTTTATGATCTCTTCCCAGGCTGCAGACGGTTCTACTCATTACATTCCAGACTGCTCTGGGGTTCCTAGCCCTGTGGCTTGCTTTTAGTGGTGCTCATTGTGTGCGGCTTAGGTTTATTACTACTGTAACTGATTGGATTGTTTTCTTATGTTTTATTGTTATGATTAGTTTTTATTGTTTTGAACTGGATTGAATAGGTCCAGTGAGGAGACATACAAAGTTTCTAATAAATAAATAAACAGACAGACAGACAAAGGAACTGCTTATTCAAAATTTGTGTTATTGATAGCGAAGCCAGAAGAGAATCCCACTCCTGGATTATGTTCGAACTAAAAGATTAGTAATTTTGTTTTGTTTTTGTATTTAGCTAGGTAGAAACTGACTGTATTAGGTAGAAAATAGGATTTGTAAGTTTTCCTGTATTTGTAGCTGCATGGAACCTCCTTGGCCCAAGGCAGAGAGCCATCTCCGCTCCACCTGGGCCCACCTCATTCACGTGTAAAGTTTGCTGACACACGCGGACAAAAGAAGACCTCAGTTGAAGCGCCTCGCCCTGCCTAATCCCGTCAGCAGGCAGATAAGGAAGCTCTCGTCATCACCCTCTGCTTCCTGACCCCGGACACCTAGGGAAACCCTTTGTGTTTTCCCCGCCAGTGGACACGTCATCGCCTCGCCCTACTCTGGCGTGAAACTTAAGAAGGGGATGCCTATCGGACTCTGATTGGTTCCTGCATGTAGCAAATGAATGATTGGTTGTTTTGAATTCTGTTAATGAATGGTGGTGGGCTGTCTTTGATTCTCCCGGGCTCCCGATGGGAGAAAGTGTACTTAAGGGGTTGTAAGGCTGCTAGGCAGCGCAGTTGTTGTGCAGAACGGAGGTGCTGACACTTAGGTCAGCATCTCAATAAACCACTTTTATTTATCCGAGCCGTGTCAGGTCTTGCTTGGGTTCCTGGGCGCTGCCGAGAGCGGGATACTTCTGAGTAAGGAAAGTGTTACCCAGAGCAGCGCGGTAACATTATCTGTGAAGAAAAGGATGTGTACCAACTAATGGTCTTTAAATAGTCATACCTGCTTTTGCGCTGAATGTGACACTAGCATGAATAAGCCGCTGTACCATTCAACCATATTGTAATGGCTCCCCTGATTAATCTTCCCGCTCAGGTCTTTCTTGCAACCTCAGCTTTCTTTCTCACATTCACTGCCAATGCCTCCCAAAACATTCTGCGGCACCTGTTCCATCTGACTGTGGTCTGAGCACAGAACACAAGATTGATGGGTGTTTTAAGAGGTGAAATTGTTATTTTACCTTCACAAAAGAGGCTAATAAATAGCTCAAATGAACCTTCAAAATATCTATCCCTCCTTTAAATGGAAAAATGATCACAATGTAGTTTGTTCAATAGAAGGCCCATGAATTTTGCTAGCTTAATGTAAACCTGGCACAGACGCTCTTCTGTATGGATGGCTTAACTGTGTCTTCAGCAATAAAATGAGCATTGAGATGCGTCTACACTATTTGTCATGATAAAACACACACACAAAGGTGTTGCATAGTTCAAACAAGTGAGAGGGGGTCAGAACTGGCTGTATGAGCCTCCACCAAGGAGGCGTCGAGGAACTTGGCAATATTTTTTGTGGTTGTCTAGCAAACCCAAAATGGTGCCTCAGAGATCAACAGGCATTTTTCCCTCAAAGCTGCAGGCTCCGTTTCTAATGATGGGGGAAGATTTAATCCTCCATTTAAAAAAAATCAACACAGAAGCCTGGGACTTATTTCAGGTTGGCAGAGAAATCCACTCCGGTTCCATTTTGCCCGGCTTTATTAACAGATATATGACAAGTGAGGGCCCACAAGATTTATGGAGGGCGATCCACCCCTCCCCCACTCCTTGTCTGCCACGCCACCCACTTCCTGCAAAGTCTGCCTGTTGGAAACATGACCGCTGCCTCTCCCTTCCGCTTCTGCCCACATGCACTGCCCAGCTCTCCCGCCACTCACTGGCTCCGGAGGGCCCTCACACAGCTGTCCCTCTCTCCCTGGCTTGCACAGCCCTGGTGGGGTTGAAGGCAGCCTCTCCTGGAGGCATAGGGGAGGAAATGGCGCCTGGGGAAACACCTGCTCCAGGTACCCCCCAACCGCCCACATGCCCCCACCACCTCTGCACTCTTCCCCCTTGCCCCACTTACCTTAGCCAGTGGAAGTAGCCTGGCTAGGCCACCGCCAGGCACCCCTCAGCCCCACCAGGCTGCTCCTTCAGCTGGCCGAAGGAGCAGCCTGGCAGGGTGGGGTCGAGCGGAGGGGTGCAGGGGCATGACCAGTGGTGTGTGCCTGGGGACATGTGACCCCACCCGTGCCCATGAGCACTCTGCCTCTGGCCGCACCCAACCATCCATCCGTCTCTCTCTCCTCCTCCCGGCATCGTGGAGGTGAGGGAGTAGCTTCTGGTTCCCATCCACCACCAGACCACTGCAGCCCCAGCTCAGTGACAGGAGGTCCCCAGTAGCTCTGGCTCCCCCACCCACCTACCTAATAGTTGGCTGGCTGAAGCAGCAGGAGCCGTGGCTCATGTCCCTTCTGATTCCTCCTGATCACACAGACAAAATATTCCTCTCTCTTGACGAGTTTTTTAAAAAAACTTTTCAGAATTTTTTGAAAAACTGGGGGGAACTTGGGGGGAGAACTACCTTCTGCCTCTGTGACCCTGAAGTATGTATCTACAGATGTTAGATGTGGAGAATTAGATATATTAATATAGATTTAACTTAATTTGCATTACCAGGTTCAACAGAATCCTTCATAACTCTTGAAAATCTATTCATGATCAAGTCTGTAACTTTTTAGTTTTCAAGTATAAAGTTGCTAAACCCACGGCAAGGCAGAACTATCATACCATCAAAGGGGTCAAGGAGAAAAGAATCAGCAGAACTCTGGCCAAGAAAGAAATGAAAACCAACTACATAAATACTGATATGGCCGGGTCGAAGTAGATCAGCAACCGAAGAAGGCCTCTCCACTTCATCATTTATTTCAATCTAAAATCACTTTCCCACTTAACCAGCTATGCAGAGAATGAATGAATTTTGAGTCCGTCTTAAGAAAGTTCCCCATTGCCAGTTCTGCATCATTTTATGGCTTTCAAACAGGTAGACCATCTAGCCAAGCCTGTTTAGCGCACACAGCCTCTTGCTGAGTGATTTTGTTCAGGATACATAAATTCAACAAAAATAATTTTGTCTAGCGTGATGCAGACTGATCTCAGAAGCTAAGCAGGATTAGTTCATGGGTGGGAGACAGACAACCAGTGGTGGGATTCAAATAATTTAACAACTGGTTGTTTACAAGCACCATTTTAACAACTGGTTCTGCCGAAGTGGCACGAACCAGCTGAATCCCTCCATTGGAGACCCTCAAGGGCAGGGACTGCAGATGAAGGCAACGGCAAGCCCCCTCCACTCCCCACTGGCCTAGATTTCAACTTAATGCCACTGACGCATGTAATCTCAGCTCACCCCTTCGCCACAGCTTGCAGTTGTGGGAAATGTGGGATTCAGTAATAGGGAATGTTGAGGTTCCTGAAAAACGAACCAATTAGTCGTGGCTGAGGCTTTTGAGACTCAGGGCCAACTTCGCAAAGTACTCAAAGTGTTACAGGGAGAGGGCCAAATGCGTCGCAGAATCTTTGGTACCAAAATGAGCAGGAATGGAGGATTCCTCTAAATTCAGGCAACCCACTTTCCACCCACCGGAGGATCCATTTGGATCCAAGCCAAAAACCGGAGACTGCACGCGACATTTCTGTAGCTATCGAAGGCCACAGGAGTGAACAGGGGAAAAGGTTTATGTCAATAAAAGGTGAGGTTTCTCACATTTCTTAAAGGGCCCCATTTGTAATGGGATATGGCAACAAGGGAATGAAGCACAGAATTGCCTCCTTGACGTGTGAGTTGGCTCTCAGGCAAACAGCAAGTTTATTAAACTAAAGAAAATACCCCTGATCCTGGAACTACTTCGTTTAATTTGTTAATTCGATGGCCATCAATCAGCATCAGTGCAAAAAGCCTGTTTCTTTGTTTTGGACAGTCCTGCTGTTCGAGCCGGATCTGTTACGGGCAGCACCTGAGAGTGCTACACTAGGGAAAGAACAGTACAAAGAGCAGCATTTTTTAAACAACTCCATAAAGAGGAAACAACCATATTGTGAAGTTGCAAATCATTAGAGCATTCTCTATTTCCAAGACTTTCTTTCAAAGCCTCTGTCTCGCCTGACTTTCATTTGCATTCACCATCCCATTTCACATTGCTGAGGCTGACTGAACAACTCATCTCAGGGGAAAATGTCAAGGCACGGTCTTAGGTTTATTCAAATCCTTCAGTAACCTGCCTTTTACGTTCTTCTGTGTTTCTGGAAAGATCAAGAGGCGGATCAGAGGAGCTTCATCAGCATTCACGTCTCGGAAATTTTCTACAATTTGCTAGGACATAAATGGTGCATCGGTGGCATTTTCAAATTCGAAGCACAGTGAGAGAAGATTCGTTCTTCGTTTCTTTGATTCAACCATAATGAGCACATCTGTACTCAAAATACGCCCACAATGACTTGTTTTGCCTTCTCCAGCCTCTGAAATACAGATGCTGTGTGCAAACAAAGCTAAACAGAGGCAGAAAAATGTCTATTCAGAACCTCATTGCTAAAAACTGGAGTTGTGGGGACTGGTTTTGCTGTTTGGCCTTTTTCGTGGCTGTCTGGTAGGTTTCATGTTCTGGTTTCACTGAGAATGCAAAAGTTAGGAGGTGGGAAGTATGCATGGGACAACTCAGCCCAGAAACTCCTGCCTCGAGATGTCCTTGTGGGCTTTCTATTGTGCACCTGAGAAGGCCTTCCTTCCCCAGGCAGAGTTCAGCATCACCATCTTCTCTGAAACAAGGAACTGCCCAGGTGCCATCTTACCACTGAATATGGAGCAAACGACACTGAAAGCAAAAAGCGCACCAAATGTGAGCAGTAAGCTGTGCTCAGGATGGTACTGAGAAATGGCCCACCCTGAAAAATCTGCAGTCTCATTTACATTTAATAGTTTCTTCAGATCCTTCAGAAAGTAAAACCTTTCTTAGGGACAATAAAACCCACAGAGTTTCAAAAATAAATGCCTCCAAATGCTCACTAAGAAAAGAGAGTCCTCCTCCTCTTCTTTTTTTCAAGACAAGTTGTTTGCTGAAGCTACTGAAGACAAGCTGGCAATTTATCTTTGTATCAGCAAGGAACCACTGTAATTAGATTTGGTCCACATTACCCAAGCACAGCAGACATCGAAATCTACTTCGTCCTTCTTGCCTGGAAACAATGCGCTGGAGGCAAAGATGGCCCTGCCACTAATGCCGTGGCCTCCGTGGTCACAGAAATGAGAAAGAATGGTAAGGAGAAAGGGCCACCGGGCCAGTGAGAGAGCCGGTCTATATCTACCACCTACTAGAGCAGTGGTTCTCAACCTTCCTAATGCCGTGACCCTTTAATACAGTTCCTCATGTTGTGGTGACCCCCAACCATAAAATTACTTTCGTTGCTACTTCATAAGTATAATTTTGCTACTGTTATGAATTGTAATGTAAATATCTGATATGCAGGATGTATTTTCATTGTTACAAATTGAACATAATTAAAGCATAGTAATTTATCACAAAAACAATATGTAATTATATTCTGTGAAATATTTATTTCTAATTACAAATACAATGTTTTCCGATGGTCTTAGGTGACCCCTGTGAAAGGGTCATTCAACCCCCAAAGGAGTTGCGACCCACAGGCTGAGAACCACTGTACTAGGTCGAATCCCCACTTGAAAATTGCACACAGATCAAAACCTGTTCATTGTGAAACCGTGTCCTCTTCATCGGAGTTTCTCGCTCCCCACCACAGCGAGCACACAGGAGACACACCCAGTTACAGAACTCTTAGCAATCCCCACTACCAGGCGAGCTCACTTCGCTGGTCTCCCCTGATTGGCTGGCGTGCCTTGATGGGGCGGGACCTTTCCCCCCCCGCGGAAACGTACCTTGTAGGGGCGTGATAAAAAAAACCAATGTGTAAAAGTTTAATGTTTATTTTTACGAGCGTTTATGCTGCTTAAAGGGTTACCAGCAGAGGTGGGATCCAACCAGTTCTCACCACTTCTCTAGAAGTGGTTACTAATTTTTTCTGAGTGCCGAGAAGGGGTTACTAAAGCCACCTCCCTGCCCAATAGGGACTGGAGGTGCGTGTGTGCAGCGGCCCCACTGTTTGAATCCCACCACCATCGGAACCTGTTATTAAAATGTTTGGATCCCACCACACCAGTTAATTGTTTACCTGTGTAAACCATTAACGATTCAAAGTTACACGTTTGACTGTTTAACATCTTTCTGCGTCCCCTTCTGCTGGCTGATCGCAAAAGCAAAAACGAAACCAAGGAAAGGCTGCGCGCGCATCGCATCAGTGCCAGCAGCCCTGATTGGTTGCCCGAATTCCGTGTCACGCTCTGCGGCAGGAAATGAGTCAGGGTTTCAACCCTTGTCCCTCCCCTCGGATCAGCTCTGAACCATGTCAATGGGCTCTATGCCACTTGCAACCAGGTTCTACCGGGATGCGGGTTAACGGGGAGAACGAGTGCCAGAAATGGAATCTGCCGCAGAAGCAATGGGGAGGTCATCCCTGAAACCTGGTTAGTTTGTGTTCTGAAACCTGGGTAAGAAGGTAGTGGGGATTCGACCCTAGAGAGACGATTCATGCTAGGATTATAGAGAAAAATAGTTACCATTTGGAGTCTAAAGAAGACAGATGTTTAAAACGAACAGCACAATTCAGAGGCTAATTGGTAAACTGGTACAGTTATCAAACCAAGCCCTACTGCCCACGTGCCTGGAGGTGTGCCAGCATAGCGGCTCACTCGTACTCCAGGTATGCCAGCATCAGGGCCAGAACTCGGCCATGCTGCGGGTGTAGCCAGGGAAAATCAGAGAACAGCTGAACACTCAACCCTTTCAGCCCAAGACTCCCCAACAATGACATAACATTACACCAGGGGGGTGGGGGGATGCTGGCAAACGGATGAGATACCTATTCAATTCACTGGGAGTGAAGCAACTATAGACAGCCACATACAGGGCTTGAACTAGGAACATCAGGCATACTAAGCACACCTAGTTCCAAAACATGGTGTCTTTCTCTGCAGACTTCTCTGCCCTCGTATACACGGTTGGTTTCAAAAACAAGGCACCCGGGGAAGTCCAAATAATTCCTAAGCTTACCTGCCCAGGGATGCTGGCAAGGGCGTGAGTGACGTGCCGGTCCCTGTCCTTGTCAAGGATCAGCGCCACTGCCCGATTCCCCATTTGTTGGATCTGGAACCCCTCCCTCTTGCCTGGCAGCATTTCCTCAGGGTTTCTAGTTGCTCCCCTGTCACCAGTGGTCCATTCCCTTTGCCGGAGGATGCTCCTCACGCTGCTCAGCACCCGGATCTTACTTTGGAGAGGCTGGTTTCTACCATGAGTAAGTCAGCCTCCCTCCCTGGGAGTCAAAGGGCATGGGACTGCACTTCATTTATATTCCCCCAGCAGTGATCCCTTCCCTCCATTTTAGCCTCATCACAAACTGTGAGGTCAGTTAGGCTGAAAGATCACCCAGCAAGCTATCGAGGCAGTGCAGGTTTGAACCTGGGTTTTCCTGATCCTAGACCAGTGGTGGTGAACCTTTGGCACTCCAGATGTTATGGACGACAATTGGCCATGCTGGCAGGGGCTGATGGGAATTGTAGTCCATAACATCTGGAGTGCCAAAGGTTCGCCACCACAGTCCTAGACTGACATAAGCTGGATCCCTAGTTGCTAATTTCAGAAATGTCTGCCACAATCACCATGATTTTTTTTTTAAAAAAAACTACAACTGAAATTGCCACTATTATACAATATTTCTACCGTTAGGAAATATTCCTGGTGTACTTATGCTAGTACACTCAAGAATGAGCAAAAAAATTCAAAACAAACCCCCAAACTGCATTTCTGCTGACATCAGCCAACAGACCAGGAAGAGTAATGGCTATAAACACCAGACACTGAAGTCACACAGAGACATTTAAGTGTGTGTGTGTGTGCAAAGTACCATCAAGTCATAACCATGGCAACCCCGTAGTGTTCAAGGCAACTGAGATGTTCAGAGGTGGTTTGTCTGTCTTCAGTGACTTCAGGCCTCCTTGGTGGTCTCCCCTTCGAACACTCAGCAGGGCCAGGCCCACTTAGTTGCTGAGGTCTGATGAGATCGGGCTAGCCTGGGCCGGCCGTTCAAGTCATGGCGACAGCTAAACACTAAGACTCCATTCAGATGGATAATTTTCCTTTTAACTATATACTGTTTGATGGGGATGGGGGAAGGGGGGGGCAGCACTTCTGCTGCCAGTTGGGCCCTCCCCAGGGAACGGGAAGCTCGCTGGGACTTTCCTGTGTCCTCTTGTTCTGTGGGGGGCGGGTTGGCATCAAGGGGCAGTGGTCAGACCTCTGGGGAGTGATTGGCCGTGTCTGTGCGCCACTCACATAATTAGCTTGCCATTGTGTGACTGGTGGGTGTGGCCAGGGTTGTGATGGACTCCGGCTTGCTTGCTCTGAAGTCTGTGCCTCACGTCTTGTTATTTGCTTTGGAGGAATATCCATAGGAAACGTACGAATGGCACGGCTTTCATTCATTCATTCATTCATTCATTCATTCATTCATTCATTCATTCATTCATTCATTCATTCATTCATTCATTCATTCATTCAGACTTACTAAACCACCAGCCCCCAAAGGGCTCTGGGCGTTGTACAATGTGCAATGGTAGCTGGCTGCCATATCTGCAGTGGCCCTCACTCCACAAACGCATATCCCAATTGCTTTGGACGCATTTGAACGGCTCGCTGAACGATTCTTTCCTTGCTGGGTAGCTGACCCTGCAGGTGCTCAAACATCTCTGCTTTCCACCAAAGACATCACTCCGCAAGACAGCAGACAACAACGTAACCACTAAAAAATCAACTAAAAAAAGAAAAGTCAACAATCAAGGAGCAGAAACAGGATTAAAAAGGGAGCATATCCCCTAACAAATAATAGCCATTTCTGAGCAATCCGCAGAGTCGTGAAGACCCCCGGCGGAGGAATGCCTCTGTTGGGAAAGGGGCCAAAGGACTGAACGCGCTTCTCCGTGCAGCAGCCTCCCAATTGTGGGAGACTGTCTGGGATGATGCTGATATCCCTGGGCCGAAATAAGCCCAGCCAGCCAGCCAGGCACGGTCAGCGTGAATTACAAGCAGCCACCCAGCCTGCTGGCCTCTGCACAGAAGCAAAACAACTCCAAACGCTGTCTGCATGGAAAGATTTAAGGCGGTCCAATGAGGACCATTCTTTCACTGGCTGCTGGGCAATTTTCGACTGAGCGCAACAGCAAGGGGAAAGGCTCGGCTCTTTCAAAGCCCAGGCTGTTTCCATTGGGGCCTAAAGTCTTCTACGCTGAAAGTGAAATTGGCCTGGCCCCGGCGCTTCTGCCGTCTCTGGCACTGTTGCTGTTCTGTTTCGACTGCAAACCAGCAGTGAGCAAGTTAGAAAAGTTTCCCTGTCCTGTCAATCAGAAAAGGAGGGCAACATCAGCAGTGTCTGCGAGCAGGGGAACATACCTCAAAGAGCCAGAGAAGCTCAGGCAGCTGCAGGACTAACCCCGCACCCCCCCCCCAACAAACCAACAACCCCAGACTGTTGTTTCGAGACATCACGTGGAACACTCACAGAGAAATCCAGCAGGCGGCATTTAGTAAAATGACTTGCAGGTGATTTGAAAATGAGAAAGAAAACCTACCTTTATAATTGGGGGTAGGCAGAACAGACTTGGACAGCCCCTAGGCCAGTGGTGGCGAACCTTTGGCACTCCAGATGTTATGGACTACGATGGGAATTGTAGTCCATAACATCTGGAGTGCCAAAGGTTCGCCACCACGGCCCTAGGCAATCCTGCTCTCATCAGATCTCAGAAGCTAAGCAGGGTTGGCTCTGGCTAATATGTGGATGGGAGACCACCAAGCAACGCCAGGGCTGTGATGTGGAGGCAGGCGATGGCAAACCCCCTATGCTCATGTCTTGCCTTGGAAACCCCAAGGGCTCACCATGAGTCGGCTGTGACTTGAAACAAGAACGCACACACACACACAGAGTACAGAGTAATTCTCAAAAAGGGAGAAACACTCAGGAGTACTGTTAGCTCTCGGAACCTTAAGCCAACAAACAGACTCTGAGGTATTGATCAGTGGTGTTTACTGTTGAGGTAAGGGAGCACCCAAGCTTGGCAAAGCCAGTTCTGAGAAACCTGGCCTTTGCCATTCCCTTTATTCCCCATTGTAAGTCCCCCCCCCCTCCCATTTTCCCAGGAAGTCGTGAAAGACAGAAAAACAGTCTCTGGAACTGAGGTGCCCCAAAGTCGGCAGCAGATAGTAAGAGAGAGCCACGTGGCTTCCTTGAGATAACGAATGCAATTCTTTCTCTCACGGAACCAGAGGGCCCGGGGAAGCCTAGTTATCTACAAAGCATGTGAAGCCATAAAGTAGGGATCAAGGAAAGAATGCCCCAAATGGCAGGGTTACATACATCTTTTAGCAGCATTGGTTTGTTGTTTTAAATGGTTACATTGTGTCAGGAATGCATCTCCATCACATACGCAGTATCCCCCTGACAAGGACCCAAAACCACGTTGGAAATGCACACAAGCTCCACACAAGTGCCTCGTTGTATGATGTGGCTTCTTTATTTTTCATGCTAGGGAAGAAAGATGGTTGCTTGTATTTCAAGTCTTCTTTATCAGCCTCACAACACACACACGCACACACACACTTTTGTCTCACATGCCTGCTTTTAAAGTGACAGTAACAAATGTACTACGAGGCTGCCTTGGTATATTCGGCTATGCTACTCCTGAAACCCAACAGTGACTTTACGTAATTTATTGTACACATTTTATATTGTTTTTAATTAATAGGGTTTTTGTTTTGCTTTTAACATTACATAAACAAAACATAAAATGTAAGCTACCTTCTCCTCTCCAACTCCCCTCATGACAGCCTACTTCATTCCTAAATGATTCCTGGGTTGCAAACTCCAGCCTTGGGACTTCTTGGATTTTGAGATGGTTCCTGGAGCGGATGGATTCTAGGAGTGAGTTCTGCAGGTACGTGATGTCGCATCCTGTGATCTCCCATCCAGGCCAAAAGCTGGCTCCTCCCATTCCTCCTCTTTCTAGCACAATCTATGGTTTACATTTCCCACCTTGCATCATTTCTCCCTGCCTTTCCCACCACTTGCATCGCTATAGGCATCACTTATAGGCTTCTATCTGAATATGTGCTAACCCTTTTACCCTAAATATTTGTGCTGGTATAACTGGCTGCTGTCCAGGTCTATTATTTGTTTGTTTGTTTGTTTGTTTACTACCCCACCCGTCTCCCCACTGGAGACCCAAAGTGGCTGACATCACTTGTCTCGCCTACATTTTATCTTCACAACAATCCTTCGAGATGAGGCTGACAGTGTGTAACTGGCCCAGGGTCACCCGATAAGGCTTGCAGTTCGATGCTGGGCTTGGCCTGGCTCTCCAAAGCCTGCCGTTTAAAGACAGACCCAGCCAGGCCAAGCCCTGTGTGGAATGGCAGGCTATCTCAGGCTAGGTTCAGCTGTATGCTGCTAGGACTTGGGTCCACCTGATGTGGAGGTCAAAGGGAGATGTATTTTTTGGACCTCCTCATACTGTCTCCCAGATCCACATGGAGGTAAGCATGCCGGGGCAATGTTTTGTAGTCATGTAACTCAATGTATAACATTCATTTTTACTCCATAGGAAAACTTCATTCTCACATCAATCACTTAGCTGCATGCTAAGAAAAAATATCACAGAAAAGAACATTTACCAACCATTCTGAAAAGGACTTTTAAACAAAGTCATACAACTGTGCTGCGTTAACTCTGTTCATTCTTGGCATTGTCCTAGTAAATACGAATACAGAGTAGTCAAAATTTTATACTCCACTGAATCAGACATCTGGCAGTCTTTGGAATCTTTATGCAGAGTTTTCCAGCCTGACACATCATTAATAAAGATGAATGTTGTTGCAATGAAATGAGTGAAAGCCTAACTAGAAAATATCACCAGGGAGTCGGCCACTTTGACCCTTTTGTAAAGTGATCTTTGATGAAGATAATTAGCAGGAATGTAGTTCCAGGTGCCCTCTGTTTGGAGAACACATCTTGCTAGTTGTGAAGGTTGTCTTGAGGCCCAAACTGTGTTTTAATTACTTAGCTCTGCCTAGACATTAGACCAAAGCTACAAGATAAACAGTCTTAAAATTGGCACTAACGACTTAATGAGCACAATTTGCCCCAGTGATTCTGAAGATTAGTTGAAAGTTATATTGGCTTTCTTGCAAAGAATAGGGGATACCAAATGGAAAGGCAGCAAGTAGCAATTGCAAGTGGATTTCAGAACAGCCCACTATGTATTCAGCTGATCATCATGTACCTCAAAAACCCACAGATGACACTATCCAAAACAGGACCCCGCAGGTCTGATGGCACCCAATCAGCTACTACTCACTGCCATCTGTCTGGGGACCTGTTTTGGAGGTCACCAGTCCATATGGTTACCTTAAGTCAGAAGTGACTTGAGGGTAATTAAAACACCCAAAAATGATTAGTCGCTTACTCAGCACCCTCAAAAGATTGCCTCCAACTGAAGAAACAGAAAAGTAGTTGATAAAGAGTATAATTGAAACCCACTGTATGAAAGTCTAGTGCCCCATTATTTGTCAGAGGTGAACAAAGGGAGTGTTCCATTCTGGCAACATAGAGGCAGCACTCAGCATTCGCAGAAGCCCCTTGGCACAGAGTGGTCACCTGCACTACTACAGTCAAAGCTCTATTCACAATATGAGTTCGATCCCAGTGGAAGTTGGTTTCAGGTAGCCAGCTCCAAGTTGACTCAGTCTTCCATCCTTCTGAGCTCAGTAAAACAAGTACCCTGTGCGCCGGGGGGTAAAGTGTAAGTGATTGGGGCAGGCAATGGAAAACCACCCTGTAAACAAAGTCTGCCTAACAGACGTCATGATGGGATATCACCACATGGGTTAATATTGGCCTGACGCTTTACCTTGACCAGCATTCATGCAGAGCTCACTGACATTAACTGAGCAGCCCTTTTAGTCCTCATAAGAATTTTACGAAGTCCCAGTAGCATTATTATTGAAATATTATCCAGGTTACAGACAGAGCCTTCCATGGAAACCATCGTGACGAGGCCTCGTTTCAATCAATCAATTTGTTTATTATGGTCATAGGCCAAAAGTTATCAGGTATAAAATATAAAATCCACATTACACATTTCCAGGCTAAAAATACAAAATGCAATTGAAGTAACAAGTTTTCTAATAGCCGGTTATTTAAAACCCTAATGCAAGCTCAAATGGAATGCTGGAATAATCTTTGAACAAGGTGTACAATTAGTAATCCAGACTCCATACCTTTATTGCCCTATTTGTCCATGCCTCTGGACACTATATGTGCTGAATTTTGCCACCACTCTGGTGATATTAGAGTTAGCACCTTCTAGTAACTTTTTCATGGCACATTCCTCGGAGCCAAGAAATATTGCTACTGGGAGGGAGATAAACAATGTCCCCCTCATTTCTTTATGTAGGGGGCATCGTAAAAAGATATGTTTCAGGGTCTCTATTTCCCCCATCTCACATAGGCACAACCTCTCGATGTACGGAATTTTCTTATATCTGCCCTCTAGCATTGCTGAAGGGAGGGCATCACATCTAGCGAGTGTGACAGCCCTCCTAAGTGATTGGATGTCCAGGTCATATAGATAGGGGGAGGGGCCCAAAATATATTTACTGGATGGTTTAAGATTCAAGTTAGGGGATGCTATTATATCCTGTTGGCGAGCCATATCTTGGACTCTCTGCTTGACTGTGGTCTTAGCTGAAGATAATTCTTGTATCAAGAGTGTACTAGGTGATATGCCTTCCCTAACCTCACACATCCATCTAGGTTGAAAAGAGTCTTGTACTATTAGGGGCCAGAGTCCTGTACAATTTGAATAGACTTTAAGCCATTGCTAAGCTGATAATAAGAAAATTCTGTCAACAACTTTCATTTGTCCCATCTCTCATCTTAAAAAGGTGTTCGGTACACCTGGGGGAACCTGTAAAATAGCTCTCAAAATTTTACTTTGGGTTCTCTCTAACAGGATTATCTGCGTCATTTTTTTTTTGTTATAGTACACTTCATACGTAAGTTGTGTCAGGATTTTTGCTGGGTAGAGTTTCATGACAGCTGGTGCGTAATGGCCTCCCTTAGTACAAAAAAAATCTTAAAACTGAGCCCATTGTCCGCTCTGCATTTCCCGTTACCATTTTTATATGCTCCACATTTGAGCCAGTTGATTGAACCACAATCCCCAAATAACTGAACTTGTCAACTTGTTCGATTTCTTTTCCCCTAACTTTCCAGATCCTTTTTTGGGGATGTTTTCCAAAAGCCATGATGTTAGTTTTGTAAGTTAATTGTAAGATCCTCTTTCACACAATATGCTACAAAAGAGTGTAGCGCTCTTTTGAGGCCCAATGGTCAAAAGGACCACATCATCAGCGTATAACAATATAGGCAGGTGTCGTGTGGCAAGCTTAGGAGGGTGTGTGTCGGTTTTTCTTAGATGCTCCACTGTGCCATTGATATAATAGTTGAACAGGGTGGGAGCTAGAAGACATCCCTGTCTAATGCCTTTGAATGTTCTTATTGTATCACTTAAGAGGCCATTTGGGTGACATCTCACTCTTAAAGAGGAGTTGTCATGAAGGGCTCGAATAAGAAAATATAACCTTCTGTTTACGCTGGAGGTCTCTAGTTTTTGCCATAGTTTCTCCCTGGAAATAAGATCAATTTGCTGATTTTAGGTCTACAAAAGCAGCATAAAGTGAGGTGGGTCCTGGGGATGAGTATTTTTCAATGGCCCCTTCCACACATGCAAAACAATGCATTTTCAAACCACTTTCACAACTGTGTGCAAGTGGATTTTGCTATTCTGCACAGCTTCAGAGAGCACTGAAAACAGTTTGAAAGTGCATTATTCTGCATGTGCGAAATGAGCCAATTAGAAGTTGTAAAATCAGGCAGTGTTGTATAGAAGATCTCCCTTCTCTGAAGCCTGATTATTCGATGGCAATTATCTGTTCTTGTTCTAGTCATGTTTTCAACTTGTCTGTTCTGCATACAGATCGCTGATAATATTCAGAAGGTTAATTGACCTATATGTGCCAGGATCGTCTTTATTTCCTTTTCTGAAAATAGGAATGACAATAGCTAGATTCCAGGCTTTAGAAATTTGTCCTGTTCCATCAATGTATGTAAATAATGCAGCTAAATACTGTGCCCACCAATCTATATTTTCCTTTAGGATTTCTGGGGAGATACCATTAGAACCAGGCGCTTTCCCCCATTTCTTATGTGGGACGTAATTTCCTGAGGGCTGACAGCTGGCCACAAGGCCTTGTTTTGAACTGAGGATTTTCCATGTGTTATGTACCGTTTTTCTGCAGGCTGTTAGAAATTATTTGGGATTGGTTGTGATTGTATCTCATGTGCCAGCACCGGGGGGGGGGGGAGCCATATAAATCCTATGTTGTGCACTAAAGGCCACAGAATAATGCCACAGATTAAAAAAGAGAGATGAGAGCTGATATACATAGTACCTAAGCCAGTGGTGGCTCTTATATCTCCAGAACCTTTTGGCACTCGCCAGCATGTTATGGGGCCATGCTGGCAGGGGCTGATGGGAATTGTAGTCCATAACATCTGGAGTGTCAAAGGTTCGCCACCACGGACCTAAGCGGTTGAGTCGCAACATCAGGAAATGCCTGCACTTAACATCCGCCACGAGATCCCAAGGCAGCTTTAAGCAAGCCTCAGCTTCAACTCTCTGTTTTTAGTACAGAGAGAAGAAGGTTTTTGTCTCTTGCAGTTGTATTGTCCACACTGCAAGAAGGCAACCTACATACATGAAGCGCAGGACAGTGCTATCTAAATGCTAAATATTATTCTTGCTCCATTTCTCATTTTTATTCTATTTAAACGTATGTAGACAAGAACAACTATGGATTTAATATCAATATATGAACTAATAAAAGCCAGCAACTTAGCA
The DNA here is from genome assembly GCF_021028975.2 of Sphaerodactylus townsendi. Taxonomy (NCBI): domain Eukaryota; kingdom Metazoa; phylum Chordata; class Lepidosauria; order Squamata; family Sphaerodactylidae; genus Sphaerodactylus; species Sphaerodactylus townsendi. The sequence goes on from NC_059426.1 coordinate 2,500,206, forward strand.
TGCAGCTTTCCTAGGGCAATGGCTCATGCATTTTAGCAGTCTGCTTTAGATCAGCATATGAGCTTGGATCAGGACAGCAAAAAGAGAGAACCTCTGCAAAAAAATTCCTCGTTTATCACTTCCAAACCCAGGAATTCACTGTGAGATCAAAAGATGATTATGACCTGCAGGTGCCAAAGGATTAGATTTACTTTATATACCCTCTTTGAAATGTATTCATTTAAAGTTACTTTCTGCCTCTCCTTTTTCGTGGTAATAATTTCACAGGGATAATCTCCACATAAATCTGAGCAAGAAAAATCAAAAATAGTATTAGGGCACCTTAAAGCAGGGCTTGTGAAACTTTCTGAGCAGGTGGGCACATTTGGACTTTTGACACAGCGTGGTAGGATCAGTCACAAAATGGCTGCCACGTGAGGGCCAGCAAGTAACAAAGTGGCCCCCATAGCTCACCTTCATTCACACGGTCAAGATCCTTGTGCTGTGGGGGCAGCTGCTGTTCGATGAACGCTTTTAAAACTCTCCACAGCCAATCAAATCTCCAATGGGCTGTCAGAAGCCTTGATGGGCAAAACCCCACCTGGCCCAGTCTACTTGATAAAAAACACTTGGTGGGCCTCAGGAAAGGTGTCAGCTGGCATTATGGGACCCGTGGGCACCACACTGGGGACCCTTGCCATAAGACTATGCTTTCCAGGGTGTAAGCTTTGTGAGTCAAAGCTCACTTTGTCCGACACAAATGAGAATGAAGATTCATCAGCCGTTCTACCTGCGTGAGAAGGTGGGAGACAGGCTACAAGTGAGTGATTGTTGAAGTCGTGATACAGAAGTACAAAGCAAAATGTAATCAGGTTGACTAGAGCTAGGAAATATGCACAGGGCTAGGAAATGCAGAAAACTAGTATCTGTAATGACCCAAGCGTCCTCTGTCCTTACACTGCCTGGAAAGGGGGGGGTGGGGTGTAGCAGTCCATTGGCCTCTACTTGTTCATAGAACCTAGTTCAGCAATCTCACATTGAAGACTTCATCAGTAGTCATTTCAAGCCTTTACTATTTTCTGCCAGAAATATGATATCATCTGAATGTCTCAAATTGATAATCTTTCTTCCAACAACTTAACAACAATTTTAAGGCCAGGCTGCTACAATGCAGATGCTCTCACTAATTGATTATGCTATCTTCATGGTCACTCACACGCTAAATGGGTGGATCCCAGCCAACACATGCAAATCAAGCTTGTTAATTGCGCCCTTTACACTTGTTAACAGGCAAATGGTTATTTCTCCCACCCTGGACATTCCACAGGTATATATACTCCACTTGCTTTACTACCATCAGATCCTCTGAAGATGCCAGCCACAGATGCAGGCGAAACGTCAGGAGAAAATGCTACTAGAACATGGTCATACAGCCCGGAAACCAAACAACACCCCAATTTTCACTCCTCTTTCATAAAATCTAATATAACTTTCAGTATGATATCTCCCACATATAGATTGAACAGACAGTAAGATAAAATATGTTCTTGTTTGACATGTTTGCCAACTGGAAACCATTCTATTTTTCACACATTCTGTTCAAACAGTAGCCTCGTGTCTAGAGTGCATCAAAACAATCAAATATTGTGAGACACTCATTTGTTTTAAAATTATCCATAGCTTTTCATGATTCAGTCAAAAGTTTGACTATAATTTATGAAACACAAGCTGATTTTCTTCTGAGGTTTTCTCGCATGCTCCAGGAACCAACATAAAGTATGATCTCTAGTGCCACGTCCTGAATCCAGCTTAGACATTAGACATTTCTTGTTCCATATATGGTAGCCATCTTTGTTACAAGATTTTGAGCATCCCATTACACACATGAGAAACCAGTGCAACAGTTGCTTTTGATGCCTTTTTGGAACTGGAATGTAGATTGAGTTTACAGTCATTGTTTTGTTTTCTATATTCGTTAGCATATTTCTGTTAAGATTTTGATGGACTCTGTTTCTGTGGTCTGAAATAGCCCTATTGTTATCCCATCTGTTTCTAATGATTTGTTTCTCCCAATTGCTTTGAAGTAACTATCACTTAATTTTTCTACAATTCCAGGTTCTTCATCAACTGGTAAAGAAATGCATTGATCCTGTGGTGTAGTTACATTTTAAAGCAAACAGAGAACAAGTACCTTGTGTGGACAGACACTGCCTGTTACTCCTGGTCACAAAATAATGTAATCCAGCTCCATATGCTAGAGCACAGTAGAATCTCATTTGCTCATTCTTGATAGTTTGAGCCACACACTCTTCTTTCAAATCTGATCATGAAAGAGGGGAAGCCCACGAACCCTTCACTTCAATGTGTAGCTTGCCATTTCTGAGCTATTCCCTCCTCCCCTCCCCTCCCCATACCTCTGGAAACACCAGGTAATGGCTTCTGCTCTGAAGGGAAATCTGAAGGACCCAGCTACTCACAAGGAAAGATGAACCATCATCTTTGGAATGCAGTCTTTGGAATGCAGTCAGCGATGGACTTAACACAGTGCTGTATTCAAACAACTTATTACAGCGTGCAGGAACGAAGGAATTATAAGGATAATTTAAAACAGTTTGCAATCTGGCAATAAACAGAAATCAAATACGTTCTGTGGAAATTCCCTCATTAAATGATAGTCCATCATTTAATGAAGCAGAAAAGCAAAAGGGTGAAACAAATAAATGAGGAGGCTTACAGAGAACTCTGCAAGATCATATTGCAGAAAAATTAAAGTAACTTGCAATACATTTTTAAAAACGAGAACAACATCGAGCCGCGGCCTTTCAATATTAAGAAAACTCTTCATTACGTATAGAGATGAATTATTGCTTCTGTTTGGTTATTTAGCACATCATCCGATATTCATTTTCTAGCCATTGCTGATAAAGGCGTCTCCTTGAGAAAAATACAGACAGCAGGAATAAGACCGGCAACTTTTTAGATCACTTATTGTGCAGAAACAGCCAGATTTTTACCATCCTAATTAGTGTCATATTTCAAAGCTTACAGCTTTTGTATTTTCCACAGAGCCATTAGTCCAACAAAACGAAGGAAACAAACATTCATTTTTTCTGTGTATTGTTGAAAGCTTTCACAGCCAGAATCACCATTCATTTTTCTCTTTAAATCTCTCACTCAGGATTAACAGCAACTTATATTTTTCATCAGTTTACACCAACCACAGACTGCTGTGATATTTATTCCCATAACAAGAAATAAGCACTAACGTCTGTTAGCTCTTAAATGAATTGTCTTCCACAAAGTGCCTTTTCATATCAGTCTGATGACATCTTTTATCTATGCTTCTTAAATTAACCTAAACAAAATACCAAAAGTGTCAGGTTTGATACATCTAACACACACACACACACACACACACACACACACACACACACACACACACACACACACGCTGTCTTTCTTCTGCAATTATGGGACAGTAAACTGAATTGTCTTCCTCTCTGTCTTTGTCAAACTTTATTCCAGCTGGATAAACATAATCACAATTAAACCTGACAAAAGACTGTAGCATTATTAATGAAAGCAGCTACATGAAGTTGGAGCTTTTTAGTAAAGGCACCCAGGAAGTGCCAATCAACAAGACGGCTGATTTGCCCAAAATGACTTCAGGAAGAGAAAAGTTGCTGGGCAACCACTTGAATTCTCTCACATTTGCTTCAATAAACTCTCCCATCATTTTGACCTATCAATATTTAACGGGGCTGATTTATATCTAAATCAGGGCCTAGAAAGGGTTAGTCTTTTTCAATCATACGTCTGTGCAATTGTTTATAAGCCTGAAGCAGCTTTACACAGAGTCTGACTGGTTGTGGCCCACCCACCCTGGGGGCATCATTTGGTCGTGACCCACCTACCCTGGGGGGAGGATCAGAGAGGGGGAAAGGGAAAGGAGGCCTGTCATATGATTGTGACCCACCTGCCTGGGGGAAAGGGAGGGGGAGAGGGCCGTCATCTGGTCATGAGCCACCTACCCTGGGGCAGGGTTAGAGAGGGGGAGAGGGGAAGGAGGCCCGTCATCCAGTTGTGAGCCACTGACCTTGGGGGGGAGTTAGGGAGGGGGCCTGTCACATGGTCGAGGTCCAACCACCCTAGGGAGGAGGGAGGGGAACTCCACGCACTCCAGCGTGGCTGTGGTTCCCATAAATTTTGGGCACTGAGAGGTCTTTCAAAGCCCTAAGATGCAAAATCCTGTAGACTGGAGATGCCAAGGATTAAACTTGGTCCTTTCTGTGCCCTGCTGCTGCCCTGTGGCCCATACAGTAAATAACCATTTAAATTCAGGTCAGATTTGATAAATTGTATTTCACTTAAAATGTACAATAATACAAACCAACCCCTCCCTCCCTCACGTTGTCTTTCAAAGATTCAGCTAATGATTCTCATCCAGAGAAGTCGGGTCACCCCCTTTGACATATCCTGATGACCTAATGAATGAGTAAGTCTTACAGTGTGACTAACTTTGGCTGGATCAGGACCACTGAGCATATGACAGTATGAAGGTACATGTGCATATATATTGGGCAGGCCAGTCAGGTGATGAGCCCTCTCTGAATATAGCTAGCAATTGAAAAACTGCATGTTGGAGGAGATCCACTTAGAAGATTGCCTAATCAATCATTCAGAACCTTAGGAGGAATTATTTTTTAAACTACATTTCCAATTTAGGCAACCTGGTTAAACTCATTGCAGATGCTGAGAAAGCAGAGGCTTACCTAAACTGAAAAAAAGCCTTCAACAATGCCTGACTATCCCTAGCTACGCAGGATATAGTGGAGCAAAGTGTTCAAGGAAACACTTAAGTTGGCAGACAAAAGGTTAAAATTCAGAATCTCAAAGGCAGCCTTCTCAGAATTCTGACCTGTTCCACATGCATAGATAGGCAGGGGCAGAGCGCCCATGGTGACATGTGAGGTCATATGTCCCCAGGCGCACACCATCCTGTCACACGGGGATGCAAAATAGTCCCACACCACTCCTCACATTGACTGGGTAAATGTGTGCTCAGGTTACATCACCCAGAGTGGGGCAGTTGTGGTGACACAGGTTTATAAGATGATGCATGGTGTAGGGAAAGCAGGTACAGATAATCATTTCTCCCTCTCCCATAGGTTTGAGACTCAGGGGCACCGACTGAAGCGCAATGGGCTACAGGTTCAGGACAAACAAAAGGAAGTATTTCCTTTGCTGAGCTACCCCTCACTGGCAGTCTTAAAGCAGCAGCTGGACAAACAATAGTCAAGGATAATTTTAGGCTGATCCTACATTGAGCAGCGGGTGGTACTAAATGGCCTGTATGGCCCCTTACAACTCTTTGATTCTAGGCGTCTCTCAACAAATAATTACATTATGGAATTCACTGCAGTGGACAATGCGATGGCCACAATCACAGATGTCTAGAAGGAGGTTAGGATGGGTCCATCAGTGGTGACTAAAACATACCTACAAATCCAGAGGCAGAAAACCTGTGAATAGCAGTTCTGGGAATCAACAAGGAGAAAGCCTCAACCTTTGTGTTCTGTTCGCGGGGCCTCCAGGGCAAAATCAGTGACCATCGTGTGAAACAGGATGCTGGACTAGGTAGACCACTTGTCTGATCCAGCAGACTTTTTGAAATCTGGATAATCTGTATCAACACTATTTCCTCTAATTGAAGCTTATTATGACAGAGAAATACAAAGGAATAATAATATAACACACAAAGAAATTAACATAAGGAAAAATTAAGTCCTAGCAAGAAGCGAAACATGAAGGAATGAAAATGCAATAGTTAATATACTTTCAAATAGTATCAAGACTTAGAAGAGAATTAAAAGCAACAGAAAGGACATTAAAAGAAATGACAAAATTTGAAAGATAAAATATGCATACACAGAGAGAGAGAGAGAGAGAGAGAGAGAGAGAGAGAGAGCGCCACAGTCGATACAATAAGGGAACTAGAGGCTCCTTGGCTGCCTCTTGGCAGAGGTGGGGAACCCTGGGACACGGACAATACACCACACTAAACTTTCCCTTCTCACTTAGACACAGTGTGTAACAGACTTCTCTCTGTGATACACCTCTGAAGATGCCAGCCACAGATGCAGGCAAAACATCAGGGACAAGATCCACCAGACCACGGCCACACAGCCCGGAAAACCCTCCAGAACCAGTTGAATCCGGCCATGAAAGCCTTCGACAATACAAATTACCACCCAGTTTCCATCTAGCGTTCCTGGTCAAGGTAATTGAGAGAGTGGTGGCTGAGCAGCTGCCGGAATTCCTGGATGACGCCAACCTACAAAGTTGGGGGCTACAGGTAGTGTCAGGGGAGGAGAGCTACTGTTGGCACCCCATAGATTGTGGGGTGCCATAGGGGGGAATCCTCTCTTCGATGCTCTTCAATATCTATATGTGCCCCCTGGCTGAGCTAGTCCAGAGTTTCGGGCTGTGGTGTCACCAGTATGCAGATGACACCCAGTTAGTCTTGATCAGGGGTCCCCAAACTTTTTAAACAGGGGGCCAGTTCACTGTCCCTCAGACTGTTGGAGGGCCGGACTAAAAAAAACTATGAACAAATTCCTATGCACAAATGATTGTAAAATGTTTGATTTCACCTTTCAGCCTTTCTGTCATGGTCTATTTTTAAAACAGTGACCAAAGTATGTCAAATACAGGGTGGGCTCCAAATATTGTTGGGGAGGCTGTGGAATACCTTCCCCTGTAAAAAAAAAAAAAAAAAGCAGAACTTTCCCAATGAAGCATTCCATCTAACCCAGGATCAGGTATCTTCCTCCCTAGCAGCCAGCGAGCAGGGTTCTTTCCTCCCTAGCAGCCAGCGAGCAATTCGCCAGCCTGGCTGATGCCAATGGGAGTGAGGCGGAACAGAAAGCCTGAGAGCAACACATGGAGTAGCTGAGAGGGAAGGGCGGAGCAGGCGTTGCCACATGTAAGGTTTCCAACTCTGGGTCAGAAAATGCATGGAGATTTGGGGGTGCCATCATGTAACTGCAATCAACGGCCGTTGGGGCCAGTTCCTCCTCTCCCTCGAGTTCCCACTGCACATGAATGGAGCCATCGCTGCCATGCCTGGCGGGCCGGATAAATGCCTTCAGGGGGCCACATTTGGCCCCCAGGCCGTAGTTTGGGGACCCCTGGTCTTGATGATGGTGGGTCGTCTGCACTCGGTCCCTGAGGCTCTCCATTGTTGTTTTGAGGCTGTGGCTGGTTGGTTGAGAGCAAGCAGGCTGAAATGGAATCCAGCAAAGACAGAGGTTCTGTGGGTGGGTCAGGGAGAGATGCCAGCCGATTTTGGCTTGCCTGTTTTAGCCAGTGAGGAATTACATCTGTCCTTATCTGTGGGCAGTCTGGGAATAATTCTGGATTCCAGGCTGTCCTTGGAGGCCCAGGTTATCTAGAAATTGCACTGAATATGACCCAAGAGATTTTCTTTCAAAAAAAAAAAAGGAAACTCCGTTTTCATCCGTCTGCTACTGAGCATAAACTTCCCTTCAAAAATTTCTCATGGAGCTTACATGTGTCCTCAAGGGCTTGTAAACAACTAGAAAATTACACAAAAACTTATCTTGAATTCAACGCATATCCTTGATGCCTTGTGAAATAAGTAGAAAATTACAGCCAGTCTTATCAAAGAATTATCTGCCAAAAAATAAAATAAAAAGGAAACCTGCCCTCATCCCGCCGCTGGGGGACATTTTAATCATTCATAGATTTCATTTCACAAACAAATTTGTACCCACCCTCAACGTTTCATAGATTCCTATTCAGGAAGAAAGGCAAGGCTTTCATCCAAAAACTATTATAGGTTTTCATCAGTCTTGGGGAATTCTCCCCTGAGACATGACCCCCAAGGCCTGTAAACAAGCCAGGAAATTAGCGGCCATTCATGCAGACAGGGTCTCCTTCGCTTTGAGGGTGCCTTCTCTTTGGGCTTGATTCTTGCTTAAGCACACTCTTCCCCATCTTCAGTACTCACCTTGCCTCAGATCCGTGAAAGACAGCAGTGTTGGAAACGTCCTTAAATGAGACTTTTCCCTCAAGTCGGAGGAAGAGAGCAACATGACTCAGCGTTTCCTCTGGTTTTCTCACTCCTCCCCGCCTTTCCTCGGCTCACCCCACACCAGTAGGGGATGATCCAGGCTGGGTTCACTTTCCCTTCCTTGTCTCTCCTTCCCCTCAGCTGCTGCCAGGGGCGTACTGGAATGAAACAGCACCCAGAGGCGAAGCTACAAGGGTGCCAGGGGGTGCAGGCCTAGGGGCCCCCCACAAAAAATCAGGTTTGTGTTGTTTGTATTTTTTAGTGTTTTTTTCATGTTTTGGCCTGCAGGGGCGCAGTCTTTAGGCTAGCAGCACCAACATTTCAGAAAATTTTTGGGAGTCTCTCCTAATGATATCACCCAAGTTTGGTGAGGTTTGGTTCCGGGGGTTCAAAGTTATGGACTTCCAAAGGGGGTGCCCCATTAGCTCCCATTGTTTCCAATGGGAGCTAATAGGAGATGGGGGCTACACCTTTGAGGGTGCATAACTTTGGACCCCCTGAACCAAGTTTCACCAAACCTGGGTGGTATCATTAGGAGAGTCTCCTAAAGATACCCTGAAATTTTGGTGCTGCTAGCCTAAAAACTGCACCTCCTGCAGGCCACAAACTAAAAAAACACTAAAAAAATACAAAAAACACAAACAAACGGGGGGGGGGGGCTGCAAAACTCAGATTTTGCACCAGGCTCCATTTTCCCTAGCTACGCCTCTGACGGCACCCAGGGGAAAGGCCTTGTTTTTGCATCCCCCTCCTGTCTTATCCACAGAAATTGACCAATTAGACTGATCCAACAGCAGTCCTATGTTTTACTCAACCACACACTTCCTTTTAAAAAGGTTCTTGATATCTAGAGTAGAAGGGGGCTCTCTGTCACTATGATATTGATGGTGACCCACATGGTTGAAATCTCAGAGAAGGGACTTCCAACTGCTCCTCTCAGAAGGATGCAACCAGTTGGATGTTTGAAGTGCAGGACCAGTCAGCCAGCAGAGTTTCCTGAGACAAAGAGATGCTCTGCTGGACTTCAAGACTATGTCAGGTTCCAGTCATCAGACGGTGACATGACTGGCAAAGATGACACAGCCACAACTTCTGAGGAGGAAAGCCACGAGGGACAGAAATAGGAAGGGCTGCTACTGTTTGGGTGGAACTAGTAAAAGGAAAATGAATCAGCCCAATTTTTTTCCACCCTACATGGACGGGACAGAGGAGAATGTAGTAATTAATCTATCCTCCAGAATTCTGTCATCAGACAAACTCCACCTTCTAAATATAGGCACGGGGTTTGTCCCAGCTCCAGTTTATAATCCTTTTCACACCTGTGTTGACATCTATAAGCTGATTAGGGAAATCAAACTCAAGGCTTTATTTGTAACAGAATGTTTTACAAAGCCCAATTGTTTCAAACCCCGTTCCACATTGGTCCCACATTGGTCCATGCATTAGTACATTTAAGAAACTCATTCCGCATGACTTACAGAAAATGGAGCATAACTAGGATATATATCAACTAGGATATATATCATTGTTTTGCCAAGGACATAATCAAAAACTTAGCAGAGGACCCCAGGATAGTAATAAAGGAAGCTGGTAAGGGGGGAGGTGCAGTGATCTTTAATACTAAGGATTATTCAAAACAGGTGAACAGAATTGTTTCCTTAGAGCATGTTTAACTATGGTTAGAGAGTGGTCTACAGTTGGTGCGGCCATATTCCAGGGTCTAAGTGTTTGCAGGACTAGCATTTTCAGCCAAATAAGAAAAAAAAATCTATGGTTCAATGTCACATTGTAACAAGCAATAGAAGTATCCAGCTGTTTTCAATTAACCTCACAACATTTTAGTGTGTAGCCTATACCAGACTTTGAAGGCCCCAATCCTCCTGCATCAGTGTGCACAGTCTGAGTCTGTGAGGGATGGGATTTTCATGCCTTAAAACTAATTCTAGAAGCCACTGAACTTAAGCTCTCCCCCAATGCAGCGCACATTTGTGTGATGAACAGAAAGGACAAAGAAGTAACGTGGCAGTTCAGTAAATTAATCACACTTAACTATCAGTATATATTGGGAGGTGATTGACTGCTCATATTTGCACAAGCAACGATAGTCGGCTAAAGATCTTTCCATTTCACTAGGGGATGATTTCACTGTCAAGGGTGAAAGCAATTTGCCTTCCGTGGGCACTGCTGGCCCCTGAAACAATCATTTCTGGAGCTAAACCTGTGCAAATAAAACATTTACAAATAAGTGTATGGAATTGTTAAAATATCTGAAACTCTCACATGTGTGCACTTTTCCTGCTCAGGGCTCGGTGACATTAGTGGGAGTGAAAAAGCTGGGGGATTTTCAAAACAACCATCAGGGCTCTGCTTACCTGTAATGGTTGTCCGAGGGGGTCTTCCTCCAGGGGACAGATTGGGGCCTGGGCGTGGACAGACCGCCTGTGGAAAAGCTTTCTAGCAGACTAGGAGAGCCCCTCCATCTTTTGGTGCTTTCCTAACAAAACCATCACATGGCCAGAAGAAAGAAGTAAAGATGTAAAGATGTAAAGATGTAAAGAAGTAAAGATGCTTCTCCCGCAGTTCTCTCCATGCCACCAACAGGTACCGTGAGAAATTAAGAGTTCACAGAGGGGCAGGAGGGAGGGATTGGAGCCTACAGAAAAGACCACCCACCAAACAACAGCTACAGGTCCCGCTCGGGGAGACTAGCAAGCTCATTTAGTAAAGGAGGCAGGTGGTGGGGAGCTCCAGGGGCATATCGCCCACAGGGACGTGGGGGTCAAATGACCTTGGGAGCACCAGTGGGGGAGGCAAAATCACCCCACCCCCTCCTCCCCCACACCGACCTGTGTTGGAAGAGCTGGGTTGGCTCAAGGAACGCACCTAAAGACAGAGCCGGCCTCGGGGGCAGGGGAGGCTTGGACAGGCACTGTGGCGGCAGGCTGGATGGCTCCTGGGCCACCCGCCACGGCACCCTGCCCTCCTGCCTCCCTGCAGGCTGGCAGGGCCTGGGGAGGACAGGAGGCTGCCTGAAGGGAGGCAGGGAGGCGACCCAAACAGGCGCTGCAGCATCAGGCTGGCCCAGGAGCTGACCTGCCACTGCATTGCCCATCTGAGCTGCCCCCGCCCGATATGCCTCTGGGGTGCTCTCGAAGTAAGAGACTCTCCTGCCCAACAGTTGCTCGGCATGTCCTACTGACATGCACCCAGAGGGGCTTATAAAAGAGCAAGGGGGTCTCTACAAATGTCCCAACCAAAATACAGGCAGGAACATGGCATGGAGAACCCTGTGCTCTGTTGCGTAATTTTAAGTCATGCTTTATTTATGGTTTTATGGAATGACGGAAACCGCCCTGAACCTTTAGGGAAGGGCAATGAGCCAGTCCAATCATAAATAGAGGGAACAAATAAGTTGCTTCCTCCCTCCTGAGCACTTGGGGCTTTGCCGAATGCCCGCAGGCTGTCCATTTGGGGGGAGGGTGTGCCAACCCAGGGGTGGATTTTGCCCAGGTCCCTCGGGGCTCTTCTGCATTTTCCTGTGCACCTTGCACCCAAAGCGCCTCCACTACCCTGACTGCCAGAGCAGAGGCAGTGTGATCCAGTGGTTACAGAGCTCTTGCGGAACATCAACCATTGAACAGTCAGACACTCCGGACAGAGTGTGACAGCCTCTACCAACCCAAAAGGAACGGCTGTGTGAGGATGCTAACTAGTCCCTCCTAGAGCCTGAAACACCAATGCCAAGTTGTACTGGATCCCTAGCAGACAAAAACCCAGGAAAACTCAGTGAAGCCGGCCTGAGGTGGCCAAAGAATGGATGGGCAGCACGTCCCATACATGAGCCTTGGCCAGCTGGCCGAGCAATCTGTGCAGCAGAATGGCAAGGAAAAAAACCCCATAAAACAAACTACTTTGCTCAGGGATTCCAAGGGGATTCCCCTATGATGGGGGTCCCTGCTGGGAAAGGAGTAAAAAGAAAACGACAGGGCATGGAATGTCTCACGGCGGGGGGGGGGGGGGGATACAACCAAATAGCCCACGTTCTCTTTCCCCCATTCTCAGTTTCCTCAAGTCGAAATTTCTGTTTCCTGGGGTTTGTGTGTGCAAACGCACACTTCAGTTTTACATGTGCTTTGCTCCCTCTAGTGATAGATTTAAATTGAAACAACGGTAGCAAAACGTTGAACTGACACCCAGCCCCTGAAGAAGCAGCAACCTGGATGCAAGGAAACTGAGAACGTGGGAAAGGCCCAGGTCTCCCATCGGAGAATCGAGGATTAGGCGTACTATCCACTCACCTGGATAGCTTTAAAAGGGGCTTGGACAGATTTATGGAGGAGAAGTCGATCTATGGCTACCAATCTTGATCCTCTTTGATCTGAGATTGCAAAGGCCTTAGCAGACCAGAAGGCAAGGAAGGTGCTCAGGAGCAACAGCCGCAGAAGGCCATTGCTTTCACATCCTGCAGGTGAGCTCCCAATGGCACCTGGTGGGCCACTGCGAGTAGCAGAGAGCTGGACTAGATGGACTCTGGTCTGATCCAGCTGGCTTGTTCTTATGTTCTTATAGTTGAAGAAACATGACTGCAGTGCATTCCACGGCAACATGGAGCATCAGCACTTAGAAAAAGGAAAAGAAGGGGTGTTCTAGGGCTCCGTGTGAGGGAGGAGAACAGCAAACTCCCCCCCCCCCCAAAGAGGAGTCATGGGAGAAACAAGCTCCCATGTACGGAAGGCATCTGCATTGGCCACAACTTCCAGAGGCACGGAGTCTAAAGGAATGGCGTGGGGAAAATACAGCAGCGTTTCCTAACTTGTGGGTTGGCTGTGAAGCCTCTGAACAGTGGGCTGTGGGCCAGCCCTCCCTTGTGGCCACCCCCAGCCTTTCCACTCCTCTTTTTGTGTGTTTTGGAAACTAAGGTTGGACCCTGGAAACACCATCTTCCATCTTATACATTAGCTGGCATATTTTCTTCATTGCACAAGCTTGTTGACCAAGTAAACCATGTCCTGATGGTTATTAGAGTGATATTCTTAGAACTTTGCAGGGGATCAGAGGGCAGGATGGAGAAGGAGAGGCTGGCAGAAGAGCCGAGTGTAACTCCCACAAGCGCAGGCAGTGCCTGTCAGAATGCCACTCGCTTCCGGTTCGCAGTGGGAGCAGTTTTGCCCTTCGTACAAAATATGTTAGTTTCTCAAAAGCATCTGGTTGGTCACTGCATAAAAAGAAATGCTGAACGAGATGAGTGCTAAGGTCATAGTTTGCCCGCTGGCATTAAAAAACCTTGGGTCAGCCTTGATGGATTGCCATACCAAGTAAGGTGACTGTATCATGTAAATTTGGACTTGTAGGTCATCGATCAAAAAGGTTGGGAACCTCTGAAATACGGTGCTGAGAACCGGAGAACAGGAGAAGGATGCCCGCGTGCCCCACCTGGGAAAGAAAGAAAACAATCCTCCATATCACATGAAGTTTGAAACTCAAACCAAAGACCAAATTCTGCCAAGGTGTCAAAAAAACACAAGGGCTACAATCATGGCTGTGAAAAAGCTGAACAGTCTTGGCAAATGACATAACCAAAGAACGAGAAAGCCAAAGGAAAAAACGCTTTCTCAGTTAGTTGGGAGGAAAAAAAAGTTTGCCCTGGGAAAGGTAAACAACCAAATGGTCAACAGAATGGGAAAAACTGCAGGCTCAAGTGTGTCCGACTCCCAAACAAAAGGGAATGTGGGAATTCTGTCACTAACCACTTCCTCCCCCACCCAGCAGAGGGATTCTCGGCAAGGAAGGGTAAAGAGATGTATGAATAAGGCAGCCAAGCAAAAGTTTAAAGAGTTCCATACACATAATTAGATGGCCTGGTCCTTACAGTGGCCCTTTACAGAATCATTCAAAATAACACACCTTTTCTATCCTGGGGGAGTACTGAACTGCATGGTCTAAATACTGAGAAGGCGGACGATTTCCCCTCAGAAGAGAGATGGGGAAGATCGTGTGTCTCAGCCCACAGAGTGACATAGATGTGAAAAAGAATTGTAGGAAATGGTAGGTAAACAAGGCAACCGACCACAGAATTTGTACTTTCTCTTGCAGAGTAAATCATCCTAGAGGGTAGATGAATGAATGAGAAGGATTTTGAACAAGTCCAATCACTAGATACTTTTTCAATTAGGAGAAGAGGTGACTTAAAGATCCAACAACGAGCCTGTTCCTCTTCACAGAGTATTGTCCGAGTATACTGAAAAATTCCTAGGCTCTGATATGGAGCCACGGGAACAGCTAGTGATTTTCTTTGCCTTTCACTACAAATTCCTTGCATGCACATGGGCTGTCTAAAAAACTGATCCAGATTAAAGGAAGAGACTTCTCACGTACCTCGTAGGCACAGGCTGTGAGACACAGAGATACCAAAAGGAGTAAGTCTGACTGACAAAAGTTCAGCTTAAAATAAACATCAGATTGCTGTTCTATCATAAACAGAGGCAAACTATCACTGGAGATGTTGAATATCTTCAATTCATAACATTTTAGCCACTGCCATTCATGTTGCAGGATGAGGTTAACACGGAGTGTCCTTGCTCTCTTTGACGGGAATACTAACAGGATCAAAAAGAACCGTTGATTAGCACTTAAAGAGAAATTGTAACAGGGGAATTCCCCTTCCCACCTGGCCTAGCAGTTCACAACACTCACGGCACACAGTGGATAAATCAGAGACCAGCAGCCATTTCACCTGCAGGTTATAAACAACAACAACAGAGACCACTGGTGGAATCAAGCATATATGATCTAAGGAGGGTAGCACAGGCTCCAACAGCAGCCAATTCGATGAGAGTTTGCATATCAAAAACCTGTTTTGAGTAGAAACATAAGACTTTAAAAACGATGAATGTGGAGTTTATTTATCTGTATCCCACCTTGCTCCCCAACAGAGACTCAAGAGAACATTTTATATTTTTCCATTCCATCTTCACAAAAATCCTGCGAGGTAGGTTAGGTTGAGAGGATGCAGTGGGCCCACGGTCAGAGGCAAGCCTTTCAGGCAAAGTGGCATTTGAACCTGAGCCTCCTGGACTCTCTCACCACTCCACTCCACTGGCTTTCATTACAAACACTGCCATGTAGGAATGAGCCCAGAGACAGTCTGGAGCTCTGTCCCAGAAGCAGCAGTGAGACTGGAAGTCAATGCCATTCCATGATAGGAAGAAGGAAGCGCGGACATACATGAGAATGACCGGGGGGCGGGGCGGGGGGAGTGCCTGGCAAAGGATTGGGCTCAGAGGTGCAGCTTTGTCATTGCTACTGAAAACAGAAGCAGCCGAGGAGCCCCAAAGCATCACAGAGAGTTCTGAAGGGGAGGCGAACTGTTTTGGTTTGCGTCCAAAAGACATACTCTGATCTGGAGGAACCGGGTTTGATTCCCTGCTCTGCCGCTTGTGGAGGCTTATCTGGGGAATTCAGATTAGCTTGTGCACTCCCACACACGCCAGCTGGGTGACCTTGGGCTAGTCCAGGGGTAGGGAACCTGCGGCTCTCCAGATGTTCAGGAACTACAATTCCCATCAGCCCCTACCAGCATGGCCAATTGGCCATGCTGACAGAGGCTGATGGGAATTGTAGTTCCTGAACATCTGGAGAGCCGCAGGTTCCCTACCCCTGGACTAGTCACAGCTTTTTGGAGCTCTCTCAGCCCCACCTACCTCACAGGGGAGAAGGGCGAGGAGATTGTCAGCCCCTTTGAGTCTCCTATAGGAGAGAAAGGGGGATATAAATCCAAACTCTTCTTCTTCCTCTTCTATGTTCAGACGGACATATGACGGGTTGGATCCAAGCATCATCCAAGCAGCCTCCCTCCAGCCTAAGAAGCTTTCTTCCCACTTCCACTTCCCTTCCAACTGAAGAGCCATTTAAGTTCCTTAGTCTAAAGCAGGGGTCTGCAACCTGTGGCTCTCCAGATGTTCGTGGACTACAATTCCCATCAGCCCCTGCCAATTGGCCATGCTGGCAGGGACTGATGGGAATTGAAGTCCATGAACCTCTGGAGAGCCACAGGTTGCAGACCCCTGGTCTAAAGTAAGGCTTCCAACTTGAGTAAAAAGGAAAGGTGGGGTATAAATGTTTCAATAAATGAATAAATAAACTTTGCTCAGTGGAATGGTAATAATTCTGCATCCAAATCACACATCACGCTGCACTAACACTGCAATCCCAAGAACAGTTTCCTAGGAAGAAGTCTCACTGAGCAGAGCTGAGAAAAATTCTGACCAGACTGTTTGAGGAGTGCTTGTAAAGGATGGGTAGTTGACTCCTTCTGTCTCTAATGAACTCAACATGCTCAGAAAGAGGCAACTTTGCTTAGAGTTACACCATTAGCCATTGTTTTCAATAGGAGAATGAAAGAGATGCTTACATCTCTCCCACTGAAAATACTGTGGCTTACAAGTACTCTGGCTAGATTGTACAGATGTATATCGAAATACAAATCAAACTGGCTCGGATAGCCAATCCAATCTGCAGCCTGCACAAAGGTAAAATCTCCGAACCATAATCAAGCACGCAGCACACTAGCCAAAGACAAACTGGTCTTCCGCTGGCATTCCCAAATCCCCCTATATTCTCAACATCAATTAATTTTGAAGAAAGCGCTCCACAGTTAATTAACAGTCTATGTTTTATCACTCGTGACCACTCTCTACCTCGAAGTTTTCTAACCTCCAGCAGGCACAGTGACCCACTTAATTTAATGAAACACTGACCAGAAAAGTATCCCAGCTCCCTCATATCACTAAGGTTTCATTTTACTCCATCAATTATTATTCAGAATAATACACAAGAATAATTAAAGATTCCAATTGATTTTCAGACAACAGCGAACAGACCAGATGTTCTGCACGGAGTTGAGGTCATTGTCCTTTTGTCAAAAATGAGTATGAAAATGACAATTTGTTCATAATTAAAGAAGCTCTCCCCTCTAGGCAAAGGGCAGGATCTCACACCTCCCTGCTAGGCATAGAGGGGTACCAACTCAGCCTGGCACCGCGGGACCGGGGGGCACCTGGCAGTGGCCCAACCAGGCTAAGGTAAGTGGGACACAGGGGACGGCTGGAGTAAGTGTTGCCCCAGGCACTCCCCCCCACCTCTGCACCAACTTGACAGTCTAGGGTACAAAATTTACTCCCCAGGATCCACGGGGTCGAGGGTAAGAAATTTCAGGGCCATTGCAGGCAGGCACTCGTTATTTCTTTGGGATCATGTTGCACCATATATCAACCTGTGGCCTGACGATTAAAAAAAAAAACCTGACCAAAGTCATTCACATATAAGGTGCACAGTTGGAAAAGCAAAAACTAAGTGTGTGCAGAGACACATTTGACGAGTGCTAGGGCTAGGGCACTGAGGACAGCACGAAGCAGATGCTCTTGGCCTATCATCTGAGCTGCCCAACGACACCAAGACCAAGGGGAAGGACGTGCCACGCAAGGGCTCCCAGATGGACAACGCAAAGAATGCAGGGCCGCCTCAGCTGCAGAGGCTGCAGGAAGAGCCAGGTCTTGGTTGAGATGCATCTCAGAAACCACTTTTAACAGAAAGACAAAACCAAAGCACTGCACTACTCATTCATCTAAGGAAGGTCGAAGCACCGAGTTCACTGGCCCTCTTCGTGAGCAGACGGGGAGATGAGGAACGACACCACTTAAAAATTACTAATTTCACAAATAACATTTGCAACATGTTCACAAAACAGCACATCAGTTCTAGCTTCTATTCATGGGAGATGCCTGTGAAAGGATGACAACATCAAACTGCAAAAAATGCAGGTATGAAGAAGAAAACCGACGCTGTGGCCCAGAATGGGAAGATTTTGTATTGACTTTCATAGGAGCCAATCCCTACCCTGAACCTTATCTGCAATGTACCATTCAGTCATTACAAAGCCAGCATCTTCTTCTAGAAAGGAAATCCAGAGTTCAGAATGGTGGGAAGCTTATCATTGTTAGCCAACTGTTGCAACTGGTCAAGATTCAGCAAGTGAGGCCAAAGGAAGATCATTCTATGGAAGAACGGCGGAAGGAAGTTCCCCGTATTGGTGAAAACCAAATAAATATAAAACAGTCTGTTTATATGGATAACAGTTTTGTTAGTTTCAGGGACATGAACAAGCAACACAATAGGAAGGAGGAAGAAACTGGAGTCGACCGTTTGATTGGGAAGAGTCTGACACTGGTGTGTGATGGAGGGGAAAGGAGAGCTCCACAGAGCTGATTCTTCCAGGAACTTTTGGGTCTCTTCTCCACAGCTGTCCTGCAGCATGAAGACGAAAGTTCATCGAAGAATCACATCTGACAGAGAAAACTCTCTTTCCACTGTGTGGTGAGCGCTTATCAGTCATCCATAGGAGCAACAGTGGCGTAGTGGTTAAGAGTGGGTGCATTCTAATCTGGAGGAACCGGGTTTGATTCCCTGCTCTGCCGCCTGAGTTGTGGAGGCTTATCTGGGGAATTCAGATT
Organism: Sphaerodactylus townsendi; assembly: GCF_021028975.2. NCBI lineage: Eukaryota > Metazoa > Chordata > Lepidosauria > Squamata > Sphaerodactylidae > Sphaerodactylus > Sphaerodactylus townsendi. The sequence goes on from NC_059426.1 coordinate 2,518,788, forward strand.
AGCCTGTACAATCCAACACACGCCAGCTGGGTGACCTTGGGCTAGTCACAGTTCTTCGGAGCTCTCTCAGCCCCACCCACCTCACAAGGAGAAGAAGACTCCCTCTGAGGCAGAAAAGCACTCCCACAAACAGGACAGGTCTGTGGGATCCAATTCAAGGTCTACAGAATTATCTTGTGAAAAAACAAAACAAAAGGGAAATATTTGAACTTCTAGAGGACCAGACTCAAAAGATGGTGTATAAACCAGAATTAACTGTCTGGAGTAAAATATGCTTCCTTAAGTGAAGAAATGTGGTGTGCAACTTATTTCAAATTATCGTCCAACCTACTGCTGTGAATCTCTGTAAGTGATAAAGACTGTCAAATGCAACCATCAGGCAGCACTGATGTGAGCGTTGCATAGGTAATGCTAAAGGTTTCTTGTGACTCTTGAGTTTTTAAAGGTTTATTTATTTGTTTTACAGCCTTTAATGGGGTGGGTCTTATCCAGTCCTACTGCCCCACTGAGCAAAGTTTACATATTAATTAAAATGCATTACCTCACCTCTCCTTTTGGAAACCTTTCTCCTTGAAGCTTCCCTCCAACTCAAATGGCTCTTCCAGCGATAGAGATGAGGGCTCTTTCAGTCCACCCCACAGTCCACCTTTCTCAACAAGACCTCGTAGAGGTCACAAAACATATTTTTAAATTGATATTTAATAGCTATAAAAATAAAATGGTTAAGATCAATAAGTGAGAATAGCAATAAAACAACTACAAAGCAATATGCTGGTGTTGTGTGCAGCTCAGTGGATCTGAACCCCGCTCTAAGCAGAGTAGCAGCCAAAGAGGGTTGTTTGTGGCGGACTTTTTGCTGCCAATCAGTCTTTGCCCAGTTACTCACTGTGTGTTGTGCCTGTGCACGGTGACAGCATGAGAATTGCAAGGGAGTTCTGTTTATAGCACCACAAGTCTTGAACACTGGGACAGAAAAATAGAAAATGCAACACACGGCACCGTTTGCCTTGAAGGCGGAGGCACCAGAATGAAAGATTTCCAACTCTACAAAACTCCTCTCTATATTTCAAGGACAGATCCCCGTTTGATCCTGCACCCATTTTCAAGGAGGAGAGGAAACATGGAAAACGATCTCAAGCCGGCCGAGCAAAAGGGGCGTCACGAGGCTCGGCCCATCAATTTAACGTGGGTGGGAGGCGCCTATCAGTCAACGTCATGACTGTGCGCCTCGTAATCTGCTGCCTCCAATCCCGGCTGGGCGCTGCTGAAGCAGCTTTGGCGCGATGGCAAAGCAGCCTAGTGTTCAGCCGTTGGAGGGAGGAGCCACCGCCGCAGCTGAGACACAGCTCCCTTCCCCCGTCAGCAATGGCGGCCCGGTAAGTCGGCGCCGCTTCTTTCTGGATTTCAAGGAATAACCCCAGTTTGATATCTGCATCCATACTGTGAGAGATCTAGAAAATGTGCAAAACTATTAGATATTTCATTTAAACGCTGCAACAGAAGAAATAGATTTGGAACACAAGCTCAGTCCAACACTCTGGTTCAAACAATAGTAATATCAACAGTAACATCCACAACTTTTATTGGTATAACAGTACATTTCCATAAACAATAGGTTCATTCAGGCAAGACAAAGGAGAAGAAAGAGAAGAGAAGAAAGAGAAGAGAAGAGAAGAAATCATTATCATTATCATCACCGTGATTGAGGACAAGAAAGTGACCATCATTGACTTAGCAGTCCCCGGTGACAGCAGAGTCATTGAAAAAGAACACAAGAAGGTCACTAGATACCATGATTTGAAAATCGAGCTTCAGCATCTATGGCACAAACCAGCGAGGTCGTCCCAGTGGTAATTGGCACACTGGGCACCATTCCAAAAACACTAGGGCAGCACTTGAAACATCTTCGAATTGACAAAATCAACATCTGTCAAATTCAGAAGGCAGCCCCACTGGCATTGAAGACTTCAAGCACCACAGGTACATATTGTTTGCCCTTATTATAGAAGAAATGCATGATAGCCGCTGGCCATGCAATTTGTAATCGCATGGTCTCTGTGACTAGCCCAAGCTCCTCTATAGTAAAGGTGCAGGCCCAGATATTTAAAACATTTGATCCGTTTCAACTGGTGGCCTCCTAACAGCCATCAAGAGGGCTTCTAAGATCTTGAAAACACGACAATCTTAGATTTTTGAGAATTTAGTGTCAGGCCATTGTTAGGACACTATTCCAATAATAGCTCCCTGCTTGACCTCTGCAGCCATTTTCAAGAGGGCCTGAAATGCAGTGTCTGTCCTAGATATGAGGGCACAAACTATGTATGACAATCTGGACCACTTTTTGCATTTCAAGGACCAGGTCTATCCCCACGTCCATTTTCAGAGGAGCAGAAAACATAAAATGTATTCAAGTGTCATAGACTGTGCTTATTTCATTGGTCTTGTGTGGCTTTCTTAATCATCTAGTGGGCAGAAGATGGGAGCAATGTGTCAAAATATGACCCACAGCAGCCTGTGGAAGCAGACAATGGCAACCCACCTATAAACATCCCTTGCTTTGAAAACCCCACTGGGGGTCACCGTCAGTCTGATGTGACTGGACAACAAGAAAACAACTTAAAAACACACCCTAAGTCCGTGGGGGCGAACCTTTGGCACTCCAGATGTTATGGACTACAATTCCCATCAGCCCCTGCTGGCATGGCCAACTGGCCATTTGTCCATGCCAACTGGCCATGCCAACAGGGGCTGATGGGAATTGTAGTCCACGAACATCTGAAGCACCAGAGTTGGACACCCCTGATCCAGTGACGGGATTCAAGTAATTTAACAAGGGATTGTTCACAAGCACCATTTTAACAACCGGTTCTGCCAAAGTGGCGTGAACCTGCTGAATCCCACCACTGCCATGATTTAGATAGTCATCCCGATGTTCAAAAAAAGCCTTCATGGGACTTGCAGATTTTACAACACTGACCGGTCTAACCTAAACTGCTTACGCATTACATTCTTGCTTAATTTACATTAATAACAAGAAAGAATCAGAGATGCTAAATGACTGACATGCCGACTCAACAGTCAGAACAAGAGAGAGAGAGAGAGAGAGAGCTGTCACAGGAGACGGCTGACCGCGACTGCCAGCCCAACATTTCAATGCCTCTTTTCAACAGAACATTACTGAGTCCTGATTGCTTTGGGAGGTCTGCTTGCAACTCCATTTAATGGCTCTCCTTTCATTCAGTCTGAAGTAGACTAACTACATTGCTAATGGGAAGCTGTAATTATTTTTATTTTGTATTTTCCGCAGGCTAAGAGCAACCTACAGGCAAGAGATGTCATGGTGTTAGTACAAAAGACTGATAATGAGAAGAGAGGCAATATGAAACGGGATGAACATGCCCTAATTTTTCAGTAAAAGGGCATAAAACAAGACAACAAAGGCTCTGAAAATTACCCTTTTTCATAACACAAATTTGACATCTTTACTGAATTAATTAAGTCAGGCTTTGACAAATGTTCTTTGGATCTATCAGCTAGCCCTCAAATTTAGGAGCCAGACATATTTTTTGGTCTTCAGAGATCTGGATTTTTAAGGAACTCATGTTATAAATACTGCTAACCCCAAACCTAATCCCAAACTTCTTTTCACCATTTCTCATCATTTTTATGAATGTGATGTCAAAAACAAGGTAGCATATGGGGGTGGCCGTGTAATTCCCCCAACAGAACTCAGAAGTGCACAAGTGTCAATAAGAATCTCAAACACAGGTCCCATAGGTTCGCTGCCAAATGAGCCCACAGGATGTTCAGGTCCCAATGAAGCCATTCTCAAGGCAGATCCCTCTTCCAAGGGCCCAACCACCTTCAGGTGCACTCATGCCATGGAACTGCTCCGCTGAGCCTTTCCACATCACGAACATCCGCTTACTAGCAGTAAGCAGGGGGGTTGGAGCTTTCCAAAGCTGGTGGAGTCCCCATTCCAGCTGGGACCTGGGCAGGTCGGGGGAAACCGACAAAGAAGTGAGGCCAAGGGCAGCAGCCTAGCCAAGGAGTAGAAATGTCAACCCTTTGTCTCTCTGCTAGGCGGCGGCTGCTGCTCCCAGCGGCTCTTGCTCATTCCACGATCCTCTGCCCCGGCCTTGATCAGAGGGACCTGGCTAGCCTGACATAGCTCGGCCCCATTTTCCTGGGGTCAAGGGCAGACCAGTCCCTAAACAGCTTCACTGGTAGCCAGTTAGTCTCTGGCCTCAGTTTCTGGGGGGAATTGTAGTCCATGAGTTTGTAGTCCCAGTTTCCTATCTGCATATTCGTTCATGGCCAGGACCCCACGAATTCAAGCTCCCACTTAGTTTTCCTCATCAAACTGTTGGAACAAAGGATCGATGGGATAGAAATCTCTTAATAAATGCCAATAAATGAACAGTTGAGTAATTTACAAAATCAAACCCAGGTTGTCCCAAGTTCTGTATAAACCCATTTTAAAAAGTGAATCTTTGAGGACACCAAGATTCACGTCCAGCAGCACCCTTAGAGACCTGTAGGATTTGGGGGTAAGAACCGAGCTGTCTTCATCAGGTACTGGAATTCACTGCTTAAAATGGGGTTTATGGACTCGAATCTAGCGGTAATAGAAGCAGATTACCCAACTGCTTTTCCTGAGAGGTAGGCCAAGACACAACTAAAACGGATAGGTTTTCTCACTGGTGAGGATGCTAACGAAACTCCTGCAGGCCTTTACCAACGACTTCAATCCTTCCAGAGTACAGCGTCAACTTGATTGGGTGTTGGGTACTGCCAGGAAGGAGGAGGTTAAACTTTTAAACTCTTCCGGGTGATGTTGTTCCTTCAAGTAGGAACCAAACAAACCTTTCTACACCCATCTCACCCACCCATTGGAAAGATCATTTGCCTACCTTTGTAGGATGCAGACTTTTCTATTGTCATTCGGAAAATGTTGGGAATATGTATGCTGAATGTATTGCTCCTAGTGGGTGTCACTACTTCAAATGGACGTCTGTCATCCCTACAGAGAGGCACATTACAGGTTCCCACCACAGTCACACACACAAGCCTGTCTCCAGATGGAAATGTAAACCCAAGACAATTTACTGGAACCTGTTTAGAATTGCCGGCACACCACGGACATTTCTAGGCAGCCTTCCTATGCTGGCTGCTTCTTCGTCTCAGCTAAGGAGCAGGCTCTTCCTGCCTTCTCTTTTCTCCACCATCATTCCCTCTTGTCACTGGGGCCTTCATGCTCCGTTGCTCACGTCCCCCCTCTCTTCCTTCTTGCCTGACCTTTCACTTTGTCTCCCACTCATTCCCATTTCCAGGCGACCACTCTGGCCCTCTGCTCCGCTACTTTCTCCTGCCCTTTCTCCATCACGCCCAGCCCTCCCTGTTCTCTAGCTGCACTTTTTTTGGCGCCAACCCAAGTTGCCCCAGGCGGTCTTTGCGGCCTGCCTCTCCACCACCCTCTCCACCATGCCCCCCCCCACCCGCCAGCTGGGTCCAGAGCTGCTGACAGATGTCAGGAAGTGAAGCTGGTGCTTCTGCTGACAGCCTTGCGCAGCATATCTATTCCCAGGTAGAAGCTTCAACCAACAAACATTCTTGTCACATTGCATATGCTAGCAATCTTCACAAGCAACATCTTTCCAAAGGACAGACTTTAAAACATGCCCACGTTAGAGTGTTGCCGTAAGCAAATTTGAATTGGAATATATAAACCAATGTAGAAGCACCTCTGGGGCATACAGAACAGTTTTGAAATTAGAAGCCAAAGATATAAAACTGCAAGGTATGGGATTAAAAAAAATATCTGGCAGTTTGAAGGGCAACTTGTTTTCCCCGTGCCTAATTGATATGGGCAGTGCATGTCCTCAGACATTGGGGCAGGGCGGGGAGGGGAGCGGGGGAGAGACTCGCTTTTGTGGCCTCCACATTTATATTCCTCTACAGCATCATCTTCTACTTGATCTGAATTCTTCAAGGCAACACTGGAGCAAATGATAAAGTTCAAATGTGGGCCCAAAACACCAAAATAGTTGCCCAGCCTAATGCAGCAAATCAAATGCAATTCCATTTATGGATCATTATCGGTGCTTGATTGTGTGTTCCTGCAGAGCAGGGGGTTGGACTTGATGGCCCTTGTGGTTCCTTTCAACTCGATTATTCTATGAACAAGGTTTCCCCCTGTCTTGGGTTCCACAGGCCCTTAGTCACATGATCCCCACACATGAGGAGCCTGCACAGGCTTGCCAATTATGTACTGGGAAATTCCTGGAGATTTGGAGGTGGAGTCTAAGTACAGCAGAGTTTGGAGAGGAGACAGGCCTCAATAGGGTGTAATGTCATGGGGTCCACCCTCTAGAGTATGGGGCAAACAACAAGAGACAGCGCAGTTGGAGAACTAATCTCAATTCAGCACTGAGCCCCCTTACTTGTTTCACCAAGGGAATCTGAAAAAAATACAACCCCCCCAAAAAAAGTAGTAATCAAGGACACAGGTAAGGGGTGGTCCTCGGGTTCAACCCCCCCATTAGATGTCCGAAGCTCCGCCCCCATTTGTGTTTTTTTGTAATGTGTAGTGGGGTTTTTTTGTTTTTGGCCTGCAAGGGGCGCAGTTTTTAGGCTAGCACCACCAAAATTTCAGGGATTTATTTGGAGACTCTCCTGTTGATACCAACTGGGTTTGGTGAGGTTTGGTTCAGGGGATCCAAAGTTATGGACTCTCAAAGGGGGTGCCCCCAACCACAATAGAAGATGGGGGCTACACTTTTGAAGGTCCATAACTTTGGACTCCCCTGAAACAAACGTCACCAAACCTGGGTGGTATCAACAGGAGAGTCTCCTAAAGATACCCTGAAAGTTAGGTGCTGCTAGATTAACAATTGCATCCCTGACTGCTGTTAGGTGCTGCTAGATTAACAATTTGCACCCCCCAAATTTAGGTGCTGCTAGATTAACAATTTGCACCCCCCAACAATTTGCACCCCCCCAAATTTCCCCAGATTCTCCTTTTAAATCCACCCCCTTCGGCATGGATTTAAAGGGAGAATCTGAGGTCCCCAGTTTAAACATTGAAAGTGATGCTGTTTCAGGGTGGGGGAGAATCCACCCCAAAACAGCATCACTTTCAATGTTGTTTAAACTGGGGACCCCAGATTCTCCCTTTAAGGTGGATTTAAAAGGAGAATCTGGGCTCCCTAGTTTAAACATGATTGAAAGTGATGTTGTTTGGGAGTGGATTCCACCATCACAGCGGGCGCACATGGTGGGGGGGGGGGGTTTCAAAACTCAGATTTTGCACCAGGCTCCATTTTCTCTAGCTATGCCTCTGCCCAGAGGGGAGGGCAGAAGGGACTGCCAGCTGCCGACTGGGAGTCCTGCCAGTGGGGGGTGGGGCGGGGCGGGGCGGGGCAGGGTGGGGCAGGGAGACCCTGGGAGACCGTCCCTGGTCTCGGAGAGCTGCTTTTATATGCACTGAGGCCGGGGACGGGGCTTGGGGAGGCGTGGCCCCCCAACCCCCCCCCCATAAAAATCTATACCTACGCCCCTGGTAGTAATTAAAAGGCACACTTTTAAATCACAGCAAAAAACCCTGAGAATATAACGAAAATAATCAACACAGAAGCATGTTGGAAGCAAAGTAATAATCAACACAGAAGCATGTTGGAAGCAAAGTAAGCATATACTATCAGGTTCAAAGAATTATTTCACAGACACAGTCCAGAGGTAATTTACACATTTAGACGTAATTAAGAACGGCAATGTTTTATAAAACATAGATATATATGAATGCAGACATAGCATAACTGACCTGTAAAATACAAAAGTCTGAATAAAATAGTTCTTGTTTTATATGCTTAGATATTTAGCTTTTGAAATAAGAAACATAAGAACTAGCCTGCTGGATCAGGCTAGAGTCCATCTAGTCCAGCACTCTGCTACTTGCAGTGGCCCACCAGGTGCCTTTGGGAGCTCACGTGCAGGATGTGAAAGCAATGGCCTTCTGCTGCTCCTGAGCAGCTGGTCTGCTAAGGCATTTGCAATCTCATATCAAGGAGGATCAAGATTGGTAGCCATAGACCTACTTCTCCTCCATAAATCTGTCCAAGCCCTTTTTAAAGCTATCCAGGTTAGTGGCCATCACCACCTCCTGTGGCAGCATATTCCAAACACCAATCACACGTTGTGTGAAGAAGTGTTTCCTTTTATTAGTCCTAATTCTTCCCCCCAGCATTTTCAACGGATGCCCCCTGGTTCTAGTACTGTGAGAAAGAGAGAAAAATTTCTCTCTGTCAACATTTTCTATCCCATGCATAATTTTATAGACTTCAATCATATCCCCCCTCAGACACCTCCTCTCCAAACTAAAGAGTCCCAAATGCTGCAGCCTCTCCTCATAAGGAAGGTGCTCCAATCCTTCTGTATGTACTGCTGTACTGATTATTTTCTTGATCTACTCACTCTTTTCGATCTTTTAAAAGCATGCCTTTTAATTAATGCTTTTAAGGCTATTATTTATTCTTGTACTCCTTTAAGATCTCCTTGATGATGAAGAAGAAGAGTTTGACTGGGGGAGGGGAGCACCCAATAAACAACATAAGGCTCTAAAATTTTCAGGCGCAGTCCCATGTGTGCCTGCACAGAAGACCACCAAACAACAGTTATGGTAACCAACATTGTTTTTCTAGAGTCTTATGAAGGCGGCTGAGACAAAAATCTCCTTACTTCAACAAGTACATTTGCCAGAACTAGGGACTACAAAGGCCTGTTTCTAGCTGTAGCTGTTCTAATTTGATGTAACAGCATTGAGAGCAGTAACTTGTCTCCTGTAGAAGAGCCTGAATACTCTTATTAGACTTAGTTTTAAAAACAGTGGTTTAATACGTCTACGTGGATTTCTGACAGTGGTAAATCCTGTCACCTATACAAGAATGTATGGCATTTTGCCAAGGAGGATATTTGCCTCAAGAATTATCCTCAAACCCCCCCCCCAGCTAATGTACTTAGATAGTGAAAGACATAATGTTGACCATCTCCAGGAAGATTATTTTGAAGGCTTAAGAATGACATTCTCAAAATGACAAACTGGGAAAGAATTCTTCTGGGAAATATCCAGCAGGTAAAATGTGCTCAAGAAAATTAATTTCAGTCTTCCAAGCCATACATACACCCAAGGGAATTTGTCTTCTTCTTGAACAGGTTGTATCGGGGGTGTGGGGGTGTGATCATTTTTGAAGTGAACATTTCTACGCTGGGAAGAATCTTATAGAGCCAATCATTGAGGTAGGAAAAAATAGCCAATCATTGAGGTAAGAGCCAATCATCAAGGTAGGAAAAAATAGTGCATCCTATCTCTGCTAGGAATGCTATCACAGCCATGCACTTAACGAAGGTCCTTGGGGCAGAGGCCAGACCAAATGGGAGGACAATATAATTATAGAGGTGATCCCTACAGCAGAATCTAAGATACCTATGACACTGTTCATGAATAGCAATGTGAAAGTAGGCATCCTTAAGATCGATAACTGCAAACCATGCCTGTGGGGTAAGCAACGGGAAGATATTTGTTGGGGAGATCATCTGGAACTTGCATACTCTCAGGTTGCCCCAGAAGGTTGCACTGGAAGCAACGGGTCAAAACTGAACCAAAAGAGACTGGGGCCACTGTCACAGAAGCCTGACAAATTGCAGTAGCCTTTTATTTCATAATTAATAATAATTAATAAAAATGATAACACAATTCTAGTTTATTGTACCAGAAGTCTGTTGAAGTGGGGGGGGGAGGGGTAGCTCTACCTAAATGTTTTCAAAATGGCTAGGCGAATCAAGACAGACAATGTTTGCACATCTCAGCCAAAACGGAAACATTATTCGTGATACGCCAAACACTGAAATGTTTCCAGTCTCTGGAATTACCTTTTTTGCAGTGCAACAATATCTGAAGTAAAACAGAAACAGGGTGATGCCTTCATGTACGCAGCACACAGGGAAGATAACATTATTACAAGATACAGATGGAAAAGCCTCTGAACTCGCAGACACTGACTTTTGGTAGAAGCTTTGATTTTTTAAAAAGTTATTATCAGGGAATCTTTTTGAAGAGCCCCTTAGTTGTTACAGCAAAGTGCAGCAATGCAGTCTCACAGTATTAAGTCACTCCAGGCAGGTACATAAACTTCAGAGCTGCCTTCGAAGATAAAAGTCATTGATCTATTCATAGAGTGCAAAGAATAATCTTATTAATTTAAAATGCAATTATACTCCTACCATGTGGCTAGAAGCTTGGCATCTTGAAAGTCAGAGGACCTTCTGTTCAGCAAAATGCATTTTTATATTGCTTGTACCTTAAAGTGCTTGTACTTTAATCGAGCATTAGTTGCAAAGACAACTTACCTTAATCAAACTTCTCATTTACACACCAGGTGCACCCCCACACCAGATTCCTTGATGATGGCTGTTCACTGTCCTAGTCAAATACTGTACCAAGCTTTCTACCACCTATGTAGTAGCCATGTACTCAAGGATCATGGCCTCATCATAACTTGGCAAATAAGTTATACGTTAAGTTATATTTTTCAGCTTTCTGTTGCAGTTTATGGCCAAATATATGCTTGCATAATCCATAACTAATTTTTGCATAATCCATAACTAATTTTTGCAAGTCAAAAAGAAAGCATGTTTACTCCCATAGAGTTGGAAGGAACTTCCAGAGTCACCCAGTCCAAACAGAAATTCAGAACTACTTCCCCACCACTCCCAATGAGCCTGGCTCAATGCCCAGAAGGCTCAATGCCCCCCTAAACCCCTCCAGGATCCCTAGCCAGTCTGACCTAGAGGAAAATTCTTTCCTGACCCCGAAAAGGTCAATCAGCATTACTCTGGGCATGTAAGAAAGCGTCATGAGAGCCAAGCTCGGACACAACCCTTCCTGCCCTCCCTCTCATGATCTGCCTACATTCACAGAATCTGCCTTGTGGTTAACCAGCCTCTGCTTCAGAACCGACTAAGGAGGAGGCCCGCCACTTCCCAAGGAAGCCTGTTCCTCTGAGGAACCGTGTGAACAGTCATGAAGCGTTCAAAATGTTTAGCCGAAAACTCTTTTGATTTAATTTTGACCCACTGCTTCCAGTGTGACCTTCTGGGGCAACACTGAACAACTCTGCACCAGCTGCTACACAACAGCCCTTCAAGTTCTTGAACAACTTCTCCAGACTAAATATACACAACTCCTTCAACCTTTCCTCATAGGACATGGTCTCCAGGCTCTTCATTCTCTTTGCTGCCTTCCACTGGACACGTTCCAGCTTGTCCACATACTTCTTAAACTATGGTGCCAAAAACTGAACACAATACTCTAGGTGAAGTCTAATCAGAGCACAGTAAAACAATACCATCACTTCATAGCATCTGGACACTATGCTCCTGTGGACACAGCCCGAGATTGCATTTGCTTTTTTGTCTACCACATCACTTTGCTGACTCATATTGAGTGTTTGGCCTACTAAGACCCCTAGATCCTTTTTGAACATACTACTGCCAAGACAAGTTTCCTCCATTCCATAACATGCATTTGATTTTTCCTACCTAAATTGCATTTTTCTCGGTTGAAATTCATTTGCTACTTCTCCCATGATCGAGTCATTAAAATGACCTTAAAACAATGCCTCCCGATGCCATCCCAGGTAGATGGTCCGAAAAGATACCATCATTGATGGTACTGAAAGCTGCTGTGAGGTCCAGGGGAATCAACAGAGTCACTCTCCACTGTGGTCCGCTGGGGCTAGCCATCCACCAGAGTGACCAAGGCTACTTCAGCCCCACAGCCGGGTCCAAATCCAGACTGGAAGGGATTGAAACAGTCCGCCTCATTCAGAAAAGCCTGGCAGCGTCCAGCCATCACCCATTAAATCACCTGGACCAAGTATGGAACATTTGGGCCTTGGAGCAACTGTTCCAATCAATTCCTCATTCCGGAGGCCAACCAATGCATCAACAAAAGCATGGCCATGCCAGCAGGGGCTGATGGGAATTGTAGTCCATGAACATCTGAAGCACCAGAGTTGGACACTCCTGTCTTAGAGCCATCAGAAAGCCATTTGATTCATCTGGCTCTGTGGGCAGATTTAATACTTTAATACTTCCCCTACAGAGTATTGGTACCCCATAAGTCTAAACCCAAACAAGTAGTGATCTGTCCGTGGCAAATGAACTGTCATCAGTTCCACCATCCTCAGATCACATTTCTGCTGTCCAGAACAAAATACCAAATCAATAGTGTGAGCTGCATAATGTGTAGCGCCAGTTTTAAGGTCAAGAACAGAATTACTACTTGCACATGTGCAGCCAGATGCATCCTTTAGATTAGGTACCAGCGAATGTACTGCCTGCAAAATTGGTGGAATCTATCATATGTAGAAACAATCACAAGATTCACAAAATAGAAATAACCTGAGCAAAGACTTCCAATGTTTCATAGGTGCACCATGAAGAGCTGGAAAATTCATCTACAATTTTCCCCCTGATCAAGACAACTGTCTTTTCTTTTCATTTTCTGCATGCAAGATGTCTGCCAGAAATTGCTCACTGCAAGAGGACCCCTTTCTTAGTAGGATAATAAGATTTTCATGGGTACAGCGAAAGTAAGGAACTGCCATTTCCATGATACCGTGCAAAAACATTTTGATAAGGATCTAGACAGTTTGGTGGCCACATAGTTTTTAAGACACCTCAATTGTAGTTCTCATCTTCAAACATCAAACTGTTATTTTAACAGATACATGAATATTGTAATACATAAATTAATTATGTATGAATTAATGGGATAGAGCATTCATTTACAAATATATCAATATATCAAAAGTGTCATGATTGAAATATATGCCACCCAGTCAAATGTATGATCACACTGGGAATAGGCTTATCATAAGTGGCTGAATATCTAGTATTATCCCAAAGAATCTTCATGAAATAAACACAGGAAGGTGAAGGAGTGCATTTTCCAGAGGTCTCTCAAAACCAAACATAGCCTTGAATGACAATAATGGAAAGGAAACTAAAATCACACAGTCAGCAACACTGGACACCAAATCAGTAAATGGGGCTGTAAAAAGAACATATGTTTTCTTTATAAATTGTTTTCTTACTGTTTATATATATATGTATTAATTGCCATAATAGAACGGCAAGTCTAGAAAACAGGAGAAAAATTAGCACCAGTTCAAGCGCCACTGCAGGCTGCCATGTAGGTTTCAAAAAAGTTATGTACATGGAAGATGATTAAAAATCACATCAGGGTGATCTAGTTGTTGAGTTCTATGGAATTTTACTTCAGGCTCTGGGGTCAGCCCAAAAAAGGGAGGAGAAATGGGCTCAGGGAAAGGCATAAGAGATAGCAGATGTTGCCGGCTGACGGCCAGTCTGCAAAAATGTCTTCAGCTCAAGTTGCTTGCCTTTAGCGGATGTTCTTCAAACAGCCATCTGTGCAGTTGCACCTGTCAGATCTTGGCCTGCACAGAGTGTCCCTGGGACTTCCAGTGCTACACAAAGAGCTTTTGGCCCCTTTGAGGAAGGGAATGCTACACATGGGGCACAGCAACACCTCCCATTAGTTCTTTCCTCAGATGACCCATCAAGAAGTGGAGAATGTGCTGCAGGAAAAGAGAACAGGTTGTATGTCTGCACAGAAGATCAGCTGGAAAATATCACCTGTTCTTCATCCACATGTTCTCTGTGCAAAGCAACTACGTGAGGAAGGAAGGAAGGAAGGAAGGAAGGAAGGAAGGAAGGAAGGAAGGAAGGAAGGAAGGAAGGAAGGAAGGAAGGAAGGAAGGAAGGAAGGAAGGAAGGAAGGAAGGAAGGAAGGAAGGAAGGAAGGAAGGAAGGAAGGAAGGAAGGAAGGAAGGAAGGAAGGAAGGAAGGAAGGAAGGAAGGAAGGAAGGAAGGAAGGAAGGAAGGAAGGAAGGAAGGAAATGAGAGAAAGTTTTGCTCACAGTCCCACGAAAGAATGTTCTCCACAATGCGATTGCTGTGCTTGTGGTCAGCACTTTGACACGTAGTAATGCCTCTCCACAGGGGGGATGAAGTTGGTGCTAAATGTGATCTTAGCGCAACTACAGAAGATTCTGAAAGGAATCTCTTGTGCACATGCCACGATCCAGAGGTGAATCAGCACACAGACCACAACAAAGAACACAGTAGCTGAGGAAGCTCCATGCAAAGGAGATTATCGATCCGTATCTCCCTTTGAACAGATCTAACCTGGCAATTATTCGAAGCTGGCCCCAGTATTAATGGAACCGTGACTTCCAATTAGGGCTGGAGGCAGATCTGTGTAACTGTTGGGTTTTATGTTTTCAATGAGAGAAAGGGCGTGGCTTCTCTGCTATCGTCCCCTTTTGACTGGATACAGCAGAGAGGCCGCCGCCCACTTCCAACCCCATTCAAAATGTCAGGGCCGGCGGGAGGCTGTGATGCGGCTGCTCCTCCACTTCCACTTCCATCTCCGCCCCCACCCTCCCCTTATCACAGACTGGCAAGAACTTCACCTTCTAAACCCTGACTCCAAATATTGGGGGGGGGGGGGGAGCTTACAAGGGAGAAGCAGAGGAGGAAAGGGAAGAGAGCAGTAAGAAGACACAGAGTCTTCCAGAGGAGAGCAGTTCCTCCAGATCCACTTGTCTGCCTGCAAGAGATCCAAGACCTTTGATAAACGCCCCTTCTTCTGTCATCCTCCACTAAACGATGAGCCCAAACCAGAAGAGAGTTTCGACCAATGTTTGAGGCCCCACAAGTGTGCAGGGAAGTAACAGAGAGCAGAAACCATCTTCTGCCTGTCACTCAGGTCCCCCAAAGTCTGGGACCACACGTGCCCCCTGGCCTCAGGCTGCCATGGACTGTTAGCAGCAAGAGAGCAGCTTGGAGGCTTGATGCTTCTTTAGCTTTGGCCTGGGACTTCAAAGGAGTGCAGAACTGAACTCAGAGCACGTGCGATTTCGGGTGCACGTCCTCCAAGCCCAAATTTCCCAGACTCCGTAGATCCTCATAGGCCATTTCTGCATAGTCAAAATATCCTGGGTTGAGCAAGAAAAATACCCTGTGCAGCTGAGAATTCTGCATGGTTCCCGATGCTAAAACAGGCCTGCCCTGGTGTTGCCCCACAATATTTCCCTTACCCCGGGATTTTCAAAAATCGCCAATTTGGAGGTTCTTTTAAAAAATCCCAGTGTGACCCTGCTTGTGCCTGCTACCATGCAAAAACCAATTGGGAGCAGGACTGGTTTATTTTTCCTGATCTCCCCGCCTGATCTTCCCGCCTGATGTTCATTCAAGCTGCCACTCAAAAAACAACAGTCAATCAGAACACGGGACACTGGGCATGCTCAGATATGCTTTCGAAGCAAATACAGAAGTCCCGGGCTTGTGTGAAAGAAGTTGGAGTATTTCCTCCCGGTCTTCAATGGATTCCTTCAAAAAAATGGGCAGCCGTGCAGACGGACACCCTGGGATAAAATAGACCCAGGTTTTTAAAAAATGGTGGTGCACAGGTACAATTTAGCCATGCGGAAATGGCCATAACTGCAATCGGGGACTGTCCCTTCATATTTTAAACATGAGGGATGGGAATTTGGAGGAGACAGACTGGATGTGAATTTCTGCCCTTTGTGACATCTGTTATGAAGCCTGGCACAGTTTGGTCCTCCTCTATGAGGCCAGCTGTCCTATCCCTGTTTCATGGGGCCCGACACATTTGTTCATTTTTATGTTACAGCAGTAAGAAACACAGGGATTGTTTAAGCTTTAAAATCTGGCAAAAGTACCATCATTCTCCATGTTCACTAAAAAAAGTAAAATGCCATAATTATACAGAGAATTAGTTGGCAATTCTAGAGTTCTCCTACCTGCTCACTGCCAGATCATGCACTTTCAAAGTATTGCTCAGCCGGTACACTCCAGAGTTCAGTGGCCGCACACACTCTTTGGCATGAGCGAGGTAAGGGTTCACTTGAATATCTTCAGGAAACATGGAATCCTAGAATAAAACAGTAGACGTACATGTCAGTTCTTGAAATAAATACTTACTGAAAAACACACTGATGTCAACAAAAGGTGTCAGCAACGTGGAGTTCCTTGGAGGTCTTTCATCCAAGTACTAACCAGAGTCAACCCAGCTTAGCTTCCAAGATCTGATCAGGCTATCCTGGGACTTCCAGGTTAGGGCTCCTCCTCCTGCTCCTCCTCCTCGTTAGACTTTTTGACATCTCTTGTAAGTAATTGCATTTATACATTACACAGACAAGCGTTTACTTCTGAAAAATCTGGAGACACCATGCTCAAGAATATGAGACATTTTGGTGCACTTCCAATTTTGCAAAATTTTGTATGAGAAATTTCAAAGCAACATTTCAATTTGTAGTTTATGTTAGGAATGCATCTTACAATGGGCATCGTTTATATTAGCCTCGCTTTCGGTTGTATGGCCGTATTTTCTAGTATTTTCCTGATGCTGCATCTGTGGCTGGCATCTTCAGAGGATCTGATAGTTGGAAAGGAAAGCAAGTGGAATATAGATAAACACAGGATGACTACAGACAATAAACAATCAAAGGGAACAAAGGCCAGACTACTTTTATTCAGATGCCTCACCTATTGGCCTTGCTATCTCTATTGTTACTCACATGCTACACTTCATTGTTACTCACTTGCCAGGCCACTCCTATTCAGATGCCCTCACCTATTGACCTTTACTCACAGGTATCACTTGCTTTGCTTTCCAACTATCAGATCCTCTGAAGATGCCAGCCACAGATGCAGGCAAAACGTCAGGAGAGAATGCTGCTAGAACAGGGCCATACAGCCCTGAAACCACACAGCACCCCAGCAATTCCAGCTGTGAAAGCCTTCGACAATACGTCTTATATTTGTTTTACTTTTGGCAGGATTCACACAAACTGCAACCAGTCAAACATGAATTACCACTGCATGCAAATGCATGAAATCAACTGCTGTCATGTGCTTCACTACGTTTGGTTGGATGACACCAACTTTTCTGGTGGTGAAAAAGTGGGCTTCCCCACCACTGCTCGGGACAGGGTGGGGGGAATTATGGAATTTGTCCTAACATGCTCTCTGTGCCCGGAAGTAATGTCAGTGTGTAACCACATGACAGGGGGAAGACTTGGGAATTCGGATAAAATGGTTTTGCCCCAACACCAGAGCATCCCATTGCATCCCTGTCACTGACGTCTCTTCCAGGCACATGGGCACTGACATCAGAGAGTCACCAGCAATATCATTTTGATGAGGGCCCCTACTACTGGTTGCAGGCCCTGTAAGGCTCACGTGGTGGGGGAACACAGTGAAGGAAAATGGATGAGATCAAAAGGCAAAGATCCAACCAATTATATGCTATCTTTCAGATAGTATTAAATGAAAAACACCACTCCATTTAAAGTTAAATCCGATTGTATGCCAACAATAAAATGGAACACACTTTCTAGGGAACCCCTCCTTTTTTCTGGGAGAAAGTTTAGGGGCTTCTCAGTGAAAAAAACAGCTGAAAGACAGTACCCCACCCCCCAGAGGAGACACTTCACAAGGCAGACTCAAAGGAAAGGGCACATCCTAGAAAACGTATGGGGTTCACCATCAACAATGGTGGCAGCCAGCATGGCCTTAGTGCACAACCTACCAGAATTCTCTGCAACACACAACTTGTCAGGGGGATGTTATCTATGTGATTGAGATGCTTTCCAAATTCAATATAACTGCTCAAGACAGCAAATTAGTGTTGCTAAAAAGATATATGTAATCAGTCTGCTATATATAACCACTGACATCTGTGCATTCTTTCATTGATCTTACTTTATGGCTTCACATGCTTTGTGGACAACTAGGCTTCCCCTGGTATATCTGTCCCATGAGAAAAGAATTACATCCGTTATCTTGTGGGGCAGGAAGTCAAGTGACTCTCTCACTATCTGCCACCGACCTTTGGGCGCCTTGGCTCCAAAGATGGTTTTTCATAAATTCTTGGGGAAATGGGAGGGGGGCTTTCAACGGGGGATAAAGGGGACTGTGAATACCAATTTTGTCAGAACTAGCTTTGCCAAGTGGGGTGCTTCAATACCTCTTCAATAAAAATACTGATCAATACTTCAGAGTCTGTTTATTGGCTTAAGGTTTCGAGACCTAACACAACTTCCATGAAACACTCAATCTGGGGAGCATTCAACCCCAAGCAAGTTGAGAACAATTTTGAGAAGCAAATTAATTTATGTTGTTTAGAACAGAGCTGTGTAGAGAAACAGGACGGCTGTCGGCCTCGTTCATTGTTTTCTATCGTTTCCAGAGCACTACGTTTTGGTTAACACCTATGAGGCACAGAAGGCTTCATTCCTCCCTCTCATCCTGTCCCCTTGTTCCTGAACACGTCAGTATACGAACCTGCCTGGCACTCCCTGACTGACACTCAGATACCTGGTTCACTAAGGTCAGTGCTGCCTTCTTGGACAGGCAGAACTGCTCCGGGGTCTCAGGCTGAGGCCTCCCACATCACCTACTGCCTGAGCCTTTTACCTGGCGATGCCAGGAGTCCAGGACAGGGAGCCTCACATACCCCAAGAGACACAGGACCAGAGTTCATCAGGATGCCACAGAGCTGAGAGGAGGGAGGGGTGTGTGTGTGTGAGAGAGAGAGAGGGGGGGAGAGAAAGAGAGAGAGGGGGGGAAGGGAAGGGAAGGTAGCACCTGGGGCTGGGAAGGAGGGATAGGAAGGCAGGCAATACAAAGACAGACAAGAGGAGGACCCAATCCCAGGGGCCCCAGGGCAAGCAAGCTCCTGGCTCAAGCAACCCAGAGGACCAATGAGGGGAAGGGCAACCCCCTTAAATGGAACCAGAGGCTAGGGAGGAAGTTGCTAGACTTATCCTTAACAACAGGTAATGTTCCAGCCAGAGCAGGGGACAGCTCTGTTTCTACCCTCTTCCCATTCAAAACTTTCACCTGGATATTTGCTAAGGCACAGGCCTCACACTGTGGGCCAAGACACAACAGAGGGTGATCAGACCAGGAGGGACAGGGTGATTTGGCAGGGGACAGGCTGGGCGGCTCTTTTGCACTATCCGCCCTGCCCCGGGCTGCAATCCAGAGACTGCTGGGTTTATCTCTGCAGAAGGTGCACAGCTGCCATGAACTGCAGCTACATATTCATGACACAATGACACACAAAAAACCATAGAAAATAAACTGGCTCAGTGATGACTAACCTGAATTTTGTGCTGCAGATGGGGGAAGTAATGTGAAGTTACTTTGCAAGCGGACCCTGAATAGTTCAGTGTGGGTCTCACTTTAAAGAAAACTGAGAGTCATTGTGCTAATTTCCCACCCCAAGTTGCAATTAAAGAAGAAAGCTAAATGTAAATTGTATAGACAAGTGCATTAAAGTAATAGAGTAATGGCAAATGGGAGTAATGATTTCACATGAAGTAACATGAATCTGCTGAGTTTATTATTCTAAATATATGCAAACAAACCTATATTTGAGGTTTGAAAAGACAGCCAATAACAACCATTAAATCAATCAGTTTAATTCAAGAAGACAGTAACAACCTCCAAATCTATCAGTTTAGTTTTTATAGAAGATTTGCATGTACACTTAAGAATACATTCTGCTTTCATTCTGCTGATCAATGTAGCTTCTAAAGTATTTTCTAAAGATTAATCAGCATGTTAGAAAATTGAATATTAAATTAAGCAGGCTAAATTATCTTTATTTTAAAAAATTCCACTTAAGAATGTCAAGAGAATATTTGACCTTAATATTTGACATTAAAGAATACAAACTAAATTGTTATCCTGGCTGCTTGAAACAGGCCCTGCACTTACCTTGTCGTGCCACAGAGAATGCGGAACTTATTCAGTCAGCCCAAGCTGCTACATTCTCCAGTTTTATTCATTTGTTTTATTATTTATGCAAATATATATTTTTTAAAACAGTCACTGGTTACAAAAGAAAGATACCCTTGAGCTATGATTGACTATTATTATTGCAGTTTTTTCATTCATAGTCTACCTGTACCACTGTGACTCAAAGGCGATTACAAGTATGATAAAAACTTCTAAATCAATCAGTGAGCAGATTACAAGATATGATGTTTGAACTGATCAGCAAGGATTCCTGGTAAGAAAAAACACTGCAGTTGGGTAGGGATTTTAGAAACGGGGGGGGGGGGGGGGCCAAACAATGCATGCAAGCATATCTGTGTAATTCACCACGACAGGAAAACTTAACATCTGAGCAAAATAAAACATCATATCTTCTCCCACTGTTTAAAACTTACCCCACCCCCAGACACACACATTTACTTCAGTAAAGTTTTTGATGGGAGTTCCCCAGGATGTTCCAATGAGTAAACTGAGGGGTTGTGGACTGGACTCTGAATAGTCAGGTGGATGGGGTTGGATGGGGTTGGAGAACTGTACCCAACTGTACCCAAAGAGTAGTTGTCAACATTTTATACTGTTATCAATTGCTGTGGGAAACAGCCGTGTTGTGAGCCGCCTCAAGCCCTTCGGGGATGAGGCGGCCTATAAATTTAATAAATAATAATAATAATAATAACAGCATTTCATTTGAATGGAGGGAGGTGATTAGTGGGGTTGCCACAGGGCTTAGTTATGGGCCTAGAACTTTTCATCATTTTTATAAATAATCTGGATGAGGGTCTGGATGGATTACTCATTAAATCTGCAGATGACACCAAATTGGGAGGAGTAGCTGGAAAAGTGTGCAGATGTGAACGAGATGCATTTCAACAAGGATAAGTGCAAAGTTTTCCTTCTAGGAAACAAAAAAGAGAAACACACATACTGGGTGGGGGGTGCACTTCTGGACAATGTAGGTGAACAAGAACCGGGGCACGGGTGGCCCAAAAGCCAAATACGAGCAGCAGTAAAAACAGCTAATGCAGCCCTGGGGTGTATCAACAGGGGCATAACATCCAAATCACTAGGTGCCAGAGTCCTACTGTACGCCGCACTGATCAGGCCGTAAGTGGAGTACAGTCCGCAGTTTCAAAAAGGATGTGGGCAGAATGGAGCAGGTGCAGAGAAGAGCGACAAGAATGATCAAGCCCTACAAGGAAAGGCTGAGGGGACTGTTCAGTCTGGAGAAGAGGAGGTGGGGGGGGGGGGACGACATGATCACTCTGTTGTAGTACTTGAAGGTCTGCCACTTAGAGGAGGGCAGGGAGCTGTTCCTGTTGGCAGCAGAGGAGAGGACCCACAATGACAGGTATAAATTACAGGCAGTAAGGAACACTTAGAGTAGTTCCGGAGTAGAATTGGCTGCCTAGGGAGGTTTTGAACTTCCCCTGGAAATCTCTTCGCTGGGCAGCTGGACACCACTCTGCCAGGGATGGATTGATCCCAGCATTGAGCAGGTGTGGAGCTGGACCACGCGCCTGTATGGTCTCTTCCAATGCTATGATTCCATGAAAAGCCAAATGAGGGGTAAATAGAGAATAATAAACTTCCATACTCTGTGATTCTTTTGTTCAAGCTTCATGGTATTGGCCAGAAGTCAGCCTTCTTGGCATAAGAGACTATAAAGAAGTTGTTTCATGAAGAAATAAATCAAACGTGGAGGCTCTGGAAACAGCCGAGAAGGTAAACAAATCGCAGCCAGATGAGCTCCCGGTGCAAATGGAGTCACAGGAGGAAGGGTCAGCAAAAGCTAATGAGTCATTAGCATGGAGGAGGCGGAAACAGAGACAGGAGCTAAGCAATAAAAGGAGTGCTTGAATTGCAGCTCAATATGGCAGAATGCTCTATAAACTTGAAACATCAGCATCATGGGAGGAATGAGTACAGCATGAGGCCTCTGCAGGATTCTGGCCTTATTGGCAAGAACATCTTCTTTATGCTTCCCCTTGGGCTTGGCTCTGTCTGGGTGCAACAAGGGTGATTCCCTGGGAAGCAACATGTACCTGGACTCCTCCTTAGAGACTGCCTGGCCTCTGCCTACAAATGGCACCTGCCTTGACTCCTGGAGCACATGACTGATGCTTGCAGATATTGCCTGCCGGAACCTCTGAGCTGCTCAATCTGTGCGACTACTCCCTGGCTGCCTGGGCCATCTGTCATCTGGTTGGGCCCAGACCTCAGCAGCACACGTGGCTGTATATTTTCTGCCATCTAACTGGCCTACCCCTTTCTGAAGACATGCTCTGATCTGATCCTCTGCATCTCTTGTGATCGCATCTTGCAAAGGGCACAGGTTGTTCGTGTAGTCTAAAACTCACCTCCAGCCCCATTACTTGGTATAAAATTGCTGTAAGTTGGCACCTTGTTACCTCAAGCACCTCCCATCCATTAACAGCCCCCCCCCCCGCCCCACCCGCTCCACCCCGCCGCCCAGAGCTCACTGTGACCACAAGGCCTCATTAGTGTTGCCAGATGGAGATGACCTGGGATTGGAGCTGATCCTCAGGGTACAGAGATCAGTTGAAGACGATGCCAGCTTCAGAGGATGGGCTCTGTGGCATCATACTCTGTGGCTGAAGTCCCTCTCCAATCCCCACCCTCCCCAAACTCCACACTCAAATCTCCAGAAATTTTTCAACCCAGAGTTGGCAATCCGGGGCCTCATGAAGCCAGAAGCCAAGATAAACTCCAGCTTGTACATGATCAGGCCTAGGTGCGTTTAAGAGCACCTTCTAATAAAAAGCTTCCACAGAGCACAATCAAGACGCACCCTGTGACTCTGGAATCCCTCGAACCCAGACCCAAATAAACAACTGGTGCTGCAGGGCAAGCATCTTATATGTCTTCCCAATTAAGGACACACTTTACAATACAGACCTGCCCAACAACCAGAACAAGCCATTTGCCAACTTCGCTTCCTGCTCCATTACTTCCCCCCTCAATGTACCCTGAGCACACTGGATTTTTACTGTCAACCTCTGTCAGAAAAAGGTGCTGGTTCTTTTTCCAGATACTCTGAAATCAGCTGAGTTCTCAATGATTATATTGAAAGTAAAAACAGAAAATAATGAAACGTTCAATACAGATATTTCTCAGCTGAATATCACGGTTCCCGCAGGCTTGTCTTAGCCCCCTTGAGCTCCGAGAGGCACACTCAAGGTCGGACTGGATTAGAATCTCCCAAGTCTTTGTTCCTTACTTCCCAGGAAAACTACGGTCCTGCCATGAGGCAATCAAGCCTTTGATGTATTGGGCTCCCTTTTTGTTACAGCCTTTTGAGTTCTCCATACGGAGATCAAAGACCTCTCAGGCTAGTGTGACTTTTTCTGATGCAGTTACAGAACCATTTCATCACAGGCTTCACCTAAATCTTTTGCCATCTCAGTGGGGACAATAGTCACTCTTCCAAGACAGGCAGGGCATGTGACAGAAACCCTAACCCCTCACTAGGACAAGGACACCACCCAAAGCGTCTGGGGTCTTGGCCCCTGGAGGTCTATATTAGAATGACCCATTCCTTTCCACATTGGGCGATCGTCAGACTTTCGGCCAAGAACAATCTGATTTGGACCAGACCGCCTAATTGTCATGGAAGTACAAAGTCATTACCAGGTCTTTGGTGGGAGGTGGGACAATATTTTATATGGTTCTGATTTTCAACAGTAGCCTCTGACATCAGAGGTGAGAATTTGCATTGGAGTTTTCCCAGCAAGGAAGACACCACTTCCCACTTCCTACAGTATCAGGGTTCACACTAACTTTCCTCAGCCTACCCTTATTTCTCTTGCCGCGTCTCCCGACGCTTCTCCCTGCCTGGCTCCCCATTTGGGCCAAGGAGCCTCCCTCTTTGGATCTTCCCAAGGCCATCTTCTGTCACTCCCAGGACGCCACTTCTCACCCCCTCCTCCGTGCCACCCTCTGTAGTACCATGAGATGGGGAGATGGGATAAGAGATGGAGGTTATTGCTTTTATGACTTGGTGCCTAAGTAAAGTAGAGGACCTTCCAAGAGCATGGCAGACGTGGCAAGAGAAGGGTGCATTCAAAGGATTGCATCATGTCTTCACCCTCAGCCTCTGCTAACCCCTCGACCACGACCAGGGTGAAGGGAACAGAAGAAACAATGAAACAAGCCAAAGTTTGGTGGGAAAAAACAACTCCAGCAAGAGAGACAAAATAACTATGTAAGTTGGTATCCAGGCTGTGCGCTTCTGGGAGATGCAAAAAAGCCCCCCTCAGGACCTGCCTGTACACGAAGTGGTCTCCAGGGGAGGCCAGGAGTATGTGGCACCCTGATCATTCCTGCGTGTAGTTTATGTTGGAGCTTTGCTATGTAGGAATGCACGGGCATCAGCAACGCCTTTCTGAGGCTGGGCACATCTGGACTGTTAACTGGGAGTGAGATGGAGATGGAGCAAGCTTGTGAAAGCAGAGGGGGAGCTGTTGCCTAGTAACGGAGTACTGGGAGGAGGGGTTTAGCATCTTTATTAGGGTAGTTTGTTGCAAAAGCTTTAGTCTTGGCAATGAAGTATAACCTGCTTTGAACTTGGATCAATAAATGGATTCCAATCTCATCTGAAGTCTCTGTATTGGAACACCATGGAACATGACACCTGCCCCCCCCCCGCAGGAGGAGGAGGAGGAGGAGGAGGAGGAGGAGGAAGGGGAGGAGTTTGGATTTATACCCCCCTTTCTCTCCTACAAGGAGATTCAAAGGGGCTTACAATCTCCTTTCCGTCGGTCCGTCCCCCCACAACAAACACCTTGTGAGGTGGGTGGGGCTGAGAGAGCTCCAAAGAACTGTGACTAGCCCCAGGTCACCCAGTTGGCATGTGCTGGAGTGCACAGGCTAATCTGGTTCACCAGATAAGCCTCCACAGCTCAAGTGGCAAAGTGGGGGATCAAATCTGGTTTTCCAGATTGGAGTGGTGAGGGAAGGCTTTGGCTGCAGCTGTCCCTACCTCACGAGGACCTTCACGGTGTGACTAAAGATCAGCTCCAGCAGCCATTTTGTGGCTGACTCCCCCTTCCTGCTGCAGCTGGATCGTGAGAAATATTTTATGGCTGTTCCAACCACACTATGTCAGAATTTCAAAGGTGCCCACAGGCTCTAAAAAGGTTGAGGATCCCTGTCTTAGAGAACTTTGAGCATGCTTGGAAGCCTTCACTTCTACCCCTCAGCACGCGGAGATGAGCCATTCAGATGGAGCCAGAAGGGATGAAAAATGACAGACTCCAGCATTCCTGAAAGCAGTGGAGTCTTCTGAGAAAGCAGAGGCAGCAAAAGATGGGGGCTGGCCAGGATCTTCCTTCCAAGCTCTGCCCTTTGTACCCCAGCTTTCAGCATGGTGTCGTGGTCAGAGTGTCAGAACAGGATCAGGGCATTTGGGTTTAAATTCCCACTCTCCCATGGAGACTTGCGGGCCAGTCACACACTTTCAGCTAATCCCTCTCACAGGGTTGCTGTGAAGATAAAACAGAAGGGGAGAATGTTGTATGTCACTTGAGGTCCCCATAAATGAAGCAAATAATGTGAGATATTTGGTGACCAAAGATGGGGCATTTCAGCAGCGGAGCGTCACTTGTGGAATGCTTTGAGGTTTGCACGGTGCCAAAACCCTTTGAGGTTTGAACGGTGCCAATTCCACTCTCTTTCAGGTGCCAGACCAAATCATTTCTTTTACCTAGATTGTTAAGAGATCGAGCTTCTAAGATTCCTTTAATAGTCTGGTTCTAGCTTGAATTCTCCACTCACTCTTGTGGATTACTGAGCAACTGCTGGGCTCAGTTCAAGGTACTGGCCAGCATTGACAAAACCCTTCATGGCATCAGGGCTGATGATTTGTCTGACAGCAGGGGCCGTTTGACAGTGGGATACACTGGAGTCTCCTTCTTTGGAGGTTTTTAAGCAGAGGCTAGGTGGCCATTCTGCTCATTGTGCAGCTTTCTTGATCACTGGCCTTTGCTTCCTTCAGGGCCTCAACTCCTGACTTACTATTCAGCATAACTTCGTTTTTTGTTCTTTCCAGGTGACCTGTGATTTTCCTCAGGACTTTGACACCCACGATATAATCCCGCAAGATTTCTGATTCTCTTGCATCTGACTGTGCACTCTGTCAATCTTTGTTCCTGATCTGGTGTTTGACCCTCCAGCCATCCAGCCTCTTGGCTCACCATCCTGGACTCTTCCTTACTGACACGTCTTTCCAAACACCGTGGTCCCAGTGGAACAGACCACGTGAGAATCTCTTTTGCATTCCTACTGCACACAAGTTTGCAGGAGGAAAGGGCCAGCCACTTCCCTCTGCACACACACAGTTCTTGATTTTAATCCCAGGGGACCTCAGAGGCTCAGGAACTGCTACTTCCCATCAGTTCTCTGGGTCAGCATGGCCAATTGGCCATGCTGGCAGGGGCTGATGGGAATTGTAGTTCCTGAACATCTGGAGAGCCGCAGGTTCCCTACCCCTGATCTAACCCCTGCTAGTCTGGGGGTCTTATTTCAATTCCCACTCCATTTCAATTAACCTCTTGCCAATATACAATGCAAAGAAGACAACAAATACCAAGGATGGCTATATTAGAAGTCACATGGAAACATCTGAACTGAAGACATTTCTGTATTAAAATGTTCCATTTCTCACCCACACATAGTCATCATCCATGGTTTAATCATGACTATAATTATTTTACAAACAGATGAAATTCTGAGGGAAAGTTAAAAGTCACCGCAGAAAAAAGAGCCCAGCAGAACCTTTATTACATTCTACATCTTGCTTAGCTTGCTAATAAAACTCATAAAAATCACTCACAAAGGCTGCGGCTACATAAATCTCCCTCATTCAGCTTTATAAGCCTGACAGATTTTTTTAATAAACATAAAGATAATATGCAATAGATAGTAAAAGATAGATTAATTTAAAAAGCCATTGTGAAGCTGCTGTGACTTCACAGACAGGGAGCCCGGGCTTAGCCAACTGTTCTTATGAAGTGTGCGTAGTAATGCCCACGTCCAGTTGAAAGGCAAACCTGCTCCTGAAAGAAGCCTCGCTTTTAAAGGACTGGTAAAATGCGCTCCTGCTCATAATGCAGGGAAGCAAAGCGTGGCACAGACACAGCGGTTTCTTTTCTGCTTCATAGTCAGAGGAACAACGGCAGAGAACTGCTCTCAAGACCTTGTGTTGTAAAAAGTGTGTAATGATCTAATAACATGCTTTTAGAGTCCATCACAAACTTAATTTTTAAAATCTTTTGCATTTCATCATGGATCTCTAGCCAGTACTTTCTTGCACAACCACTACATGTTAGAGAAAGACGTATTCACATTATGGCATTCCAATAATTCCCATTGTATTGGTGTTGTTTTTCACTATATCTTTGGGTAAAATGCACCATCTATAAAACATTCCATACTAATTATTTATTTTAATTTAATTTTACTATATTATATTTATACCCTGCCCAATTCGCAGTTGAAGCCAGGCTCAGGCTAGCTTATAATATTAGAGCAGCAGTGGCATAGTGGTTAAGAGCAGGTGCATTCTAATCTGGAGGGACCGGGTTTGATTCCCCACTCTGCCGATTGAGCTGTGGAGGCTTATCTGGGGAATTCAGATTAGCCTGGGTACTCCCACACATGCCAGGTGGGTGACCTTGGGCTAGTCACAGCTTCTCGGAGCTCTATCAGTCCCACCCACCTCACAGGGTGTTTGTTGTGAGGGGGGAAGGGCAAGGAGATTGTAAGCCCCTTTGAGTCTCCTTACAGGAGAGAAAGGGGGGTATAAATCCAACTACTACTCCTCTTCTTGTTCAAACCAATACACTGTAAAATCACAAATAAACACTACAATATAAAGACAAACTAAAACAATTATATGATGTTCTTAAAACCAAATACAGATGGCTGCATTAATAATCCCCAAGCCTAATATCCTTTTTTAGTCTCTGACATTCTGTGGACTTTTCTTTAGTCCAAAATTTTTCCCATTGCTACCTCCCTCCCTCCCTCCCTCCCTCCCTCCCTGCCTGCCTGCCTGCCTCCCTCCCTTCCTTCCTTCTCCAAAGTTTTGCATCCATCTTATCATACAATCTTTTACCAACTGTTTAAGAATCATATTGCAACAGTCATACTACACATTTTTCTTAACAGATCTCCTGTACTTGTGGCTATTAACTGTCCATTTACCATCTTTGTTCATCTCCCTTGCCAGCTATATGTTCTCTTCATCTTGTCACCATCTGACAATATATGACCTGCTGGATATTCACCCTTTCTTTAATTTTTGCCAAGTTTTTTTCCCATTTTTCCCTGATCATCAATCATGTTCTCATAAATTATAAAATCAGTTATCCTTCTTCTTATGCTTCGTTCACAGGAAGCATCAACTGGAAATATCAATAGAAATACTGGAGGAATAATTTTACTCCCACACTGACACCGTAGTCTTGGTAGACTATTTCTCAAAACATTTTCCCTTCCTGGATTTGAGCTGTCGTTATTTCTTAATGATTTCTTAGTCCATACCTTCTTTTCCATGTGTTGTTTCCAATTTTACTGTCCTTCAGTTGGGATCAGTAATCCAGCCCATCAACTAAAGGAGTGGGGCTGCTTGACGGCATAGTTTTACATCTGATATTGCTAAACCACCTTTTTCATACTGTAATGTTCTGGATCTTACATTTGGCTTTTTCCCACTCAAGATTAAACTGTTTTTGGTTCTCTTTTAAGCGGGGGGGGGGGGGGGGGCAAGATGGTAACCAATTGAAAACACATTGTAATATATGCTGTCTTCCAATTCCTGTACAGGGGCATCAGAATGCCAGGCTGGGTTATTAATTAACCCTAGCCGAGAGCTCAGGAGAAGACGGTAGGCTCCACGGAGCACTGGTTAAGAGCTCCAGGCTTATCTCTCTGCCGGGTGTTTTTGAAGAAGAAACGCCACTTGAGAAGGATCATTTATCTTCTTCTCACCTCTCCAGAAGATTGGAGACCTAATTTGACACATGAAATCCAACAGACCTGGCCAATAGCTGTGGACTTTTGATCTTAGAAAGAACATAAAGGGAAATACAAGTGAAAATGTATGAAAGTCTAAAGCCCAGCTTCCCTCCTCCTCCTCCTCCTCCTCCTCCTAATATAAACTTTGCTTTCTGACCATTTGCAACTTACAGCAAAAATAAATTTCTGTCTACTGGGAGCTGCTTTGAGACTGAGCTGAAATATTTATTGGTTTTCTGAGGCAACAGGAAGACAAAAAGGGGACTGGCTCATGTGTACGGCTACAGTTCTTCCAATATGGCACACCACTTCTAATATGGCACACAGAGCAGAACACCCTGCCTCTATTTCTGCCATTATGCTGTTTCCACTAAGTGCTACAAAGAGGATAATAATGACAAGCATTAAAATGGTGCTTAAAAGCTATTCAAAAGCATAAAATAAAAGAGTGGTATTAGGATTTTTCAAACATGAGTTATTTGCAGAAGAACTGAACTGAAAATTTACATGTTTGTGCATCCCTAAAACATTGAGGGATTTCAAGTCCCACACCTCACTGTAATGGTTGCTTATATTTGTACTCCTAATTCCTGTACAATTCTTTGATAGTTTCTACTTAAGTTTTTAAATACTGTTTTAAACAGTTTGGTGTTCTTGTTTGTGTTCTTCAGTGGTTTCCTTTACGGGCACAGAAAGCGTTGGAGAAGAATAAAATCAGTTTATTACTATCTGGCCTCCTCACAAGAAAGCGTAACACCATGTGCTTTTGTGGCTATCCCAAGTGCAAATTGTTATTCAAGACCTGTGATTCGCTCTAAAATCTCTAGGCAGGGGAATAAATAATTCATGGGAGCTACAGCAGATGGCATGGCAAGGCAAAACCAAATTGTACTCTGAAAAGTGCCACAAGCGCACTCAAACGATTTGTTCTTCTGATGCCTTCACAATAATCTCTTCCAAAATTGCAACCCTGACAGAATTAATGTACTTTTTGCTATCCACAGGCCCTCGTCTATAGCTTATTCATGCTGCTTTAACTCTCAATTAACATTTGGAAAATGCAGACAGACAAGGAAATGTGAAGATATGCTTGTGGCACTATTTATTGCCCTGGGGAATCTGCGACTCCAACTCTGCAACTCCACCCACCTCGTGAAAGGGGAGTTTAATGTTGTGTCACCCAGACTGTGAGATATTGTTAGATCTCGATCCTTCAATCAATAAGCAGACTCTGGACTGTTGATCAGCAGCGTTTATTGGAAAGGCAATGAAGAACCCAGCTTGCAAGAAGCCAGTTCTGGCGAACCTGGCTTTTGCTGTCCCCTTTATTCAGAAACAATCCCCCCTCCCATTTCCGCAAAGAATGTGAGAAAGAGTTACTTCGGAGTCTAAGCTCCCCAAGGTCCGCGACAGATAGAGATAAAGCCACCTGGACTCCTACCCCCACGGAGCAACGGAAACATCCTGGTTTTCTACCAAGTGTGGGAAACCATGAAAGAAAGATCAAAGAAAGAGTGTCCCATTACAGCGGTGGTAACATATAGCAGGCTAAGTACGCAGTCACATTGACAGGAATGCATCTCAATCACACAGATACAATCATCGTCCATATATTATGTAGCAACTACATTGAGATAGGAATGCATCTCAATCAACTAGGTGCCATCCCTGACAGATATAAAACTGCTCTCCTGTCAGGAGGGCTGACGAAGAGGAAATAGTCCTGGCTTGTATGACTGAAAACTGCTTGGATGCAAATAACGAAGTCTGTAGGATTCAATTAATGCCTCCTGGGTTGTGTGGTCCTTCATCAGTCCTACTTAGGGAGCTGAGAAGGTGTAGCTGTCATCCTCCATGATTCCTTCAGCTGGTGCAAAACACAGCTGGCATCGGGGTCCCTGTTCCTTACAATAGGTTCCAGAGACAGATTAAACATTTTACTTGACTATCAACCTCCAAGTTCCCTGCTAGGTACTATTTTTGATTTAGCAAAGTAACCTCAGATTTGGTGCTAGAGATCTCCAGACTGATTGTCCTGGATAATTTCAATCAGCTTGCTGATGAATCATAGAGTTGGAAGAGACCCCAAGGGCCATCAAGTTCAACCCCCTGCCATGCAGGAACACACAATCAAAGCATTCCTGACAGATGGTCATCCAGTCTCAGCTTAAAAACGTCCACTACACTCCAAAGTAGTGTCTTCCACTGTCCAACAGCCCTTACCATCAGGAAGTTCTTCCTAATGTTTAGGGAGAATCTCTTTTCCTGCACTTTGAATCCATTACTCCTTGTTCTATTCTATTCTCTGGACCAGCAGAAAACAAGCTTGCTTAAACTTCAACATGAAATCTCTTCGGATATTTAAATACAGCTTCCATGTCACCCCTTAATCTTCTCTTCTCCAGACTGAACTTCTAAGTCTCTCCTTGTAGGGCATGGATTCCAGACCTTTGACCATTTTGATCACCCTCCCCTTGACTCATTCCGGCTTCTCAATATCCTTCTTAAATTGCAGTGCCCAGAACTGGACACAGTATTCCAGGTGAGCTCTGATCAATGCAGAATAGAGTGGTACTATTATGTCCCTCAATCTAGACACTATTGCTGCAGCCCAGAATTGCACTGGCTTTCTTGGCTGCTGCATCACAATGATGGCTCATGTTTGTGGTGTACTAAGACTCCTAGATCCCTTTCACATGTACTGTTTTCCCCCATACTATATCTGTGCATTTCGTGTAGTATCTTACATTTATCTCTGTTGAAATTTATTTTGCTAGTTTTGGCCCATCTCTCCAATTTGTTCAGGTTATTTTGAATTTTGACCCTGTCCTCTGGGGTATAAGCTTACTTAGACTTGGATCCTTCCATGCTAAGTAGCATATTGGGCAACATAATGCTCTCCAGCAGTTCCAGTCTTGCGCGAGTATTACAGCCTCTTCCCATGTAGTGTTCAGTGCCTTCAGGTCTTGTTTGAATGGTCTCCTCCAGGGGTTTCAGGGGCGTCCTCATTGTTGTCTTTGGGATCTGACTGTTCTCCATACAGAGGACATGGCTAGCCAGTCAAAGTCTTCTCTGTGCAATGACGGTATGGAGTTTGCACAAGCTGCTCCTTTGGAGCACCACTTTGTTGGTGATGTGATCTGCATATTTGATTAACATGCCCTTTATTCCATCATTACAGTCATTGATAAAAATACTGAATAGCACTGGATTCAGGACAGGACTCTGTGGCACCCCTCTAGCCACTTTTCTCCTGGATGAAAATGAGCCATTGATGACCACCCTTTGGGTTCCGTCAGTCAACCAATTACAAATCCATCAAATAGTAGCCCACATTTTAACAGCTTGCTTGAGAATGTGTCTGAGCCAGCACAAGATTTGCAGCCTCTTGGGCCACTATTGGTTTCTCTTGGACTTTGAAGGGCTGTACAGATAAAAGGATCTTTTTGAGGGATAAGAGGTTCAGCCTGTATTAGAGGTTCCATCCGGCAGGTGCCTGGTAAAGACACAGGTGAATGTGGCACCGGCATTCTGCAAGAGCAAGAGTCAGGTAAAATTGGCCTGCCTCCAGTGTCTACTGGATTCAGAATGTCCACAGGAATCTCCAGATCCCAACAAGCAGATCTTCTGAGGGTGAACTGCAAGCATGGAAAGAGCAGCCCTCCACGTTCAGTGACTTGAAAAGTGCTGGAAGATGCCTAGAATGACATTAGCAGGAAAGTCAGATCAAATTGCAAGAGTTAAGTCATCGTGCAGCTTACTGAGACGCTTGAAAGAAGAATCTGGGATTCTATACTCCTTGAACTGTTTTTTAAATTATTATTATTGTTGTTGTTGTTGTTGTAGATTTTACAGCTGCCAGATCTTTAGGTGGTTGTTGGCCTTCATTACAATTCGAGCCTCATCCAGAAGCCTAGGAAGTTGTAATGTATCAGCATAGTATTCGTGCGGATCCCAGCAGGGCTGCCTTCTGAATTTGGGTCATCTCCACTGCTGCCATATTCTCCATGAGGCAAGCAAGGGATGGGGAGGGGGCCTGGAATCTGGACATGGCTCACCCACCCTAGCAAAGGGAGGGGTCGGGGTACCATGCAAGGGAAGGGGAGGGAGGGGTGACATGCAAGGGATGGGGAGGGGGCCCGTCATCTGGACATGGCCCACCCACCCTAGCGAAGGGTGGGGGAGGGGTGGCATGCAAGGGAGGGGAGGGGAGGAGGCCCGGCATCTGGACATGGCCCACCCACCCTAGTGGTATTTCATTTTGAATTCCAGCACTGACCACATTGTTCACTGAATATCTTATACCAGGGGTCCCCAAGCGTGGAATCTGTGGGCACCATGGCACCCCACCAAGCATTGTTAGAAAGTAGGCAGGAGCAGGTGGGGCTATTATTATTATTTATTAAGATTTCTGCACTGCTTTCCTGCCTTCATGAGACCACCAAACCGGCTAACAAATTAAAACATAACAAATTACAATCTAATCTTAAAAGCAATTAAAGCGAGCATACATTTTTAAAAGTGGAAACTGGAGCTTAAAACAAATACAAAAGATAAAAAACAACAGTTTAAAACACTGTGGGGAACGAGGAATCACCGAGGGAATGCCAAGCAGATCAACCAAGTTGTCACCCGCTGGCAGAAGGTGGCAACAGAAGACGACTGGCAACTCTCTCTGGGGAGTGGGTGGGTCACAGACCTGATCCCCAGAAGGCGGGAGCAGCAGACACAGCCCCTCCAAAGATGGCTGCAGTGGCTGGGCAGGGTCATAAGGAGTAGGCAGGCATTTGGATATGTTAGTCCCAAACCATACAGGTTTGTCAGCAGCAGAGTCTTGAATGGTACCTGGGAACAAACTAGAAGCCGGTGAAGATGAGCCAAGACCAGAGTGATACGCGACGCACTCCTGCCAACATCCCAGTAGCAGCTTTTGCCCAGCAGGGCTTCTGATTTGTCTCTCGTTGCAGACTTTTAAAAAGTTGATTAAGCAGCGTAAGGCTGAGCACACTCCGACAAAGCTAACTTCAGAAAAGGAACTTTATTGATTTATGTCGCCCTAACGACAGGGTGTTGCAACTGGGGATTCGTGTCCTCAGTTCCAGTATTTATTTTATTTCTGAACTCAACAACAACCAATCAGCTTTCCCTCCCCACCCAGTCTCTGGCCATTCATTGGCCTTGAAGCTCCGGTGGAATGTAGCTTCTCATGTTGCTTTTCTGTTTGTTTTTTTAAAAGGCGGGAGCCGGTGCATGCTGGGAGTTGCAGTCCTGACATCCCGCTCCCTCTAAGGCCCCCCTCCACCTGGCCTGACCGGATGGGCACGGTGAAATGCCTGGACAAGGCGCGGGGCTGATAGGTGACGGCTGCCCACCCACTCGTTGAACCCAGAGGGGAGGTCCTTCCACTCGACCAAGTACTGTAGCCGACCCCTGTGCAACCGGGAATCAATGATGCCGCTAATTTCCTGGTGCAATTCGCCATTCATCTCATACAGCTCAGCTGGGGGGAGGTCGGGGTGCCAAGCATCCGGAGGGGCAGCTTTCTTTAACAGGCTAACATGAAAGACAGGGTGAACATACTTCAAGCTTCTCAGTTTGCTTTCCCGCTCTTTTTGGAAAAAGGCGGGAGCCAGTGCATGCTGGGAGTTGCAGTCCTGACAAGCAGCTGTTGTCACTGCCAAAAAACACAGATCTTCACTGCCTGACTGCCGGCCTGCCAGCTGCTGAGCCGAAGGTGAGGGCTCCATGCTTGGCTTTCTCTGACTAAAATATAAGCCTTGACCTTCGTTGATTAAAAGATGCAAATAAGTAACATGGAATGACTTTACAAGTGGGGTCCTGAGAAATACCTGAAAGGTATCATGAAGTGAGAAGAAGGCCACACTAGACTCCAGCTCCGCTTCAGCAACATGCTACAAACGCCAATGGAATCCAGACAACATTTACCTTGACAGACCCTTTGTGACATTTCACATGACAGATATGAGGGCACCAGTTAGAACTGATTGGGGGGGGGGGGGTCTGTCTTGATTCATGAACAGATGCTCAACGTATAGTCATACTACAAAAAGTAACAGCTTAAATCGACTTGCTTTTGCTGATTTTAAATACAGAGATATTTGCAGTTTGGGGAGCGTGGTAATATTCTGCAAGGGCTCCATACATTAACGCTTTTCTTCATTACTTCCAACAGCAGCACTTGATCATGACATGATAGCCTTTATTGGCATTCCAAAATACAATAAATACAATAACACAATAAATACAATAAAACAATAAAACAATAAAACAATTGTCCATAAAAGACAGATAGTTACAGCAGCCATTCAGAGTCTCATCAATAGTTTAGTCCAAATGGACTCGTCAAAAGTGCCATTCCTATACACCTCTCCACAGACCTGACTAAAAACCCACTTGATCACATGAAAGCATTTCTTTGAATAAAATGTGAGGACACGTTGCTTGGAAATCTGGTTCCTGCTTAACAGCATCCATTACATATTCTGATAGTGAGAGTACAAGAAAGGTATGTTAAGCTGTATACTAAATAAATGTAAGAAAATACCTTTAAATTCCAGATGCGCTGTAGATGTATGTGCTAAACTTATAAAACAATAAAGAACTATATAGTCATTCAGTAAAAGAACCGAAGACCTCCACTGAGAAAATACAAATGGTTTTGTCTTATCTGAAGGACTCCATGTTTGCATGAAAAATTTGTATGCGAAGAAGTAGACTGATAGAACGTGATCGAGGTTTTAAAAATAATGGGACTTTTTTCATTTGTTTATTTGTTCTCTTTACTTGTTAACCTGGGGAAACCTTGGGAAATTGCTTACAACAGATTTAAATCACAAGAGACAGTCTCAATTTGTCCTCTATTACTTTATGGCTGCAATTTGTTTACAGGTGCTGCAGGCAGACTATACAGGTCTATAAAGGAGGTTTCTTTCTCAGACTTCAGCGTAAAAACAGGCTTACAGAAAACAAAGCTCTCATCCCCATGAATGTTGACAGCCCCATCTCCTCTGTTTAGAGCAGATGTGAGTCTTGGGGTGGTGTGGGGGTTAGCATAATTCCACCCCACCCCACTCACTGCAAACCAACAAACAAACACCTACACTGGGGGTGTAACAGAATTCTGCTCCTACTTCTCCCTTTTAATCAGCAAAGACTAGTTCTCGGAAAGAAAGCAAAAGAATTGGGAGTGGGTCAGGGCTTGATGGAGAAGACAAAGTGGTAATTAACTTCCAGCTCTTGAAAACATGAATTCAGGAAATTTCCGCTTCAAATTGTGCCCCAGCAATGAACTTGATAAGTGGCCTCAGGCAAACTACTTGCCTCAACCCTTCATCTGCAGGACAAGGGTTAAGTACCACTGGAAGGGCAATATATAAATAGAATCATTTTTAAGCTTTAAAAAAGAGAGAGAGATAAGGGTAATGCAGGATGTGTTTTAAGCCAAAGAAGAACTCCAGAATCAACTGGCATGGGGACAGGAGAATCACTCAAAATCAGAGAAGCTTCGAGTCCAGATAAAGAAAGATGAACGAAGAAATGCTTCTAGCACAGAACAGCATCACCACTGCAGTAAGGACTGCTGCCGGACTGCCCACTGTCACACCAGCGAGCCACTCGTCCCACCTGCCGCTCCACTGGCCAGTGGGAGAAAAGGTTGTTTTTAATTGCAGGTGGCACATACAACCGAACAGTTACATCATGTTGCTCAGGAAATCACCCAAAACTCTATGGTTTCGTCTGGAAGTGACAACATGTTGCATGTGACACTGGCACCCTTATGCTCCATCAGGTTTCCTATTGGGTTTCAGCCATTGACTGGCAACCTTATGGAAGACAGACAAGTCATTTTAAGAAAAGTAGATATACGTCAGAAGCAGTGTTTCCTGTAATTTATTTTGTCCCACTATCAAATGGAACAAAAGCTACGAAGAGAGACCACAGGGGAATAAGCAAGTACTTTAGAAGCAGTACCCCCACCCCCAATCATCTGCAAAACAAAAACAAAAATCTTATTGCTTACAGTCTTAAGGAAAAAGGGATATACAATTATAATGTTATGCCTAACCAGATGGGGGAGATGTAAAAGAACTTGCGGTCTAAGCACCGTGCCTGTCCTACTACTGAAAGCAAGCTGGATAAGGACATGAAAGAATATTAGACCCAGGCGGCAAGAACATGGAGTGGGGTTTTCTAAGGGCTCAGGTTAACTTTTGCTATGGTGGGAGGCACATATGGCTTGCTGGATACAAAGTCAGAACCTTGGTCAGTTCCGCCTTCTCTGATTGGCCGTGGCTCACCAGTCTCAGGCAGAAGAGGGCTCTCACATGACCTGCCACGTGATTCTTTTAGCTCAGGGGTCTGCAACCTGTGGCTCTCCAGATGTTCATGGACTACAATTCCCATCAGCCCATCATGGTGGCAGGGGCTGATGGGAATTGTAGTCCGTGAACATTTGGATAGCCGCAGGTTGCAGACCCCGGTTTTAGCTGGAGCTGCCTGTTTTAGCTGGGGCTGCCAGGGATTGCATCTGGAGGAGGTACTCTTCTGCTCAGCCATGCCCCCACCCACAAGGCACACACCAGAGACTTGTCTGACGCATCCCCACCATGCAATTCAGTTCTAGACAAAGGAGAAGGACTGTGAGAATGTTCTGCATTGGCAAAGCCGATTGACTCAGGTATTAGTCACAAGATTCACCTTCAGGCTGGAAGCCCTGCCGAAGCCCAGCAAGCATGGATCTGACGGGAGACACCGCTCACTTTTCTGTTCCCCCAAATCCTTCTCAGACTAAAGTAAAACAAGATTTGATATGTAATCCAAGAAATGTTGACATTTCAAAGCTGGGTAATGTGATGCAATACAAATGATTATAAGTCAGTAAGATGTATGTCCCATTAGAATAAAGGAATCCAATGTTAATCTGCCAATTAAGAAAAATCTTAACAGATTCTCACATATGATTCTTGTACAGTGGCAATTAAATGGTCAGGGTAGTTACTAAAAAAAGGGGAATACGTCCATCAATAAAGCCACAAATTCTGGATCCTTAATACACTGCTGGATAGTAGCCCAAATGAAGTGGTTTTTAAAATACACAGAAAAAGCATTTCCAGCAGCCGACTTGGGAGCAGAATAATTTTGACGATTACGAATTCATAAATTAGCCAGCATGTGGGTCTGGAGCTTCATTTACCGTTTTAGTGTGATCTAAAAACAATTAAGATTTAATTTTATACTCCCAGAAGTCAAATAATACTAGAAAAGCAACATAAATAATCTCAGGCATGAGAAAAAGCTATACATATATTAGAGTGATTCAATAACATGAAAAACTAAATGCTAATACATTTAGATTTTATTTCTTTAAAAGATATTTAAATATGCCGGCTTGGTTTAAATATAACAAAAATGGTTAGTAGACAACATCCATAATTTAGGACAGAAAGAATTATCATTTTCTGGGGGAAGGAAGGAAGGAAGGAAGGTATCACAGCTGCAGACTTGTCCAATAGACAAATGGGTACTCTGAAAGCAGAATTCTTATTTACTGATTGCAAGCACAGAAAAGTTGATGACCTCTTATTGTCAGAACTGAATGCAATAAAACAAGTAACGCATTATACCCCCCACAGTGGCAACGTCATTCCCAAACCCCTCCCTTCTCCACCTCTTGGGCGGGGGGGGGGGAGGCACAAACACTCAGACACAGTCCTCAGACAGTGAGAAACAGACATCCAAAACCTCCCCCTTCCCCACTGCCCCAGCTGCAGAAGTTGTTGCAAAGTGGGATAAGAGGCAGATGGTACAAGCTGGAATCATCACGAACAGTTCCCAAGGCCCCCCTCCATGAATGGCCCCAAATTAAATATGGCAGGACCCAGGCTAACAGGAGTTGCCAATTATTAGTATCTATTTTTAATCTGCATAAATGTTTAATTGTGGAAATATTCATATTGGGGTTTTTTTGCTTACATCTTTTTAAATTAATCAATATATCACAATAGAAATCTGGTTTAAAAACTAACAAAGACAGGCCATGGCAAACGACTCCTGCGTGTCTCTTGCCTTGAAAACCCCATGAGGGTCCCCATAGGTCGGCTCTGACTTGATGCCATATTCTGCGACCCCTGTGTCAGTTTGAGGGGAAACGCCATTCCTTTTGCTTAACCATTAGAAGACTCGGAAGAGGTCTCGATGCATTCAGGCTTTTCTGTAATGAATGGAAAACAGAGTTGCCTGTAACTGTTGTCCATCGAGAGGTCTTCTGTGCAGGTACAATGGGGACAGTGCCTGCACACAGCCCAAGGAGCTCTCTTGCCTTTTTTACTGTGTTTCCCCACATGCCGTAAGTATGCATGTTCGCCTGGCCCCCTCCCCGGGAGGGAGCCTGGCATCTGGACATGGCCCACCCACCCTAGCAGAGGGAGGGGAGGGGGAGGAGAGGGGTGGCATGCAAGGGAGGGGAGGGGCCCAGCATCTGGACATGGCCCACCCACCCTAGTGGAGGAAGGGGGAGGGGAGGGAGGGTGGCATGCAAGGGAAGGGGAGGGACAGAGGGGAGTGAGGGAGGGAGTGAGTGAGGGGCAGCATGCAAGGGAGGGGAGGGGGCCCGGTGTCTGGACATGGCCCACCCACCCTAGCAGAGGGAGGGGAGGGGGAGGAGAGGGGTAGTATGCAAGGGAAGAGGAGTGAGGGAGGGGAGTGAGTGAGTGAGTGAGTGAGAGGTGGCATGCAAGGGAGAGGAGGGAAGAGGTAGCAGGAAGGGGTGGCATGCAAGGGAGGGGGGTAGTGGAGGAAGGGGAAGGGGGAAGGGGAGGGAGGTGTGGCATGCAAAGGAGGGGAGGGAGGGGTGGCATGCAAGGGAGTGGTGGGAAAGGGAGGGGGTCTGGCATCTGGATATAGCCCACCCTCCCTAGCAGAGGGAGGGGGGATGGAGAGAATGGGTGGGGTGCCATGCAAGGGAGGGGGAGGGGTGCCATGCAAGGAAAGGGGAGGGAGGGGTGGCATGCAAGGAAGGGGAGGGGGTGCCATGCAAGGAAAGGAGAGGGAGGGGTGGCATGCAAAGGTGGGAAGGAAGGGGAGCGGAGTGAGGGGTGGCATGCAAGGAAGGGGAGGGGGTG
Organism: Sphaerodactylus townsendi; assembly: GCF_021028975.2. NCBI lineage: Eukaryota > Metazoa > Chordata > Lepidosauria > Squamata > Sphaerodactylidae > Sphaerodactylus > Sphaerodactylus townsendi. The sequence continues at coordinate 2,558,918 of NC_059426.1, forward strand.
CCATGCAAGGAAAGGAGAAGGAGGGGTGGCATACAAAGGTGGGAAGGAAGGAAAGGGGAGTGAGGGGTGGCATGCAAGGAAGGGGAGGGGGCCCGGCATCTGGACATGGCCCACCTACCCTAGCAGAGGGAGGGAGGGGAGGGGTGGCATGCAAGGGAAGGGAGTCAGGGGTGGCATGCAAGGGAGGGAAGGGGAGGGGGTCCGCCATCTGGACATGGCCCACTCACCCTAGTGGAGGGGGAGGCATGCAAGGGAAGGGGAGGGAGGGGTGGCATGCAAGGGCCCACCCACCCTAGTGGAGGGAGCGAGAGGGGTGGCATGCCACTTCTCCCTCCCCTTCCATGCTTCCCCTCCCTCCCCTTCCCTTGCATGCCTCCCCCTTCTCTCCCTCCGCTAGGGTGGGTGGGCCATGTCCATGACCATGTTCTGTCCTTCCCTGACCCTCCCCCTCCCTTGCATGCCACCCCTCCCCTTCCCTTCACTAGGGTGGGTTGGCCATGTCCAGATTCCAGGCCCTCTCCCTCCCCTCCCTTGCATACCACCCCTCCCTCCCCTTCCCTTGCATACTTCCCCTCCCTCCTCTTGCATGCCTCTCCTCCCTCTCCCTCTGCTAGGGTGGATGGGCCATGTCCATGATTATGTTCTGACCCTCCCCCTCCCCTTATCAAATGGGGAGAATGCATCCCTATTTCATAAAGTCTGTCTCTGGAGAATCACTAGGGTAGGGTAAGAGCTCACAGCAGAGAAGGAAGGAGGGATGGGTGCCTGCCCAGAAGACAACTCGATGAACCACAATTACAGGTCAGTGCGACCCTGCTCTCACCAGAGCTCCAAGGAGGAGGGCGTGAGCTCCTTAAGTGAACAGACCCTGCAGGATTGCTCTGCTTACTTAGGAGTCACTTCTGGAATCCATATTGATTGCACAGTGTTCCTTCTCCTAGAGTTAAAGAAACGGACCAGGTGGCCACCTGACAAACGTCTATCAGAGGCATTCCTGATCAGAAGGCTTGAGACCAAAGCTGAAGGAGGTAAACCAAAAGAACCTTGAATCTGCCAATAAACCAAAAAAGTTGTTGGCATAAGAAAATTAAAATTAAAAATTAAGAAAAGAGCAGGAAAAGAGAATGATTTTGAAACAAGAAAAGAACAATATTTTGATGGACAATAGGTCAATATAAAAAGTATTTTGTACCCATTATGCAATTCTATATAAAGGTCAAGAAACTGACGATAAACACAAAAAGAGATCTTAGAAAGTGTAACTTGCCTAAGATTACCGACAGAGGAGCATTTTGAATGGCACCATAATAATACAAGAACTAGTGGAGGCTATACAAAATTAAACCAGGAAAGGTCTTTCGGGTTAATACTATAACTGCTTTGAGGATGAGATCTCACAACCTCTGCAAAGTACAGTGAACTCTACCTTACAAAGATGAAAGATGCCAGATTCGTAGAAGACAGCTAAAATAGCATTGATACCTAAAGAAGGACAAGAAATATCTTTGAACTTCAGACCAATATCGTTATTGAATAGTGATTATAAGATATTTACAACAACCTTAGCAAACAGACTGAAAATCAAGTTACAGGATGTCATTCATAAAGACCAATGTGGTTTTTTATCTAAAACACAACTGAGAGACTGTCAGGACTCCCCTGCATTGACAAAGAACCAGGCAAACTTCAAAAGTTCCAGATTTTATTGCAAGTGACAGGAAAGCAACAGAAGTCTGTTCTGAAGCTCAGGCTCTCAGACCAGTGCTATTATGCATTGTACTTTTCATCCTCCCTCCCCCCCCCCACAAGTGAAACCCTCAGCAGAACAGCTCCCCGCAACATCTCCAGACATCCAAGGTGACTTGAGAAGCCAGCTGTGGAAAAAGGCAGAGTAGCAAAAGCAGTGCACAGCTGAAAGCCACAGTTCCCCAGGACGCCCAACCCCCATAGCTGCCATCCTGACAGACAATGTCAGGACTGTGATAGATATGCTGGAATATTTGGAAAAACATAATGAAAAACAAGCAGTCTTGGTATTTTTGGATGCAGAGAATACATTTGATAATTTGGAACTGGTCTTTTTTTGTTTAAGACAGGGGTGTCAAACATGCAGTCCAGGGTCTGGATCCAGTCCCTTGAGGGGACTTATCAGGCCCACGAACCAGCTGAGGCAACCCCCCCCCCCCTTGTTCTCGATCAGATCAAGAACTGGAGGAGCTAGAGGGCAGAAATGGAAAATACCAGATATACCTACAATTGAAGAATAGTAGGTGAAGGCGTTTGAGCAGGCAGAAATGGCCAAATTCACGTTGTTATTTAAAGAAAGTAATTTTTTTAAAAAAAATTTGGACAGTTGGAAACATAGATTATATGGACAAACAGAAAAAATAAATTGGTGACTAGTGGTTTTATTTTATTTATTTATTTAGGATTTATATCCCGCCCTCTCCCCAAAGGACTCTTGAAGGGTTTTTGGAGGTTAGGAGATTGCTAAAATGTGATTCAGTAGAGAAAAATGTGATGTTCATCAGTAGCAACTCTAAAGAACAAATTTTATATGTGTTGTTAAAGAGGACCCAAGTGGTGTTTTTTTTCAGTGTTAATACTTGGTGCAGACATAGCTGGGAATCTTTAGGAAAATGTCCCTTGTTTCTTTGCAATTCTTTTTCATGTCCCTTGTGATATAAAGCTATGTAAGTACCAAGCAAAATTTTAACTCACAAAAATATGTCCTTTCTTGAAAAGGTCTGCAAGCAAGATACCATTTTCTTCTGGAGCAACTCATCTATGTAACTCATTCTTTTCAGCAATGAAATTCACCAAATCAAAGCTGCCCTTCTCTCTCTCTCTCTCTCTCTCTCTCTCTCTCTCTCTCTCTCTCACACACACACACACACACACACACACACACACACACACACACACACACACACACACACACACACACACAAACACACACACACACACACACACCCCATTATGGGAAAGTTGCACATTAGAAAGTTGCACATGACACACTGTGCCAAGCATTGCCTTAACCAAAGGAAACGGAGAGCTCTGTCCCTCAATACAGAGTTTTCAAACAAAGAACGTCAGTCATGCCATCTGTAGCTAACTGTTCTTCGTTTGTTTTGGGGTTAACAAGCTGAGGTTGTAATTTTCTGTAGTTCTATGCTTGAAACTTAGCTATTGTTGGGTTGAAGTTAGGAACCGGCCCATTTCCTTGCAGGATCAAGTTATTAAACTGATGTCAAATGAGACCCAGTTTTTAAAAACCACTGCCCTCCCCTGTGAATAAGATTCCTGCGGGGTCACATTAATTAGCAAAATATTTGCGTTCATTTACCTTTAAGCCTAAAGGTCTTATTATTTGTCTCCTGTTCTGTCAAAAATAATTTCCCCAGCAATAAAAGTTCTTCAGGACTATTGCAGAACACTATCTTGCCCTCTCTGTCTTTTTCTTTGCCTTGTTCAGAGTCTGGTGCAACATGGTTTTTACCCCTTCTTTTCTCTCTCTCTCTCTCTCTCTCTCTCTCTCTCTCTCTCTCTCTCTCTCTCACACACACACACACACACACACACACACACATACACACACACACACACCATTATGGGAAAGTTGCACATTAGAAAGTTGCACATGACACACTGTGCCAAGCATTGCCTTAACCAAGTGAAATTTGTTTCACATGTAGAACATTCTAATGTTTTGGATGTCCCCAATGCTCCCCCCCCCCTCCAAGAGCACAGTCAGTTCAAGGTAGTACTCAAAATTCCAAAAAAATCCTTCAGAATCAAGTGTCAGGCCTGTAGGTGGGCATTTGCGAAGGGAACTGTGTAGCTTTCTTCTCTGCAGGTGTCCGGTGATCACCCTCCTTTGCCTGTGGCCCTGGGAGCCCGGAAGAGTCGCTCTCAGCATGCATGAAATGTTCCCAGCCCTCTAGTGCTTTGTAGTGGGAACAGGGTGAAATGTTTCGTGACAAAGGGGCAGGGAACTCTGGGGAATGTAGGCCAGTAGTTTGCACGGGATCCCCAGAATCGTCTTTGCTGATGTTTACCGATCACTTTGAAATAAAGACTTTAGAGCAACTCTACAGTTTCTATTATTTTCGGACCCGGGGTCTGACATCAACAAAGCCTCATTAACCACAGTTCAAGACAACAAATGCCATAATACTTGAATTATACATGAACACTTGAAAATTACGCAATATACCCCATGACAACGAATACAACCTTTTGAATTAATAATTCAAAAATGGCAATTTAGCAAACCTCTCATGATTCAAAGACAGCTCCACCACCAGCAAGCTTGTATCTTTGTTACACAAAAGAAAGATATTTCCAACTTCAGAAGGCAGCTGGGAGGGAGCACCTCTAGGTATGACAGAAAAAAAATTGCAGCCATCTTGGGTCCCCTAGAACTCTTAACAAAATAAGATTAGTCTTGATATTGGTATTATGCCTAATAAAGGTTTTATGTATGTATGATTAGTCTTGATAAAAATATTGCAGATATTTCAATACCCCCCCCCCCCCCCCCCCCAAAAAAAAATTCTCGGTATTCCCCCAAAGAAAAATGGGGGACTAGTTTTTTTCCATGGCCTCAGAACTCTCTACCCCAAAGTCTGCATGAAATCTGTCCCAAAGTTGGCCCTCCTGCCAAATGTCCATCTTGCAACCGACACTCATCCATACTTTCGGATGGCCCTGCCTGTCTCTCTGACCCATGCCTGAAGGTATTTATTTATTTACAAAATTTTCATTCTGCATTTCTGCCCTTACAAGGGCCACCAAGACAGCTAACATTTAAAACATACATCCTAAAATCACATTTTAAACCCATTAAAACCAACCCCTCCCAAAGTGCACATCATTAAAACAATTATGCAACAGAATTAAAACACATACACAACATAAAAACAGCAATTGAAACATTGGTTAGGAAGGAGGGGTCATTGCCAAATGAAACAAAAAGCCTTCACTAGCTGGCAGAAGATGGCAACAAAAGGGGGCAGATGACTATCCCTGGGGAGAGAGTTCCAGAGCCTTGGTGCCAAAACCAAGAAGGTCCTCTCCAGGTTACCACCTGCCTAATCTCAGAAGGCAAGGGTGTCCAAAGCAGGTCCTCCAAAGATAACAGCAGCGGTGAAGCAGGTTCATAAGGCAGCAGGCAGGCCTTCTGGGATGGATGTGGGTGGTAAGAGGCTAAACAACCTATGGCAAACAGTGATACAGTGATCTTTTGTGCTTCTTTGCACTGCTTTTTATGTCAATATTAGATGATAAAATATTAGGCCAAATCCTATGCCAACCATTCCAAATGAGAGGCGTCATACCTTTGGATACCTCTTGTCTGCCTGTTTCACTGGGTCACACGGATGACCCCCAGAAGACATTTTTGGATCCTTGGCTTCTTTGAGGGCTCTCTGGGAAGGTCCTTCTATTCCCTCCTCTCGTTCACACCCATGGCCAACTATGAAGAAAGATCAGTTTGGTGTTAATATTTTTCATGGTTTGCGTAACAACCAGTATCCTATAACTAGTTTCAGAAATGAAGAATTAAATAAAATAAAACTAGACATAACCTATGTAAACAGAAAATGAGTCGTGTTTAAGTGAAAGGAACGCCAACAATAACATCCAAGTCTTGAACAAATCCAGCACATCTCTTATGCCACAGAAATACAACCATATGTGGTTCTCTTTACCTCTGTTAAATCATGTAGCTTTTTAGAGACTCCCCAGCAGAAACATGGTATGCTTCAGTCCAACAAAGAATGACAGTAAAAACTGTAACGGTAGGAAGTGCATATAAAAGACTATCTGGACTTTTAACAGGAAAGGGTATCCATAACTCAGATTTCAAGCACTGAATGTGAGTGACATGGAATCATTCACCTTCAGTGTTGAATGAATATATCTGGTATGCTAGGATATTCCCCGTGTAATTTAATTCAACCTATTCTCCACATGTTACCAAACACATGATAGACGCCACTCACTACAGCTGTTAATGCACAAAGTGTCTGCTGCACTGCAGGGGTTAATGTCCATCGTGGCAAGATTTCTTGTATGGACATATTTCCTCAAGGCCCGCTTTCACTTTCCATTCTCTCCAGGGCAAGCAACACCACTTCTAGCATGACGTGTTTTGCCACCACAACAGGGCAGATTTGCAAGTGAGCACAGTTTTGCCCCAGATGGCCAGACTAGCTAGCTTCACCCTTCCCTCTCCTTTGCGCTGCCGTCCATGCCTCCTCCCTTTGCCTCCCTTCCACGTTGCCAGTTCCTTCCTGTTTCCGACTTGTCCTCCCGGCATCTTTTGGTAGCCAGCAAGTGGAAGTCAAAGTGAAAAAGTGCAGCCACACAGGCTTAGTCAAAATTCACCAACTTCTAAATTCTCATATCGATATACCAATATCTCGACATAACAATAATAGAGTGCTCATTCCCTCCATACATCCAATGTTCTCTTGCACTCAGCCCCCTCCTTTTCCAGGGATGGTATGACACCCCCCCACCCCCACGGAGAACTACGGGATAGCAAGGAACAGATGTTGGGGGTGTATGGTGTTCATTTACATTCAGGGGACAAGTTGGCGTTGCTGTGGATAGCCCAAGCAGGGCGTCTTTTTGGTTACACTCCACCTCCCGTGCTCTATTTCTTCCCTCCCAGGTAATCGGGATGGCTTTTAAAACTTGATTTTAATTTCAAGCATTTGTACCCTATTAGATCTATTGAAAAGACAGCTCTAATACATGAATATCAAAATAACAAGCCTCTTTCTTTTCCTGCGGCAACAGCAGTGGCAGCAAGTGTGTGTGTGTGTGTGTGTGTGTGTGTGTGTGTGGAGGGGAGGGGAGGGGAGGGGAGGGGAGGGGAGGGGAGGGGAGGGGAGGAGAGGAGAGGAGAGGAGAGGAGAGGAGAGGAGAGGAGAGGAGAGGAGAGGAGAGGAGAGGAGAGGAGAGGAGAGGAGAGGAGAGGAGAGGAGAGGAGAGGAGGGGTGGGGTGGGGTGGGGTGGGGTGGGGGAGAGAATATCAGCTCAAGGACATGATTCCTTCTTCAGCAGCGTGTGGTCCAGGGAATAGCTTTGTCTCTTTGAGGGGATTATTTTTTGGAAAGCGGCTACAATATCGATATAACAGTAATTTTACAAAGCCAGCAATCTTGAAACTACTGGGTGTGATGAGATCTGTGCCCTTAAGAGTGAGTTGATGGGCACAGTTGAGAGACCCAGGAAAAGCAGACCCAGGAGAGTTCAGCAAACAAGCTGTGCAGTGATTGCATCCTCGTACGTAAGCAGAGAAATGCGAGGAGACTCCACTACAACCCGACTGCGCAGTGAACAGGCCCGGGTTAAGCATTCCATGCATAATGGGTCTTTGACAGTTAGCCCAAATGATGGCATGATCCCAGGAGTCACAGTCAGAGCTTCTTTTGGGCCAGCTACTCAGCAGATGCTGTCATGACTGACAAGCCTGTTTATTTGATGGGAGGGCGTCTTGTGCGTTTCCTGTTCGCGAAAAACAAGCCCAACAGTCCAAGTACATCATCCAGTAGATGGGAAATTGTGGCTAACGTCTTTCTGCTCTGCTTGTAATCCAGCAACTGGATCTTTTGTTGGTTTCTAACGTTTCTGACAGGAGAAAATCTAGCACCTTCCAGTGAAGATGTCATCTTCTGGCTGCCTATATTGTAGGACTGTGAGGACTCCCTGTAGTCAGTGTTTCCCAGCACGATTAATCCAAGAGCCTCTACTGAATAATTTTATTTGTAAGGAACAGTATGCTTGGCCATCTAATTATCTTACAAAAGTTCTGGAATCTCCAGAAATGCTTATTTGGGGTGGTGGGGGGGGGGAGGGGGACCTGGGATGCAGTGCTTGGTTTCCCTCCTCCATAGCTCCAGATTCACCTTAGATAGAACACTTTTGACGCTGGGGCCAGCTTTTTGTATTATAAAAGATGCACCCTGACTATTTATTTATTGTCGCCAATGAATGTGGCCATTCCATTTGTGCAGGGAAACTCAGCCTACTATATTGCAGCGCTTACCAACCCTATATATAGGAGAGCCTACATGCTGGCTAGATTTAACATTATGCCATCCCCGCTCCATCGAGGAAGACTCAAGGGTCTACCAAACGATAAGAGGCTTTGCCCCTGCAGTCCAGGGCAGCTGGATTCCATTGCGCACATTCTCCTCCACTGCCCACTTTACCAGAATCCAAGATCCAGCTCATTATTACAAATCACTGACTCTATGAAAACCCTGACAGAGCTTGATAAAGTAAATATGCTCTTAAACTGTAATGATCTTGACTGTTGTCTCACAGTGGCAAAGTTTCTGGCTGAGGTTGGCGAACTGAACTTATGATCCAGTGTGAAGTTTTATCTAGTAATTTTAACTGTATTTATATTGTATGTTCTGTATGCCAATAAAGGCTTAAATTTTTTTTATTTTTTTAAAAAACTATTTATTTATTGTTTACATTTATATCCTGCCCTCCCATGCTTTACTTAGTGTCGGACTGAGCGTATGCTCTTCCCATAACTTATTTCTGGAGCCTTTCTATAGTTAGAGTACAATAATTCTAGAAGTCTGCATGTTTAAAAACTGCCCTTAGCTTGAAAATGTATGAAAAGGTGAAGAATTGCAGTCATACAGCAGGCCAGAGGTCTCCAACAGTTTTCAGCATTTGGAATTCTGACACAGTATGGTGGGCACAGCCACAAAATGACTGCCACGGGAGGTAGAGTCGGCCACAAAATAACTGCCACAGATAAACTTCAGCAATACAGCGTATATCTTTAATTTGTGGTGGCAGCTGCTGCCAAAGCAGCGTTTTCAAAAACCTGCACTGCCAGTCAAATCTCCAACCATCCATTGGAAGCTTTGCTGGGCAAAAGCCTTACCTTATGCTTTCTACACCCGGAAATGTATCAGTGGGAGTCATGAGACCCACAGGCACCACGCTGGGGATCCCTGATGCAGACACTGCTCTCCGGGTAAGTGAATAATGTGATATGGAAAAGTCTATTTTGTGATGTAACTACTAAGGAAGCTTTGGGGACACAACAGTGGCGTACCGCTAATGGGGACATGGGGTAGCCTTGCCCCCGCGACCTCCCTGCAGGCTGGCTTTTGCCCTCCCCAGGCCATGGGGACAGCAGGAGCCAGGCGGCAGGAAGGCCGGGGGAAGCAGGGCTCAGTGGCGGGTGGCCGAGGAGCCGGCCTGAAGCTGCAGCACCAGTCCGAGCCCCACCCTCCCCCATCCTCCCTGCTGGCTCCCTGTTAAGTGAGACAAGGGGGCCGCAGGGAGCCGGGGGAATGCATGGGGAGATGGTTATGCCCCTGGGTGCAGTTTAGCCCCGGTATGGCACTGGAACACAACAACTTTAGTAAGATGGTTAAACAGCCTTATTTTCTTTTCCTTATGAACTAATCAGCATAGGCCATGCCTGCTTCAATAGCACCAGCAAGGCAAGGGGAAGAAACCCCTCTTCTCTGCAGATAAGATTTTTATTAACTCTGCAACTTATCACTGTATGCTAATAAGACACCACAACATAGCCCTGTAACTGACCTGTATTTGGAAGCAAATCAATCCTGCTTACCTAACCTGACCTCTGGTTTGCACAAGCAGCAGGGGTCCTGCGTGGTGGGGACAATTCTGCATTCTGCACAAAAAGTGTCACTTTGTACACACAGTCAAAGCTGACAACAAACAGGAAGAGCATAACGCCCTTGTCTGTTTTCCTTACAGGTCCTGCAGTGACTCAAAAGCAAGATGGCATTTTAAAACATTTCTAGCTATTTAAAATGAGGGGAGGTATTTTCAGTTTAGATCTATGCTCTCAAGTGGTGGCAGCCTACCCAATCTGGGAGGCAAGTGATTGGTGGGTCCATGCCCTCCACCCCTGTCGCCAGGCCTCTCTTGTATGTCACAGCTGATCAGGGGCCCCCTCCCCATTGCTCTGCTGAAGCACTTGCAGAGTGGGAGGTAGCTGGGTCTCAGGGTCTGGAGCAGTCTTTGGGGCCCATCCGGCAGTCAGGTCCTCTAGCTCAGATAATCAGTGCAGGGTCTTCCCTGCCAGCTGAGCATCTGGGGCTGGCACACACACACCCCCGCCCCCGGGATCCAGGAGGCAGGCAGAGTCACTGCCCCCCTGCCTCGTGGCACAACACCCAGAGCTCATGTTCCTTGATCTAGCCGAGGGGAAGGGGAAGGGCAGGATACAGAAGGCACCCACTGGCCTGTCCAGTTCCTAACTGCTCAGCTGGCAGGGATAGTGGAAGGAGAAGGCCCTGCTGGGTTCTGCAGCAATCCTCCCAAGGATGAGCCATGAACCAGGGTGGTGCCAATGCTTTTTGTCAAGTGTTGGATTTCTGCACATAGGAGAATGTTTACCTCTAGGCATCAATATCTGGGTGGTGCTCCCAGGTTCTGAACTCTGCAGGGTGGCTCGCAAGCCAGTGATCTGAACAATAAAAGAGAAGGGGAAATACCATTAAGAACTTTTTTTCTCCTTACCAAGAAAAATTATAAACCATCTATATACTTAATAGTGACATGAGGGCTCATTTGCGGAGACCTAACTCTGAGCATTGGACCCATGACACAAGAATGAGGGTCTTCTCCGACTCCCCCCACATTTGCAGAAAAATCTAAACTCCATGAAAAAAATACACCTATGGGGATTTAAATTCCCTCAAAAACAAAAGGATTGTTTGAGCACGTGCAGACCTCCTCCTCCAGGGCCACAAGGATGGGGGTGGGGGGGGGCCACGAGCAGCGGTGACTGGGAGAGAGAAGCTGCAGCAGGCCCAGAACTGGAGGTGGGGAGCCGCACCACGCCTGTAGCCAGAAATGAGGAGGATGGCCCGGAGCCAGTGAGGAGGATGGCCCGGAGCCAGGGCAACAGGCCTGTAGCCAGAAATTTTTTTATTGGAGGGGGGATGAGTATATGGGGGGGGGGGGGCATCCAACCCATTATAGACCCATTTTCTATTTGAGCCGTAAGGTGGATCACATGGTATAAAGCAGTGTAACTAAATAGCATGAGAGATCTCTTAAGCAACGCAACAGGACGAGGGTTAAGAAAATTCAAAAAGTGCAGAAAAGTATCAGACGCGCTATGTCAAGCAATGAAGAAAACGGAATCACACACAAAAAATGACAACAGTGCTGGAAGGTCATGTTGGAACGGCACACACTGTGGCACAGACTGCAGTCCTGTTCTCTATTAGCTTCATAAAAATGCTCTCCCAAACAACTATGTTACATAGTTTGCAGAATTAAAGAAGTGTGGGAGCCTTTCTTCCAGTTATTGACACCTGAAACTGCAAAGACAACCTCCTTTTCTCCATAAGGTTTCTGCAAAGGAAACGGAGAGCTCTGCCCCTCAATGCAGAGTTTTCAAACAAAGAACGTCAGTCATGCCATCTGTAGCTAACTGTTCTTCGTTTGTTTTGGGGTTAACAAGCTGAGGTTGTAATTTTCTGTAGTTCTATGCTTGAAACTTAGCTATTGTTGGGTTGAAGTTAGGAACCGGTCCATTTCCTTGCAGGATCAAGTTATTAAACTGATGTCAAATGAGACTCCCAGTATTCAAAAACCACTGCCCTCCCCTGTGAATAAGATTCCTGCGGGGTCACATTAATTAGCAAAATATTTGCGTTCATTTACCTTTAAGCCTAAAGGTCTTATTATTTGTCTCCTGTTCTGTCAAAAATAATTTCCCCAGCAATAAAAGTTCTTCAGGACTATTGCAGAACACTATATATGTATGTATGTATGTATGTATGTTCAGAGTCTGGTGCAACATGGCTTTTACCCCTTCTTTTCTTTTTATATATATATCCCCCCTCCCCCCCTCCAACATAATTTGACTTTCCTGTTTGCAGGCTTTTAAAATCAGGACTCTTCAGCCTTGCTAACTAGTCATTCTTGTTTTAGCCAGTTGCATAGAGAATCCACACTGGGAAAGAGTTATGTCAGGATTCATGCCTTTTTGCCTCGACTCTTTCCTTTCCCCCTTTACATGGAGAATGTACACTTGAAAGACTTGTGACAGATTTCACACCAACCCCTGGTGGTGACTGGAGGGGCAGGACAAATGATTGATGGGGAACTGCCCCCTTTTGCCTCATTGTGGCTCCAGATCTCCTTGGCAACCCCAGCCACGGCAGCAGCAATTTGGGAGGGTGAAGTCACGGTGTGCCTGTCAGTGGGGGTGGGAGAATAGGAAGCTATTTCTGTCTGGTTGTTCATTCCCTTGATCTGCCCCCATCCTAAATTGGTGTGAGGGATCTGGTGAGACCTCAGTTGTGGACAGCCAATAGATCCTCCCCATCATCTTGCTTTAGAGCAGTGGTGGCGAACCTTTGGCACTCCAGATGTTATGGACTACAATTCCCATCAGCCCCTGCCAGCATGGCCAATTGGCCATGCTGGCAGGGGGCTGATGGGAATTGTAGTCCATAACATCTGGAGTGCCAAAGGTTCGCCACCACGACTTTAGAGGATGTATAGCAATTGAGGAAAATGAGAAAGTTCAGGATTTGGAATTAGTTACCAAAAGTTGGGGTGGGGGACTCACTTGTGTAATAGCGGTGGGAAGAAAATAGTGAGTGATGAGATGGAAGGCAGAAAGGCAGAAAGGGAGAGAGAGAGAGAGAGAGAGTTGTGGGTTGACAGGCAGAAAAAGAGAGGATGTGTGATGGGTGGGGCAGAAAGAGACTGACAGGGTAAGGAGTAAAAAGCGAGAGAAAGAAATAGTGATGGGGCGGCGGAAGCAGAAAGGGAGCGTGATGGAGTGAGGGTCAGATAGAGAAAGTGACAGACATGGAGGAGAGACGAAATAAGAAAAGGGGCTGCAGGCAGGAGAAAGAGTGAGAGAAGTAGGGGGAGAAGGGAAGAAACAACGGTGGTCACTTTCACACTGTATCTAAATAAGGATGTGAGCAGAATGGAGTGGGTGTGGAGGAGAGGGACTTGGGAAGGTTCCGTCTGGAGAAGAGGAGGTCGAGGGGGACATGACTAATCTTTCAGGATTTGAAGGGCAGCCATTGACAGGAGGGCAGGGAAGCTGTTCTTGTTGGCAGCAGAGGAGAGGGCTCTCAATCGGGAGTTTAAATTATGGGCAGAAAGGTACTGGCTGGATACTAGGAATTTTTTTTAACAGTGAGAGTAGTTCAGCAGTGGAATCAGTTGCGGGGGGGGGGGGTGCTCCCCCGACAGGCAGTTTTCAATCAGCAGGATGCTCTAGGCTGATCCTGCATGGAACAGAGGGTTGGACTAACTGGCCTGTGCAGGCCCTTCCAACTCTGTGATTCTAAGTGTAAAATATGTCAACTCAACAATGGCACAGTTGCTCCCTCATACACTGAGCTGGGGTGATTAAAGAGGGGCAAATGGATGTTTCCACTCTCTCAGAAACACTTCATAAAAAGCAAGGAATGCCAGGAACCACAGATAATTTGTCAAACCGACCCTCCCCCACCTTCCCTGTTTCTACTATGGTGCAAAGAGGCTGTCGAACACACTGTGGATTTTAACCCTGATGATATAGGGCAGGGATTCAGTCAGAGAGCCAGGATTCTTGCCCTTGTACTTGAGATGATGCTCCCTTTAGCTCCTCTAAAAGCTTCTCAGTTGGGCTTTTTCTAATGGTTTGAGCAGCTTGGAGAGGTGTGATGACACAAGCAGCCACCTTGGCCTCCCTTCCCCTCCCCTTGCTTTGGCCTCACAAGCTCTTGGCTGCACAGTGGGGAGGCCTGAAAAGAGTGAGGCCACATCCAGTCCCCCCACACAGCACAGAAATCACGGCTGATTTTAACTAGTCAGTGTTTTTTTTAAATGATGTTTCAAAGGGTCACAAAACATCAAGAAATAAACTCCTTCCAAACAATGCCCCTTGTCGACTGTAATCACAAGCAGGGGGCTCCAACTTGTTCCACCCTGCAGAAAGGCTTTTTCCCCTCTGATCATATTTTCATTATACTTTCAAATTTATGACCAAACAATTTCAAGGCATGAGTACTTAGCATCCAGGAAAAATCAAAACCTCTGACATGAGACCCGTTCCGTCAGACACGACAGACATTTAGAGCTCTTCTGTGATCCACTCCAAATTGCCAGAATAACACAGAACAGAAAATGAAACCTGTAATTATAACCAAAGGCCTGCAAGGGTCAAAAGGCACCCACGCATCCGAAGGCGGCTGGAGCTCTACCTGCCACACCGCTCTGTCTCTCTCCAAGCTGGTCAGCATTTTCTGTCTCAACAGAGTCTCATATTTCTCATTCAGTTTGCGCAACATCGGCTCGTAAGATGCATAATGTGTTTTCAGCCTACAAAGAAAAAAAAGGTGTGAAAAATAACTGAAAGGTCACGACACAAGAGGAAAGCAGCATTCCTTAGCATCTTACTCTCCCCAAGACGCCAAAGGGAAAAGGGCTCTCATGTTCAGAATTCTTATTGCCAGCAATCAAGTCAGTGCAGGGGGATTTTAGAAATGCTCTTTTCCCTCATTATCAAAGAAGTCTTCGTGATCTTTCCTTCTAACTTGCAGAAGAATCTTATGTCTTTTGGTAAAACAAACAAACATACAATTTGACAGCCAAACAAATTACTAATTCACAGAGATAAAGAACAGAGTGAGTTTTGTAATTTTAATTACAATGGAACATATATTTGAAATCTTCTGTAAAAGCTACCGGCAACCCATGGTGTTCTTTCAGGTACATTCGCTATATATTTCATATGATAATGTTTAGAAATGTTTTAGTCATTTGACAAGGCTAAGACAGTTAAATTCCACCTCAGGATTCTGGAAAAAAAACACTGTAATAAGTTGCAATCAAAATGGGGAAAGGGACACGACAACCCAGGTTCAATATGCCAGGACTTAGCCAAGTGGCACGCAAATGCTCTCTGGCCAATGGCAACCCTCTGTCCCTGACTCTGGAGACAGACTGAGCCTAGAGCCACAGACAAAGGGGGCAGGGGGAGCGTTGGGAGAAGGGACGACGTCTCCTGTTTAGAGGCTCTCTGCCTGCTCCTGTTGTCTCCTCCGTTATGGTACTGTCAACACTGCCTGGCAGGATGTCGTTCAAACCTTGCTAGCTCTCTCACAGTGCTAAGACAGAGCTTCTGTGGGTAGTGATGCTGCTCCTGCATTTGCCCTCAAAATTTAGTGACACAGAATTTCATAGAATCTTAGGCTGTTTCCGCACGGGTGGAATACAGCGTCCCAGGGATGCCAAAAACAGCGTCCCTGGGGAGGGGTTCGCACGGCCACCGCCGCTTCATCGCAGCAAGTGGTGAGAAGCCACTGCTTTCGAACCTTGCTCCCTGAGCGAGGTTTTTCGAAAGCAGCGGCTTCCAACTGCTGCCGTGCGAACAACAGCGGCTGGAAGGCGCCATTACCCCCCTTTCCCAAACGCCTTACCTTCCCCTCCTGGCTTCCAGCGTGTTGCACAGGCCAGGGGACATGCCCCCCTGCCCTGCGACTCTAGAGCTGTTGTGCAGGGCAGGGGGGACGCATCCCCTGGCCTGTGCCACGCGCCGGAAGCCAGGAGGGGACGGTAAGGCATTCGGGGGATGGCGCAGCCTCTGCGCAGGCTGCGCCATTTTCCCCACCCCTACCGGGACCGTTTGTGTGAACGGTCCCGGGGGGGGTGCATCGGCGTCACATACGCCGACACACACCCCGAGCGTGGCCGTGTGGAAACGGCCTTAGAGTGGGGAGGGTCCACAGAGGTCCAACACACGGCTCAATGCAGGATCGGCCTAGACTAGAGCATCCCAGACAAGTGGTTCTCTGGGAAAGATGACTGAGGTTTCCGGGCAAAGGGACGGGCTTGTGCAGTTTCCTCGTTGCAGCTCAGCAGCAACAGGGCTGCCACACAGCAGATTTCCCCAGCAGTTTTTGTTTCAACTTTGCCATTTACCAGTATTGCACGCTGCTATGTTTTTGAAAAAGAATGGCAGACCCTAACCCATTTCTTTGTGGAGATACTTTTTTTCATATATCACCCTTAGGAAAGTGTGTAGAGACTTAACTGGAAAAAAAGAATCCGGGGAATTGGAATTCAGAGAACCTGATTCATACTTTGCTGTAATGGTGTAGCAACATAATACTAGTAAATCATTGATTTAACTTCTTTAGCTTCAATTTTTCAAAATTTAAAATGTTTAATTAAAAAAAAGATTTAAAAAAACCTTTTGCACCAGGGAAAGGAAATGGTTACGTTGGGGGAAATGGCTGCTGGGCAGGAGGGCCCAGGAAAATGTGAGCTTTTCTATCCTCTTAGCAGCAACCCAGCTTTTGTTGTGATATTTCCCAAGCTGTGGAGCAAGGCAGGTTTGAGCAGGATTGGAAAAGAGCCACAGAAACCCTGGAGGGTGAACAAAGGCAACACCATGCTGTTTGGAAGCAGGTACAATCCCACCCACCTACCACAGTGAACTCGGGGCAAATACCTCATGCATTGACATCCTGAATCTTAGCATCAATGAATTCTCCAAGTGGAGAAACAAGCCATCTTTGCCCTCTGTTCAAAGAGGAGCCACTCTTAACAGATGGCTCACATATATCTTCATTCAGCAGCAGGAAATTTGGTGTCAAGCGTGCCACCAAAGCTTATAACTGCGATTTCTACTATTTCTACAGTTCTGCCAAGTTGTGCTAGTCAAGTGTTGGAACAATTGTTTTTCATTGGAGCAGCAGTGGCGTAGTGGTTAAGAGCAGGTGCATTCTAATCTGGAGGGACTGGGTTTGATTCCCCGCTTTGCTGCTTGAGCTGTGGAGGCTTATCTGGGGAATTCAGATTAGCCTGTACACTCCCACACACGCCAGCTGGGTGACCTTGGGCTAGTCACAGTTCTTCTGAGCTCTCTCAGCCCCACCTACCTCACAGGGTGTTTGTTGTGGGGGAGAAGGGCAAGGAGATTGTAAGCCCCTTTGAGTCTCCTACAGGAGAGAAACGGGGGATAGAAATCCAAACTCTACTCTTCTTCTTCTCTTCATGTATCACCTGGTATCAATACCATCGATCCTTTGTTGTTTGTTACAAATATTTTCCGTAGGTCATGTTTGAAACCCAAATGGGTTGAGGGCCAGGATTTCAGAACCAAGACTGCATCAGTCATCATCCCTCACCGTTTAATATCATTAATGAGCCGGTTCTTTTCTTGGACCACTCGTTTATGGTGCATTCGGTGGAAGTCACGCTCTCTCTGGATCTTCAGCAGCGCCTCCTTAGCTCTGCTGCATGAATTAAAAAGAGGGAAAAGCTGGCCTTTAAAAAACAAATGACTTATCAAGGGAAAGAGAGTATCAAGCATGAGATTAAGCTGGGTAAGCAACTTGAAACTAATAGGGAAGGAGACTTTTCCTGTAACATCCAGATACTAAGGACTGTGAAAGCGGAGAACTGAGGGCACTTCAGATCAAATCCAAATCACAACAACCTGCAGCCCAGCCAGGGAAAAAGGCATTAACAGACACATAACATAGAGAGGATCCTCAAGAACACAACAGTTTCATGCCTTTCATGTTACCTTGCACTGGGTTTCGTGGAGGCTGATAATGTCATGCCTGGAGTACACGCTGACATCAAACACTCCTTGTCTGATGGGTTTTTGACTACTGGGCCTGGCTGACACTCTTGCTAACACTCAGTCATAGTTTGACTGACAATTTTACTTGTGAGTCCTGCTTTGCTGTTCTTGTTTCGTTGCTCTGGATTGCTTCAGAACATCACAAGCGGAGACAACGGTTTATTGTTTCTGTGATCAAGGTCCAGAATGAAGTGCAATTCCAATGGAATATTAGCATCAAGGTTCATAAAACTACTGCTGCTCAATGCATTTCCCTCAGTCAATGTGCATTCAGCAGGTTCGTTTTGTGCCAAGAATGAACACCAAGGCAGATGCAGAAATTCTTTCTACAGAACAGCAGATCTCCCCGGATTGCTTTCTGCTGTCTCTCTCCAACATGAACCCTTAATAGTGGATTTTTCCCTTCATACATAAAATATGTGAATTGCTTAGTGTTTTATAAATGTTTCTATACTGCATGCACTCTCAAAAACAATCAATAATTCTATACAATTTTCTCTTCTGAAATGCAAAAGCTATTTTGCTTTTCAAAAGCATTCAGAAGGGAAGAAAATCTTCTTTCTGTACACAGTCATTATGATTACAGTAAAACAAACAGGACAATGTGAAGATGACAGTGGGGAGGGGGGGGGCACCAATTCCCAACCTCCAAATAGTCAAACAGGGGCTTAGATATACAGATCAACCTCACAGCCAATGTCCGTGTTTTATAGAAAATCAGCTGGAGGATCTATAAACACAAATGCATGCCTTCTCACAGAGACGGGTTTCTTCTTTTTTTTAATTTACTTCCCACCATGCATAGCTACCCAGGCAGGCACAAATGAACCCTCACAGCCATGCTGATGTCTCACGATACGACCATCTGCACCTGGGCAGCTATGCAGGTGTCAACCGCAAAATTAAAAAGAGGAAAACGGAGGCAAATAAAGCACCTCTTGCCCAGCCGTTCACTCGCAAGTGGCTGCTACATGGGATTTTTAAAAACACTTGCTAATAGTGTGATTCTTTTAAAAAATCCAGTTTGGAGGAAATAACATGGGGCAGATTTGTTTCAGAGGCGGGATCTCCCCCCCCCCCCCCATGGGGTTTTTACTGTTCTACACCTATGTTTATTGCCCGAGAAGGTATTCCTGTGCAACTGTACTTTATAGTAAATGCTAACTTCTAAAGGGCACACTACCTAGTGGGAAGAATTAGTTGCCAAAGAACCATTTGAATAAAAGATGGAGAAGCCTTGAGAGGCCCGAAGAGGAGCAGCCTGATTCATAGGTGTCAAACTCAGACTACAGCATGCTGGCAAGGGATGATGGGAACTGTAGTCCATAACATCTGGAGGGCCACGAATTTGACACCTGTGCCAGATGGATGCTGCTTCCTGGCACTCTTGTCCCACTGAACTCAGAAGCCTGTCCTGTCTAAAGGATAGGATCCTCTTCCCCTGTTGGGTCCTCTGTTGACCTGGAGGCTGCAAAGCTGTTGGTCCTAGATCCTAATTTGGGCCTGGAATTTGACACGCTGTCCCGGCACTCCTGACTACCTTCCCCAACAGGGTTCTCCAGGAAACCGAGAATCCCATGTTTCACTGAGCTTGAGTACAACATTTTCTATGGGGGCAATACAGCCAGGCATTTTAAAATTCACGGACTCCAATTCACTGCATAAAGTTGCAACAATTAAAACTATAAATTTTGCAAATAAAAAGTTGAGGTAGAGAAACAACTACTTAGATCTTCAAGTGAAATGAGCAGAACTTAACTGTGCTTTATTTTGTCAGGAGAGAAAACAGGAGTCCCCTTCAATGATGCGGCTGGCCTCCACCCGTGCCAGAGCCTTTACAGCTCTGGCCCCGGCCTGGTGGAACGCTCTTCCTCCAGCTGTCCGGGCCCTGCGAGATCTTAATGAGTTCCGCAGGGCCTGCAAGACTGAGCTGTTCCGCCAGGCCTTTGGGGAGACTAGCCGCTGAGGGGCCCTCCCTCTTTATAATATCAAATGGATCCTGTCGCCCCTTCCCTCTGGTTTTTAAAGGGAATTTGATAGTAGGCGCCATCTTTTATGTGGATTTTAATAATGCTGCATTAATGGGGTGGGTTTATTTTATTAGAGCCTATATTATTTGATACTGAACAGATTTTTAAGTTGACATATGTGCTCTATTTTATTGTTCACCGCCCTGAGCCCTCCGGGGGAGGGCGGTATATAAACCTAACCAATAAATAAATAAATAAATAAATAAAAACATACTTGGCCACCAGCTGGTAGTTCTCTAGTTCCTTTTTTAAACATTTGTTTTCCCTTTCCAAATGTTGATTGCAGGTGTACGCATCCGGAACAAGTCCAATGTCTTTAGGTTCAAGTATACCTCTCTGCATCAGTTCGTACCTAAAATTATGAATACACAGGTTTTTATTTTCTGTGATTCACCAGGATTCGAACACACACACTTTATTCATGCTCAGCACCAAGCCTCTTTTACCATGCTGGACCACACTAGATAGATCAGTGCTATACTGGAATTCCCACAACAGCACACAAACCCACTGGCTAGCCTCAGGGTGCCTACCTAGTTTCATATACTTAAAACATCTTTCTAAAGGCACATAAAAATAACTGATGAAATGGATGTGAACTATGAATTGTAAAACGTTTTTAATTAAATGCAGATAATTACAGCATGCCTTCTTCCGTGAATGCCTCTGAAATATTGCCTTCTGAGAAGAGTTTCAAAGGGGATTGGGTGGTGGAAGGGAACAAAATGTCCTACAGAGCAATTATAACATACTTGGAATTCCCAATGAAATGATGAAGTTATCATTCTTTTTTAAAAAACAACAACAGTGCAACAGGGCCATAGAGACTCAGTGAGCTTCCAACTATGGCTAAAATGTTACAGTTTCACTGCACTTTGGAAAGGAGAATTGAAATCAACCTGTAATGCATATGGATCTCACAAAGCAAGGTATTTCTAACGTTATTCCCGTGCACATATGTGGGAAGAGATTCTGCCCATGCGCTCTTTCTCTGTAAATTAAAAACATATCAAGACAATGGGGTATAAAACACAGACCAGCCAAGATGGAAGTCCACCCAACCATGAATTAAAGCGTGCAGTATCGGGACTACAGACAGGTCACCCTATGTCCCTTTTCAAGACTTCTTTGCAAAATATTTCACCAGTGGAATTTCGTACAGATTCAAGCCCTGGAATAGTGAGAAGAGTCTAGTAATTGCAATCAAGAACTCTGGAAATTAACCAACAATCAGGCTGTTCATTATACATAACACAAATCAGAGAGGAGATGATTAAAGAGACCAGGAGAAAACAGAGCCCAATGAAGCAGTTACAGGAATAGGTTGGTTAGCTGACTTGCCAGTTTCCATTGCCCTTGTCTGAAAATTTAATCAAAAGTTAAACGCCAAAAACAGTTGCTTCCTTACTGTCAACACCCAGGCAGCCCAAGAACTGGGTGATACCCTGGGAAGCGACCGCAATTGCAACCAGCTTCCTGCCTCTAGCAGATCAGAGACAGTAGACCCTGATATTCAAAATGATGCTCCAGATTAGAACATTTTACTTGCTAATGATTTCAGGACTGATAACCAGTTATGGGTAGACAAAGGGAGAAGCAATGTATACATACGCAATGGAGTGGTTATGCAAAGGCAACCTCTGCCCAGAAGCCACAATGCTACCCCTCCCCAACACTGTGGTGTCATCTTTTGAGAAGAAAATGACAACTACAAATGCACTGTTTTAGCTTTTCTCAGAATAAACAATAGCCCCTTCTCCTGTAAACATCTTTTGTATTCTGCTACACGTGCAAAAATGCAAAATGTTTTTACATGTTGGCTGAAATGCTTATGGGTGAAAGTATTAGCCTTAAACAATAATGTCTAAATTCTAAAGTGCCAAGCACTCTAGTTTTCACCAGAGCTAACGGCTCATTGAGCCCTGCTGTAAAGATTTCAAAGAAAAGGGTTAACATAACAAAGCTGTTGTTAGAGATGTCAGGAAGACAGGTATTAGAATTCACACTCAAGCCCTCCTGAGTAACGCACATCTTGTCACCGGGTGCATTAGCACAGGGCTAAAATAATGCCAATGTTGCTTTGATCAGAGCTTGAAGGATGAGAACCAAAAGTTGTGTGGTCAAAACATCTCCCAGATTCTGGCATAAACAAGGTATCATATGGGGTTAAGCTGGCACCTGAATTACCCTGTTGCCTCATTTTAGTGTAAAATGAGTGTAAAACGAGGCAACTTCGGGGGTAGGGCAGTTTATCAAATCGAATGAAAGAAAGAAAGAAAGAAAGAAAGAAAGAAAGAAAGAAAGAAAGAAAGAAAGAAAGAAAGAAAGAAAGAAAGAAAGAAAGAAAGAAAGAAAGAAAGAAAGAAAGAAAGAAAGAAAGAAAGAAAGTCTCCAACCAGGGGAGGTACCAAGGTGGGTCTTTTAGATCATGGGTTGTATGATGAAGAAGGAGGAGGAGAAGGAGAGAGGAGGAGGAATCTAATCTTTTCAGTTAGTCTCTAGAACCAGCAGAGAAGAGGAGCAGTGGAGAAGAGGAGTGGGCCAGAAAAAGAGGGCTTTTCTCAAAGCCACATCTTTTAAACAGTGTATTTTAAACAGGGGTTTTCTCTTTTTTTCTCCTTGTCCTGGGGCTGCTGATTGGTGGGGCTCCTGAGGGGTGGGGCTTCTCAAATTTTAAAATCTTTTCAGTTAGTGTCTGGAACCAGCGGCGCACGCCTAACGGCGCACGCAGGTGTTTTACTTAATAAGAACATATTTTAAGAGATAGTAGAAGGTATAGAAACCTTAAGAGGGAGGCACTAATTAAAATCAGCATTTGAATATCTAAACAAAATTAGATATGAAGGCAGGAAGCCAGCAGGGGGAGGGGGGCTTTCCAGTGTTTTGCACTGAGTGTCACATGTATGACTATCTGCCAGTAGGCCAGAAGTCGTGGGTGTGCCCTTGCTGCAATGAGCTCCTGGCACTCAAGGAACATGTGCGTTCTCTTGAAGCCAAGGTGGCAGACCTGGAGAAGCTGAGAGAGGCAGAGAGGGCAACAAACGAGGCTTTCAGGGACCTAACAGCCGGGTCCCACTCCCAAGGTGACATCTCTTCAGATGTCATGGAGAATGAGAGTGGGTGACAGAGGGTGCCAGTCTGAGGTGGTGGAAGATGTTCCCTTAGATGGGACCCGTTCCTTAGCTGGTGGTCAGATATCCTCTCGCACTGAGGATACCCCTCGGGGAGGTGCGGGGCTCCTTGTAGTGGGTGATTCGATCATCAGGAATATAGAGAGTTGGGTTTGTGAGAGGCGTGATGACCGCATGGTGACTTGCCTGCCTGGTGCGAAGGTTGCGGATGGCCCGCTTTGTCTAGATAGGCTGTTAGATAGTGCTGGGGTGGAATCAGCAGTTGTGGTCCACATTGGCACCAATGACATTGGGAAATGTAGCCGGGAGGTTCTGGAAGCTAAATTTAGGCTGCTAGGAAACAGGTTAAAATCCAGGACCCCCAAGGTGGCATTCTCCGAAATGCTACCTGTTCCACGCGCAGGGCGAGCTAGACAAGTGGAGATACAGGGTCTCAATGCGTGGATGAGAAGGTGGTGTAAGGCAGAGGGTTTCAGATTTGTCAGGAACTGGAGAACCTTTTGAGACAAGGCAGGCCTGTACAAAAGGGACAGGCTTCATCTTAACCAAAGAGGAACCAGGCTGCTGGCGCTCAACATTAAAAAGGTGGCAGAACAGCTTTTAAACTGATCCTTGGGGGAAAGCCGACAGGAACTGAGGTGACTTCGGTTCGGAATACAGAGTCCATGGGGATGCAGACAGAGAGGGAGGTTTTTCTAAATCAACCACATACAAGCGAGGAGCATAGCAATGTGATAAGTGATAGTGTCTACAAAAGGCTAGAGGGCAAAACACATAAATCCCAGGTTAGGGACAGAGACAGAGTATACAAGTGTCTCTATGCTAATAGTAGAAGCATTCGACCTAAAATGGGAGAGCTGGAGTAGAGTTTTGAAGGAGGGCATTGATATAGTAGGCATCACAGAGACATTGTGGAATGAGGAGAACTAGTGGGATGCTGTTATCCCAGGTTACAGGCTCTTAAGGAAGGATAGGACAGTAGCCCTCTACATCAAAGGGGGTGGGGTGGCCCTCTACATCAAAGAGAGCATAGTGTCACATAAAATAGACAATGCAGGGGGAGCTGATTCCTCTACAGAAGCACTGTGGATATCAATACCAGGGGTGACGCATAGTTTAACATTAGGAATATATTATCGTCCCCCTGACCAAAGCGCACAAGAGGATTCTGAGATGGAAAAAGAAATTAGAGAGGCCAACAAAAGCAAAAATGTAGTGGTAATGGGCGATTTTAACTATCCCCACATAAACTGGAAAAATGCATGTTCAGGTCATAGTAAGGAGAGAACATTCCTGGATATGCTAAATGACTGTGGCTTAGAGCAGATGGTTGTAGAACCAACCAGGGGAGATGTGATCCTAGATCTAATTCTATGTGGGACCCAGGACCTGGTGCGGGAGGTCAGTGTTGTTGAGCCAATCGGGAACTTGAACTTGAAATTGCTTCAGTTTTATAGGCATGGTTTTGCTTGCTGTAGTTGCAGTGTGGCTGTCGTCGTCAGACATTTAAGTGTAAAGTTCCAGAATCACTATCTGAAAATAGTTTCAGGTTTCCCATGATTGATAGTGGCTGGGAGTTACTTTGGGTATGATGTTTTTCGACTGTTATTGCTGGGTGATTTTATTTCATGGAGTAGAGCGTTTCTGTCATTTTATTATTGTTTTATATTTAGTAGCCCTCAGCTCATTCATTTGGGGAAAGCTGAGATAGAAATGTTTTAAACAAATAAAACCCTCAGATTTAATGCTTCAGTCCTGTCAATTTAGTCCTGTTGGCAATTGCTATACAAGTGTTGGGTAGAAATTATTTTCAGAAACCATAAAACTTAATAAAGCTAAGCTTAAGTGGGGTTTGTAAGCACAATTTTAACTGTCTCATAGTTCCCACCAGGCCTGAAGAAAAATGTCTTCTCCCTTTAATAGGAGATTAACAGCAGGTCATTTATAAAGTGGAATTATTTATCCTCCATGCCACAAAAAACTTTTCTAGACATTAGGCATTAAAATTCACGTTTATAAATAAATTGCTTTTTAACTTTATTAAGTATTATTTTTGTTAAAGCGGTTAAATGCTACATTTCTGCAGTATGGTACCACTCACCATTTTACAGAAAATACTGTCATTATTTAATGCTTCTATTAGAACTTTAACATGGAAGTAAAAGATGAAACTTCTATATCTAAATAGACAATCAAAATAATTCACAAGCTGTGACATAAATACATTAATTAACTTGCCTAATTTAATTAATTTTTAAGCAGGCTTTCATATCTAAGAGGGTCATTTAACAAATGAGCTCAGGTCTCATAGGTGTAAATGAATCAACTTTCTCAGTATTCATTATTTTCTCACTTGAAATCCCATTAGGGTTTGATCACAGAGTGGATCTGCTGTACAGCAGCAAGAGAAAAATACTTGTAGAAAGAAAAATGTGATGACTATAATTTGCTTTTACTTATTAATGAAGCCAATTAAAAATTTAAAAGCAATTTAGAAGCAGTTATGAAATACATGCTTAGGACATTAACCCACAAGCTATTAAACATGGGTGCTTTAATATCGCAAGTACTGATTCAGAAAACGTTCATAGGTATACTCTCAGATCTAGAATACTAAATGGCTGTAAACATAGCTCGGAATGTAGAACACAGCCTGTACAACAGACCCCAGTCTATATTGAGTGCTGTTCCCTAAAAATCCCACAAACCGTACTTCAAGTGTTTCAGGGAAGTCTGGGACCTACTGTCAGGACGGGTCCTGACCGGTGTTCGGAGGAGGGGGACCCACCCTCCATTCAGAGGGTTATTGGCCTTGGGCGAGGCGCCAGCTCGTCTACCTCCCCCTCCCTTCCTTAGCATTAGACTGATAACAGGAAGGGCCACGGCCCTCCTAGGTGTGATGGTTCCTGCCTTTTGTGTTAATGTTTTGTAATTTAATCACTGTATTGTTTCCTTTGTTTCCATTTTGCAGCTGTGGCACATTGGCTGGTGGGGGCGGGTCCAAGGTTGTGGGGATTTAAGATCTATCTCTTGCCATGTGTCCTCAGAAATCGTCTATCTCTCGTTATGCCTTGATCATCAATAAAGTCTATAGTTTAAAAATCTACAGATCGCTTTATTCTGGGACTGAGGTCTTACACCTACAGCAGGAAGCAGAGGAGCAACTTCCTGTGCAATGGATGCACTGCAGCTCACATGTCACAGGAACCTGAGGTTGTAAAAGCTGCCGTCTAAGCAGCACTTTCAGGTCCAGGATCCACTGTGCCTTTGGCCCGCTTCCCTGACCAGAGACAGAAGAAGTTCAGAAAAACAAAGCTGCGTAATCTGCTTAATTTGGACAATTACACCAGCAGAAATCAGCTTTCATTGGCCCAGAATATGAGTTACCGACACCATTTTATAGACACAGAGAAGACCCAATCCTGAGAGTCCATCCATTTGTTCAGAAAACAGAGAGAATAAGACTGAACTGTTGGAAGGGGGGAGCTGACCTTTTTAAAAAAAAGGCTATTATATGAGGTTTACAATGCTTGACTGTATAGTAAACTAATTTTATGACTAAGATTTGTTACAGGTTTGAAGGCTGCAAGACACAAAGAAACTGCCCCTATCATTAAGGGAGGGAAACAGAAAAAAATAAGCACGTTTAGTTTTTAAAACTAGTAACGATTTGCAGTATAAGCTCACAAGCAATACTACATTTATTTTCTGAAGTTACATAGTTAGAAAGATTACCATTCAGTTTGAAAACAGTCTAGAGTCCTGTTCATCCCCATTCGGACTAAAAAATTGCAGAGGAAGTCATCCACAGCTTCAGGTACATCAGCGAGGGAATGCTTCATTACCTGGCTTGGTCGTTGAGCCTTAAACCAAGGGGGGAAAAAATCAGATACCACTGTAGAAAATGTGCTCAACCAGTTTTAATCATCATCCCTTTCAGGAAAACGTTTTAACACTGATTTGTTGGCATCTTTGTCCCTAACTTACAGTGAAATGACAGCAATTCCCCACTCCACCAGATCAACATACTTCTATGGCTTCTATGGAACTTGCGCAGAGAATATAGTTTTTCTTAACTACCTTACAACACAATCCCATTCAAGATTACTCTGATTGTAATGGCTGCACTGGATTACATTTTACTCAAACACTCAGTCCCTCTGACAGCAATCAGTGACTTAGGATCAGCTTGTGCATTTCCCTAAACATGCAGCATGTGCAGTCAGTACAGCTATGCCCACATAAGTCCCACGATATGGATGCAAACAGGTATCTGGACAGATGGCCACACCCACATCAGCAAGAGTTTGCTTCTATATACATCTATACCTGGCTATCATCTGTAGATATACATTTGTCCATAAAAGAAAAAAGTTATCCACTGTAGCTGGAAGCAGCAATAGAAAGTATGATCCGCTGCCCTCTCTAAGCTTCATATAATATGGCAACTAACTGACTATGCTGGAGCCTGCTGAGCACTGGCGTAATGCCCATTGGGCAAGGTGGGAAGCTGCCCAGGGCATCACCTTGTGGGGGGCATCAAAATGCTGGGTTCGTTTTTGAGTATTTTAGTGGTTTTCCATTTGTGGCCTGCAGGGGGCGCGGTTTTTAGGCTAGCAGCACCAAAATTTCAGCGTATCATCAGGAGACTGTCCTTATGCTACCGCCCAAATTTGGTGAGGTTTGGTTCAGGGAGTCCAAAGTTATGGACTCCCAAAGGGGGTGCCCCCATCCCCCATTGTTTCCAATGGGAGCTAATAGGAGATGGGGGCTACAGTTTTGAGGGTCCATAACTTTGGCCCCCCCTGAACCAAACTGCACCAAACTTGGGGGGTATCATTAGAGCAGTCTCCTGATGAGACCCTGAAAGTTTTGAGACTGTGCCTTCAGAAATGTGCCCCCCCAGCCTGCAACCCCCATTGACAGCAATGCAGAAAACTCAATGCAGAACAAAGATTCTTGGGCAAATTTCTGCAGGGGGTTTTTTGGATCAGCACCAAAATTTCAGGGTATCATCTGGAGATGATGGAGTGGCCGCCCATGGGGGGGGGGGGGCATCCAACTCAGGTTTTGCCCAGGGCTACAGTTTGCCCAGGGCTGCCTCGTTACGCCCCTGCTGCTGAGTCCCAGTCTATGAACCATGAGAATCTCTGCAGGGCGGGGAAACAGTGGCGGCCACAAGGCCAAGCATGTGGGCACATCCTCCTCAGAGTAAACAGCATTTGCAGTGTTAACAAAACAGTCAGATCCAACGCCAAAACCTCTTTCTAAATCAGTATGGAACTGCCTAGAAATCTTCATCCTCAATTGTGCAGTGAATTAATTATTAAAACAGTTTACAAACTGAGGGGAACACTTTGACATTTCAGTAATGCCTGATGGTTTGTGCGATCACAGTGCAGCATTTACTCAAATGCAAAATGAAGGGTTTTTTTGGACTTCTCCTTCCATATCAATCTGCTACTTAAATACAACACAATCTTCATTCTCCTAAAGCAACTCTCTCCTCATTGTCCTCGGAATCCACAAACATCAAGAGATCCTACAAAATGCATGGCCTGGACAGAAAGCGACAGAGAGGCACTAAAGGAGCTGTGCTTCTCCAACAGGAGCCCTCCTTGGTGAGTCCCCCAGAACGGTCGTAATGAGAAATGGGGGCTTCCTATCCAAAAGGAAAAGGAGGCCCACTGGGAACAAACAGCCCTTGAGCATGCCCAAATAGTTCCTTTGCACCTGGTCTGTAGCATGGAAACTGGGTTATTCCCACTAGGCGAGCCCATTATTTTCAGTGCTACTAGACGATGAGTTAGCAAATCTGAATATAAAATATCATAAAATGTCACGTCTACCTCAGCCCTTCTTCTGGACACCACTGTAAAGTTCAAACACTTGGGGAAAATATTACACTGTTCAATTTGGTTCAGTTCAAAATGTCACTTATGTCTCTGCTGCACATCGCCCCTTTCCGGTACCCACAAAGCAATATCATCTTTTATTCTTAAACATCACTTGCTCTCCCTTTCAGTGTATAAATTATGTAGATGCTCAATGTATTGTCGAAGGCTTTCACGGCCGGAATCACTTGGGTGCCGTGTGGTTTCCGGGCTGTATGGCCGTGTTCTAGCAGCATTCTCTCCTGACGTTTCGCCTGCATCTGTGGCTGGCATCTTCAGAGGATCTGATAGTAGGAATGGAAAGCAAGTGGAGTATATATACTGTGAGGTCAAAAGGTGAGGCCCTCTGAATAGAGTAGCCTGGTATGTGAGTCCCAAAGAAGTCTGTAGCCTGGGAGTAACAATGAAGATAGCACACAGTATATATACTCCACTTATATACACAGTATATATACTCCACTTGCTTTCCATTCCTACTATCAGATCCTCTGAAGATGCCAGCCACAGATGCAGGCGAAACGTCAGGAGAGAATGCTGCTAGAACACGGCCAGACAGCCCGGAAACCACACAGCACCCATATGTAGATGCTGCGCTCTCTATGACATAAAAGTAAGGATGTGTTAGCTTATCCACATTCATTTACACAAGTATCACATTCTGAAAGCGGGATATTAATCAGCCATTCTGAAGAACAAAATGGTTACCATAATCTGGGCGTCAACCGCCTGGTCTTCCATCGTCTGCAAAGCTTTCATCAGGTCTTCATCACCTTCCTGGACGCTGAAATCATCATCTGCTGGTATCTGAGTCACAATTGTAAAGACATGCAAAGTGAGCACTCTCCCTGAATCCAAAAAAAGAAATCTTTGCACACAAACAGCACATAGAAAATTGCAATGATCAGCAAGGAAAAAAACAACCCAGTGGAGAAGAATGATGCCAATTCGAGTCCGTTTTGTGCAAGGGTTGGATCCCAGCTTCAGCCTCTGGCCTCTCTACACAACAAAGAACAATCCTGGGGGGCAGAGCCAGAACAGCCTCTGCTTGACACCCCTGAGGTCTATTACCAGCCACCGCACTGGGGAAAGGGGCCAACAGCTTGATTCTTTCTCCAGCAGCTCTTGACATTTTCGCTTCCTCAAAGCCTATAAAAATGTTACCGTCATGGAAATACATAATGGCCCATTTGATGCCTAAAGCGCACACATTTTCAGTAAGTCTCAAGTCTGTGTGTGTCAAGGATGGGTGGTGTTTTGCAGGTGAGTTGCAAGGCTGAGAGAGCGGAGGTGATTAGGAGAGGGGGGTGATTTGGGGCCTGGAGACCCAGCCATAGGAAAACCATTGAGGCACTTGGGAATGTTCGGTCTGCAGAAGAGGAGACGGAGGAGGGCCATAATTGCTGTCCCAAAGAGTCTGAAGGGCGGTCCCTTACAAGTGACCAAGGAGCCATCCCCATTGGCAGGAGGGGAAAGGACTCACAATGATGAGTTTAAATTATGGAAAGAAAGGTACCAGCTGGATAGTAGGAAAACAATTTGCAATAAGAGTGGTTCAGCACTGAAATTGGTTACCTAGGGAGGCAGTGGCATGGGCGGGGGAAATGGCGCCTGGGGCAAAATGGTGCCCACTCTCCCGCACAGCGCCCCTCCCCCCTTCTCACTTACCATAGTTCAGCCAGCTGCAAAGAGCAGCTGGCTGGAAAAACAGCCTGGTGGGAACTACACTTCCCAGGAGACCCTGCGAGCCCCAACTCCTGCAGAGGTCTCCTGGGAAGTGTAGTTCCCATCAGGCTACATTTTCAGCCGGCTGCTCTTTGCGGCTGGCTGAATTAAGGTTAGTGGGGGGAGTATGGGGGGCACAAAGGGGGGAAGGGGGCGGGAGGAAGCGCAGGGGTGTTAGGGCAATTTTCTGCCCCCCACGTGACTCCAATGGCATGCGCCCCATTGCAGCTATGCGACTCTAGGGAGGTGGTCAGCTCCCCCTTATGGGTAGCCTTTAAGCAACAGCTGAACAACACTTGTCAAGAACATCACAGGATGGGCTAGATGGTCTGTACGGGAACAGGATGAACTGAGAGAGAACATTTTGGGTGGCTTGATGGTAAATTCAAATAAGGTACAAATCTGCCGTGAAATTCTGTATATCTACTGCTGTTGCTTTGTAAATGGTTCATGAAAGACACAGAATGTTTAGGAGTAGGTCCCACTTCAAGAATCTTGATGACCAGTAATCTATTCTGTAAGAGTTTATCCAGCGTTCAGAAGCCGTTGATCATATTTGCCTGCAACATCCACAGTCTCTGGATTTGTCTGCACTATTGTCAGAAAGTCTGTTATTCCAGGCTCCTATGTGAGTGATTCCCAACGCGGCACCCATGATGTCAGCCAGTATATTTCCTGAAGCCCCCTGGAAAATCCAAAAGGTCCTGAATGAAACACCTCCAAAAAGGGGAAGACGGATATTGTACCCAAAGTGCTGAGCTCATCTTGGACAGCTGAATCACAGCCTGCTCCCTTAACTTGGCAGAGACGGGGCAAAAAGAGGTTTTATGTCTTGGGGCTTCACAGCTTCTCCTTGCGGCCGTGCAGGGAATAAATCCTGCCTTTTCTTCAGAAACTGAAACCAAACATCAAAACCAAGAGATGTCACTGTCCTCACTGCCTTGCCCCAACAAGAGTTGTCACTTTTGCAGTCACTTTGTGTTCAGTCCTTTTCCCCAGTAGCCATTTTGTGGTGGAACTCATGATGCTTCCTCAGATTATAAAAATGCTGAAGATCCCTGTTTCATGTGGATACTTTGACTATTTTACACTATTTTAGGCACGAAAGGGATGAACTTCTACTGAAGCAGACCACTGATTTATTGCATTCAGTACTATGTACTCAGAGTGCCAGTGGCTCTCCAGGGTTTCAAGCAGAGGCCTTTCACCTCACCTCCTGGCTGATCCTTTTAACTGGCAGTGCCAGGGATCGAACCTGAAGCACATCAAGAAGATGCTCTGACACTGAGCCACAGGCCCTCCTTTAGCCATCCTGGCGGGTTGCTAATCAATCGTATTTTCGTTCATACATGCTCACATATGAAGGTAACGCAAACATATATGTTGTGCATGGAATCCTTGTATGCTTCCAGAAGCCAGTATATGGGATGTAAAACATGCAATTTTCGTTAAAAATTTACAGGAAGAAATTATACACTTTCTAAGACTAATTATTCTGAAGAAATCAAGTATATTAGTCTTGGAAACATTTAAAGTCTATCTGAGGAGCATCTTTATTTCTCAAAAATTACGATAAAAGAAGTAAGAGAGTAATTTAATGGAAGAACTTAAAATAAAAGAGCAGGAATATAAAGAAACTAGAAGTATACGTGATAAACTCACTTAGGATTTTGCGACATATAGCATATCCGACTAAAATTCTAACAGCAATTGTAGCAAAATATTTAAATACTTTTTGAGCAAATACATGGGAAAAGACCAAAAAGGTTTCATAAAAGACATGGTGATGTTATGGAATACGAGGAGGCTTAAAGGTAAAGGTGGTTCCCTGTCCAAGCACAGGCCATTATGGGCCCATGATGATGTTTATTAGGCAGACTA
Source organism: Sphaerodactylus townsendi (assembly GCF_021028975.2). Lineage (NCBI taxonomy): Eukaryota > Metazoa > Chordata > Lepidosauria > Squamata > Sphaerodactylidae > Sphaerodactylus > Sphaerodactylus townsendi. Next base: position 2,591,211 of record NC_059426.1, read on the forward strand.
TTTTTTTTATGGGGTGGTCTGCCACTGCCTTCCCCAGACCTCTACATTTTACCCCAAGCAAGCCGAATACTCCTTTTACCAACCTCAAAAGTACGGAAGGCTGAGTCAACCTTGAGCCAACTCCCGGCAACTGACTTCCATTGGGATCGAACTCAGGCCATTAGCAGACCTTGGACTGCTGACAACTCTGCCCCACGAGGATGATCACTACGAGATTTACTAGCTTGATAAATCTAGCAGATATGCAAAAGCATTCCACAATATTTTATTTTATCGAGGCAGAGAAGGGTTTTGACAGAATTGAGTGGGGATATTTACGAGAATTCTTTGGAACGGGAGATAATTTCTGTAGCTTGATTAGTGAGCTACTTCATAACCCATCTGCAAGGGTACAGATTAGCTGTTACTCCACTTCTTTTCAGTTCCCACGGGAATTAAGACAATGATGTTTCCTCTTTAATTCAACTTGGCAATAGGCATTAGCCATAAAGATACACAAAAATTGTATTTACAAAAATAAATCTCAAATAGTCACAAAATTGTTGTTATATGTGAATGACAGAGCCTTTACCTTGCAAAAACCAAGGCAACTGTCCAAGACTGAGATTCTCCAGTCAGATGTCAGGTGATAAAATTAGCTCTGATAAATTACATTTAAAACAATAGGTTAAATCAGAGCCCTCCACTCTCATAGATTAATGATATCAGAAATCCAGGTGTTATGTTTTCTGATCATTTAAAGATAATGGTTAACAATATCATCAATCTGATAGTGAAAAAATACAGATCTAAAATCTTGGCCTAATTATAAGATTTCTTGTCTAGGATGCAAAAGAGTATGTGTTGGTTATGGCTATATGTTTATGATGTTTTTATCTGAATTATTAAGTTGTACACCGCCCAGAGCCCTTCGGGGGTGGTTTCCAGCTGCGTTGGTGAAGGGCTCCTCCATGATTACTTGGTCTATTTTTCCCTTTGTTTTCTGTTTGTTATATCTTCGATATGCCTGTACTGTAATGGCTTTACGCTGCTTAAATTGTTTAGTTTGGGAAGATAAGACAAGAACTGCTTGCAACTCTGTGCTTTCTTGTGCTCTCTTGGGTTGTCGGTGAGTTGACTTATATGGCTCTATGCACTGGACAGTTCCTACTTGAGCTGATAATTTTGGAACTGCTCCTTTTTTTCAAGTGCTATTTCACCTTATTTATTCTTGGAAAAGATAAAGTTCTTAATTTGGTGAGAGTTTTGGAATGGCCATTTGATTACTCTCTCCTTAACTGGATGGGGAGTAGCCCTCAACACAGCAGCAGCAGCCTTCAGGGGTGGGCGGTATAGTAAGTTTGAATTATAAATTGAATTATATAGAAAAGGAGCAGCAGTGGCGTAGGAGGTTAAGAGCTCATGTATCTAATCTGGAGGAACCGGGTTTGATTCCCAGCTCTACCACCTGAGCTGTGGAGGCTTATCTGAGGAATTCAGATTTGCCTGTACACTCCCACACACGCCAGCTGGGTGACCTTGGGCTAGTCACAGCTTCTCGGCGCTCTCTCAGCCCCACCTACCTCACAGGGTGTTTGTTGTGAGGGGGGAAGGGCAAGGAGATTGTAAGCCCCTTTGAGTCTCCTGCAGGAGAGAAAGGGGGGATATAAATCCAAACTCCTCCTCCTCCTCCTCCTCCTCCTCCTCCTCCTCCTCCTCCTCTTCTTCTTCTTCTTCTTCTTCTTCTTCTTCTTCTTCTTCTTCTTCTTCTTCTATTTATGGCCAATCAGTTGCTAGAGAATCAGTTCCCATTGCCTAGAGATGTCATTTACTAAGTTTATTTAAGTTTATCTGGGACAATACAATCTAAAATAATGCAGCAGTTCTGGCAAACTGGTGAAATGACAGCCCCTAATACTGAGAAAAACTTTTACACCGCTAAATTAGTTGTAATTTATTACTGGTTTAGAAGGGATGGAACCAGAACTGAGAAACTGACCAACTGGAAATTGATATACCTTTATCAGGAGAGATAAACCAATTTATCAGGTAGTAGAAAAAATATCGGTTCAGGCCTAGGAGAAATCTGCTTAGATTAAAAGCACTCAGTATATATGCCAGTGTTATCAAGAAAAGAATTTGTTCAGGCTTTTGACTGGGAAATATTGAAGTCCAAATAAATTTGGGGTTAATAAGGCTTGTTGCTTTTATTGAAGGCAAAAGAATCCTTACACCTATGGAAGCTATACAAAATCAGCCAGGACATACATCTCAGTGAATCTTCAGATCAAAAGCTTCGTAACTATTGAACAGCCTCAAACAGATTTATTTCAGACTTTAAAAGGATTTTAAATTATATTTAATGAACCAGAAAAACAACCGAGATTCCTGTCCAGTAAGTACAGGTTATTAACAATATGGGTTATTAATAACTGGAAGGGAAATTCCCCAATCTAAAATGCAAGATGAGGAAAAGATATTAACACTTCAAGTGACAGGCTGCACAGATAAATAAGGTTCAGAAGTGCAACCAAAAGCAGGCACATACAGAGTGCAAAGGGAGAAATCTCTAGGAACTAGACAACCCTCTGATTGGGCAAGCAAGCTGGCCTGCACCGTGATAGGTGGAGCATCCAGCTGACTGACAGAGGGAGGACGAACCCCTCGGAGAGAGAAGAGAGATTCATCCTTCTGTGCTTTGGATTCCTGCCTGTTAACATCATCTGATCTGAAATGTGGTGTGGGTCAGCGTGAGCGGAGAGCAGAAATACACTGACAAAATAACTAGAAACTGATTGATTAGTCAAGGCAGTGGTGGAATGGCAGGAAAAGACTTTCCACTGTGACCATAAATAAAGGGTGAGGGAAATATATCTTCTGGGAAAGAGAATCCCTAAAAAAAATAGGGAGGGAATTATACTCAGAGGAGGATTCCCTCTCTGGTGTATTAGTGATCTACAGAAATTACCCAACAAGGGGGATGTCTGCAGAATGGGCACACTCAGGAAAAGGGTACCAGACTGTCAGAACCCAAAATCTTTGTGAATCTACAAGTCAGTAGCACCCCAGAGTAACTCAAGAATAACCCAAGAAACTGAGAAACCTAGAAACTCTGATAAAATCCTGTGCCTGCGACAAAAACCTAAGATTGTACATAGCTTACTCCAACTTAATTTCCATCTGCTGGTTTTCTTTGTCATTCCAACTTTCTTTGCTCAAGTTCTCCAGTGCCATTTTTGAGCACATTTGTTTGAAAAGAAAAAGCATTCTGCACCTTAGTGTGGGACCAGATTAGAACTATAGCCTGAAACCATCACAGGGTACCAGAAAAGCTATCCAGTCCCACAAGCGGATGATGGATAAGGCAGGAAAATCTGCCTCACAGGGACCGTAAGGTGTAGAGTGGCAGGGGGGTGGCCACAAAGACCTTTAACTGATTCTGACCCAAAGATACAAATTAACTGGTTAATATTTACAACACAACCACTTCATCTCACAGAATTGTGGGTTTTTAAAGAATTCCACAACATTGCATCTCCTACAGAGTTATAGAATTCATGGGGAGAATATAATAGGGCACAACTGAGCACTGAACGTTTCAAGAAATACTTTTTTTACTTGACTTCAGAGCTTTAGAAAAATCATATCTGGGCAGCAGGAAGGTGGGGAGAGAAGACTGGTGACAAAAAACAAGAGTTTTACGGAGATCTGTCCACTCATAGGTACTGTGCACCCAAGCCAACATAGATCTGGACTCTAGGCTGTAAAATATTTTTACATATTTTTATACGTATGTATTGTACGAATAATAAAATAAACACCTTCCTTGCAAGCTATATATGTATTACAGCATGCAACCAGACATTAAGGCAAATGAGAGATATCATTTATTACCTCTTCATACTGATAGTCATCTTCAGAGCATTCTGTTAGAGTAATTTCTGCATATTTAGTTAAGCGGAAAATAACCATGTTATTTCAGACATGACTTCATAGCATGTTTTATTTACAATTTATACATCAACTCTCGGCCATCAGAATAGGATCAAGCTGTTCATTCAAAACTAAATTCTTTGCAATTCGTTATAGATGCCACCTATTCGGAGCTATCAGCCTGGCCGCCAAGAAACACAACAGGGAAAGCCTCACCAACAAGACGAACAGTGAAATCTTAGGAGCAGCTAGACCAGGGGTAGGGAACCTTTAACACTCAAAGAGCCATTTGGACCCGTTTTCCATGGGAAAAGAAAACACTTGGAGCCGCAAATAATTTTTGACATTTAAAATAAAGATAACACTATATATATAGGGTTTTTTAAACCTTTTACTCCGCTCATTCTGAGAAGCGCATGGATGCGCCCGCCCTGCTGCCTGCAGGTCGGGCAAGGATGAAGCCGGCAGCTCGGCCTCGCCGGCTGCCGGGAAAGCGCCTGCCCTGCTCCAACGGGGCGGGCAAGAGGGGAAGCCCGTGGCGCGGCCCAGCCGACTGTGGGCAGTTGGTGCGCCCATCCTGCTGCCTGCAGGGCGGGCAAGGATGGGGCCAGTGGCGCGGCTTGTGGAGCCACAGTGCAAGGGCAGAAGAGCCGCATGCGGCTCTTGAGCCGCAGGTTCCCTACCCCTGAGCTAGACCATCTCAAGCCCACTGAGTTCAATGGGTTTTTAAGAGCACAGCTCTGCTTAATATGGCACCATTAGCCTCAAACACTAGTTAATCCCCTCTTTGCTTTGACACAGCAATACAGTTTGAATACAGACACTATTTTCTCCCCAATCGTAGGGTTGGATTCCATTCTCAGTGATGCTGCTATTGCCAGCTGCCGTGATAAATGAAGCAGCATTTCCCAAGATTAGGAGGACTGTATGATTTCTACACGGAATTGATTCCTCATGAAGCAATGTGAAAAACTCTGTTTTTCTGCATTCACACCCCCTTCCTTTTGCTTCTAGTGCGATCACAACATTTCTAAGGTCCACAGCTACAGGGCTTGAGGGGACAGTGCTCCCTGAGAAATACCCCATCTCTCCTTGCTAAATTCCTACATCTAATTCAACAAAAAAGTAATACAGCTATACTCAGAGCTATAAAAGAAAATGGCTTTTTTTCAGGGAGATTGTATGGGAAGGAGAAATTGCACCACAGCTGTGGAGTCATAAACCCCGAATGACCAAATGCATTTTCCTTCCTGAGCCCTAGACTTCATTCTTCTTTGTTTCCAGCGAGATTCTGGTCTGGGGTTCATTCTCAGGGCTGTCGATAGAAACACCAGGGCTGTCAGCTAGCACATCATGGTCATGCCTGCAGAAGCAGGTCATGCCTGCTTGTGTTAACTGTGAAAATCAGAGATGGAAGGCAATAGTCTGGTATCTCAACTGCATTTGACATTCAACCTGTAGTTAACCTAATTTTTTAAAAAAAATTTATGGTGCTAATTTTTTTATGGTGCTAATTTTTTTATGGTGCTAATTTTTTTTAAAAAAACAGCCCATCTCCTGAAAGTCAGGGGATTATGACCATCACAGCTGCCCTGCTGTGGTGCCATAATGCCACTTAGATCACCTGAGTACATACATACATAAAACCTTTATTAGGCATAATACCAATATAACAACCAGCATTATCCAGGCAAATGTTCCATACATAAAACCATCACAGGTATTATTCCAAAGTTCCTAAAAGGAACCTAGCTACAGAATTTAAAATCACAGAAGAGGAGTTGTTTAGTAGGAATGCCACCTTCCCAGCACAGAGTATTCCTTAAACTTAGCAGGAAGCAGAGTCAAAAGCCTGGTCCTAGCTTCTTCGTATTTGGGGCAGTTAAGCATTATATGTTCCATGGATTGCACCACTATAGTACAGTGGGGGCATTTCCACTCTTGCGAGTCAATTTTAAGAAATCTCCCTTGGAGTACAGAACAAGGGAAGGAATTACAACGAGCCCTTGTGTATATCCATCTAAGCTTGGGCTCTTGGAGTATACTCAAGATCACCTGAGTTTGGTGCCAGTAACTCCTTGAACAACATACACCATAAAGATAAGTGTGGTGAAGTGGTTAAGAGGAGGTGGATTCTAATCTGGAGAACTGGGTTTGATTCCCCACTCCTCCACCTGAGTGGCAGATGCTTATCTGGTGAACCAAATGTGTTTCTGCACTCCTGCATTCCTGCTGGGTGACCTTGGGCTAGTCACAGTTCTCCCGAACTCTCTCAGCCCCACCTGCCTCACAAGGTGTCTGTTGTGGGGAGAGGAAGAGAAAGGAGCTTGTAGGCCACCTTGAGTCTCCGTACAGGAGAGGAAATGTGGGCCTTAAATCCAAACTCTTCTTCTTCTTCTAAATAAGGCTTTATTCAAAAAAAGTCAGAAAATATATTAAAAACAAAGAATATAATTCAATGGCAGAAATATGCAATAAAGTAATAAAGCAGACTATGAAGGGAAACACTTTGTATTCCAAATAATTTACTGATAATGGCTTAGAGGCATTACTTTGAAAACATCCAGTAAAGAGGGCTGGGATAGGGAAGCCAGATCCCGACTCTTGATGGTGCTCAACTTGTTCCAATTTCCACCATAAAGGGCTTGGGGGTAACTCTGGGTGCCACGCTTACTTTGGAGATCCCGGTCACAAACACTGTGAGGATGGCGTTCTACCGCTTTTGCCAAGTCTGGCAACCTATCCCGTTCTGATCCATGCAACAGTCACTCTAGATTAGACTACAACAACTTACTGTACTCAGGGCTGCTCTTAAGATTGCTCCAGAAACTACAACTGGTCCAGAAGGCGGTGGTGCATGCTTACAGGGACCTCTTGGAGGGCACACATAATAGCAATGTTCAGCCAGCTACACTGGCTCCAGACTGAGTACCAGATGAGATTCAAGGTGTTGATGTTGACTAAAGACCGAAATGGTCTGGAGCCACTGTACCTGTGAAACCGCCTCTCTGGTTACAGCCCCTAAACAGCACTGCACTCATCTGGAAACAATCTCCTGGCAGTCCCTGGCCCAAGAAATATCCAGCCATCCTCAACCTGGGCCAGGCAGAACTCTCTGGCAAGTGCAACCCAGGCCTTGGGGGACCCACCTCCACAGGGCATGAAAGACTGAGAAGCTCCACCAGGCCCGTGGCTGAGGACAGGGTCCAGCCAGATCGCACGCTTCCTGCTGTCTTTCAGGCCTCCCCATTATCTCCTTTGGGACCGACCTCACCCTGATGAAGAGTGATTCCTTCTCTAACTTGCTTAACCTAGACAAAGGGCACCATTTTTTGATTACTGATTAAGTTACAGTTATTATTAGAGATACTAATCAATTACATATTTATATATATGTATGCTGATGTTTTAATGAATGTGCCATTGAAATGCTGTTAGCTGCCCTGAACTCAGCCCTGCCAGGAAAGGGTGACATAGAAATAAATGGGAAACCTGCGCGTTCCATCAAATTTACTCCTACTAGTATTTTTTCATACCACTGATGTTAGGTGACAGAAAAGTTTTGAGGCAGTCAAAAAATAAAGCTTGAGCTATGGGAGGAGGGGCTTTTTATTACAAACAACACCCAGAAACGACCCCTCCGGCAACAAAGAAGTCAGAGGCACACTGCGCAGGCCAGCACAAGCTAACAGGTGCTGCTGCCAACTGAGCCCTGGCTCCCGCCTCACAAGGCCTGCCCCATCGACCCAGTCCGCCTGAGCACAGTCCGCCTGAGCAAGGGGATGGGTGTGGCTCACAGGGCAATTTCTCTTTGCCTACCCACGTTTTGACATTGAGGCAACACCTCATGGAACACACAGACCGGGTCCAGGGCCTTCATCCCCTGTCGTGTGTGACAGTGAAATGTGCTCTGCTGGTTCTCCACAAACATCTCCCCACACATGGTGGCATAGCAGCTGGGGTTCTTTCTGTCCATATCATCTTCCTGACCGGAATCGACAAAAACAGCCACTTTCCTTTGTGGGATACACTCTGAAATAACAGTCATACACAAGTGGAACTCCTGTGGCAGCTCCAAGGTATGGAAAAAATGAAAACACAACTGCAGCTAGTGAAATGAATGCCATGAATGAAATGAATGCTTAAAAAATTAAGCAAGGGAACAGCATTATAAGATATTCCCTGGCACTTCTGAGTTAGCTATATGGTTAAACAGCCAAATTTGAGCCTGAATTAAATAAAAGCCCTTAACATGGCAGGTTAGCTGATCATGTGAGAAATGGAATTAGAACCTCATAAACCTGTGCTCCTGCAAGTTAACACATTTTGTGTTCTTTTCAGGTTAATAACATTTCACATCCAGGTTGCTTATGCTCACCAGAAGACAATGGAGCACACAGGGCGGGTGGGACTGCCAGGCGCCCATAATTCTCAAGCCTTCAACCCCTACTACGGCGAGGCCAGGTAGTGTCATGGGAAGAGCTGGCAAAGACACAGGACTGGAGCCAAAGTAGCCTGGCCATTTCCACTGCTACTGCCCTTCCTCGAGGGTTCCATCCCCAGTAGTTTTTTTTTTTTGGGGGGGGGGGGGCATGGGCTGCAGTGGGAAGGAAGAGGCAGGAAAGTTTGGGTCTGGTCCAGCAAAGCCACTGAATTAAATTCCCTATTTATAATGAATAGGGAATTATAAATTCCCTATTTGTAATGCATAGGGAATCATAATGAATAATGAATTAAATTCCCTATTTATAATGAATGTTAATAATGGGGTTTTTAAATTATTATTAGTTTTATATACCGCCCTCCCCCTGAGGTTTTAAGGTTGGTTCTTCCATACTGTTTTGTGCCATGTGGCATTTGTGTCAGTTAGTTCAGAGGGTGTTATGGTTGTCTGCAGTAAAACAGTGAGACTGCCAGCTGGGAGCCCAGTGGTGGGGGTGGGGGCGGGGGCGGAGCTTCGGACATGTAATGGGGGGTTGAACCCGTGAACCTATGCCCTTGCTCCCTTCTGATTCTCTTTGAAGACTACTGAACCATATTCAAGCGCCGGCTTAATAAAAACCATTCTCCTTTGCAATGTTAAACTTAGCACTTAGTTAAAAGAACATTTATAGTGCTCTGGACGGCTATCAGGAACACTTTTGCTTTTCTACAATTGCCCCTGCCATTTTGTTTCCTGCAGCAGCATGGAGCCTACAAAGTGGCTTGTACAAAAGTGCAAGTGTGCCTGATAGCCGCCTGGAGCACTATAAATGCTCTTTTTTAAAAAGCGCTAAATTTAACATTGCCAAGGGGAATGGTTTTGATGAAGTCAGCACTTAAAATATGGTTATTTAGTCTTCACGAAGAATTAGGTCCTCTTGGACCTGCGGAGGGATGCACATTCGGCTTCCGCTGATGAATGCACAACCACACTGTCTCCTTTTGGTGCAAAAATGTACTGATGGTTCCCACCTTGAAAGAGCTACTGCCAGGGAAGAGAGTGATTGTGAACGCAGCTCTCCAGAAGCCAGGGAGAGTGAGCACCCCTGTTCCAGGGTGACCCCTGCTGGAGGGTCTTCCTAATCACAACACAGCAGATACAGCTTTCTCCTACATTGTCTGCACTGTGCAAATATAAAGCAACGCAGCAGCTGCCCTCTCGGGAGCTCTGGCTCAGGAAAGCGTACACAGACCCTTGGAAAAGTCAAAGGTGCTGCTGGACTTTAATCCAGCTCATTCACACCAGGGATAACCGTCCACACAGCAGCAGGAGAGGCTTCTAACCAGTGGGAGGTGAGGCAATGACATAGGTGAGGGATGCCAAGAAGCCACCAAGGGCAGAGAGGTCTCATCCTGAGCCAATGGTCTGGAAGCAGGGGTCTGCAACCTGCAGCTCTCCAGTTGTTCATGGACTACAAATCCCATCAGGCCATGCTGGCAGGGGCTGATGGGATTTGTAGTCCATGAACATCTGGAGAGCCACAGGTTGCAGACCCCTGATGGAGCCATTGAGGGGGAAGGCGGGCTGGCCGGGTCCGGCAACATCGGGGGCGCAAATCTCCAGCTCTACGCTGTCCCCTCCGGGACGAGAAGGGCAGGTTTCCCCTAAAAGCCCCGTCTCACCCTGTGGAACTTCAGCCTGGCTTTGCTCAGCGCTGGAAGGTCGTGAGCGTCGGTAGTTATTCTGGGGGCAAAGCGGGTCAGCCACAAAGACCGACGGCGGTGCGGGAGCTTGTGGCTTGGCTGCCCCCTTGCTTTGGGGGAGGGAGGGAGCTCAGTTGCTGACCCATGACCTCGGTGTGGGTCACACACCCCTGAGCCGGTCTGCGTCGGGAAGCGCCGAGGAGGCGCCACGTGGAGAGGCCCACCCCCGCGCACCTTCCCCAAAACGGTGTTCACCCGACCCCCTGGGCATGTGCAGAGTGCTGGCAGGTTGAACCGTCAGAGGAACGCGCGAGGGGAGGGGCGCAAGGGGAGGGGCGCCCTCCCCCCCCCCGCCGCCGCCGCCGCCGCCGCCAAGGAAGGATACGCTGCAGGCAGAAAGGGCCGCCCGAAGGGTCTGCGGCGGCGCCCTCGTCCATGATGCCCTCGCCACCCGCCTGCCTGCCCGCAACACGCATCCCTCGGTTGCTACGGGCAACGCCAGCCCGCTTCCGCTCCGCCCGGCATCGTCGCCATAGAGACGGAGCCAGAGCGTCTCGCCCCACTTCCGGGTGGCCGGCCGCCTCAGACGCGCGTTGGGGGGAGGGGGACGGGGAGGAGGAGGAAGTCTGGCCTCTGAGGTCGCCCCGCCCCCCCGTAGGCAGCCAAGGACTGAGACCCCGCCCCCCCGCCTGACTCAAATGCAGGGGGGGGGGTGGCAGGAAAGGCCAGGGCGGCCCCAGGGCGGCCCAGCAGGGAGGTCAGCGGAGGTTCTGTAAAGGTCATCCAGAAGGCCTTTCCTCTAGCCACTAGGCATGCTGTCTGATTAAATAAAATTAATGAAATCTCTTGTCTCCCGGAATTCATCCCCCCCCCCCTTTTCCCAGTTAGGAGCCTAAGTAGCCAGCCTAGTGAGCGTAACCTACAAGAGAGTAACCAGTGAGCGTAACCTACAAGAGAGTTTATTATCTATATATGTGATGATGTAATAGGCAGTAGTATTAACCATTGCAATATACATGACAATATTTATTTATTTATTTATGGGTAATATGACCTTTTTGTAATCCAAACCCAAACCTATTTTCATGTGTGCGTGTGTGTGTGTGTGTCCCACTCCCCTTTCTATTCCAAACCTATATCCCATATCCCTTTCAATCACAAACTTTGTTTCCTATATGTCCCGTAGCCCTTTCAATTCCAAACCTATTTTCCAACCTATTTATGGCATTGAATCAAGTGCTTGTGAACCTCTTATCCCTACAATAAAGGCTGTCAAATTTGCATTATATTCCTCGCTGTGGATTTTCTTCTAAGAGCTGATCTTTGTATACATGGGTATTAAAGATTCCCTACCCAGCCTCTTGCAATATTAATAAGCAGTCTGCTCTGAGCTAATTTTCCCCACTTCACTGAGAGACGACATCTCCATCCTGAATAATATCAGGGTAACGTCATGCTTTTTGATACTGTGCTGTTGCAGCAGTCCATAGATCCCTTACCTAACTGGGATCTGTTTAAAATTTAATCTACGTACAGCAGCTGGAATGATTTGTGTGTTGAATGAAAGACATATTAACCTAAAGCAACTGAACACATGAAATCATATTTTCATTTTGGAACTGGGCTATAGGGGTCAATAGGTCTGTACAATGGAGCTAGGAACAGATGAGAGGATTTCTCATATCTACAGACTGAAATTGACCAAAACACTAAAAACGTCACCTGTTCCTTTTAGAAACAAAGGCCACTGAGCGCCTAGTTGCTGGTTTGGAGGTTGCTAGGCAACCCCAGCAATGTTGCTGAGCCTTCCAAGCCTTGTGTCTGTAAAGCAAATCCAGGAAGGAGGGAAGGATTTGGGGCCGAAGCATCCTCGGGAGGCATTCCACCGCCCCCCTGTCTGTCATGAGCTCTGATGGAAGAGTGGCCCAGTGGCCACCCTGCCGTTGGGCTCAGGACCAGCGGCCACCATTCCTGGACCAGAAAGAGGGAAAGCTGAAGAGTGGGGAGCAAATAAAGATAAAAAAGGAAACAGTTCTTTATATGTATTGTTGAAGGCTTTCACGGCCGGAATCACTAGGGTGTTGTGGGTTTTCCGGGTTGTATGGCCGTGTTCCAGTATTAACCCACAATACCCTAGTTCTTTAAATGTAAATAATAAAACTCTTTCAATCTTTTCTAAATTAACAAGCACATGGAATTTTTATTACATTTTTACATGGAATTATTTTTACAGTTAAAAGAGTATTGTATTTTTCAACTGTTGCCCTTCCATATGTTTACCCCTTTTTTTGCCAGCAAATACATAATTTTTACAACTTCATACATTTTCTGGAGGAGAGATCTTTCACAAAACGTGAAGAAATTTTGGGCAATCAATAATTTCACAGCGTTCGTACCACAAAGTGTGTTTGAGCGTGTAAGCCCCAATAAATACAGCAGGACTTCTGAGATGATGTGCATAATTATATAATAATAACTGACCATCACTGAAACTCGCTGGCCGGATTTGGAGAATCTTTTGAAAAGAAATCAGAAGCAATTCTGATTTTTTTTAAAATAAGCAGTATGTTCCTACCACCAAGCAAGCACGTAGGTATAGATTTTTTTATGGGGTGGGTTCGCTGACCGAGCAAAGTAGATGGGGCAGAGGAAGCCCGAACACTGGTGGGAGTGACATGGGCAGGGCTGAGAGAGCCCTAAGGCGTGGCGCCTTGCCCTGCCCCCCTCCTAGCTTCTGCCCTTCCTAGTCCCTGAGGAGGACAGAAGCCAGCCACCAAGGACAGGAGGCAGGGCGCTGCCCCCCTCCCCATTCCCCACAGCCCAGAGCCTGGGGAGAGCAGAAGCGACTGCCAGCCTCCAGAGACATGCCTTTATAGGCATGGAGATTGGGGGGGGGGCCTTAGGGGCCACCCACTCAAGCCCCACCTCAGGGGAGTGGCCCCACCCCCTTAAGCCCTGCCCCCAGCCTCTGAGCCTATAAAAGCAAATCTCCTGAGGCTGGCAGTCGCTTCTGCTCTGCGGGAGGGGGGCCTCCACCCCAAGCCCTGCCCCCAGACATGGGGGAGTGTCTGGAGAAGGCTTGGCTCTGGGCACCATTCCCCCCCCCCCATATGTCTCTGGCCATTATATTAACTGTTCCATGTATAATGGGAGAGGTTTGAACCCACCTTGCCTGCCACCAAGGTAGTCTAAAGTAGGGGCAAAATGGGGCTCTTTTATGGTGGTGGTCTGTTCTCATTCTTGCTGCCCCACTCTGGCTGAGGAGATATCTGCAGGAAAAGGAAGGAGAGAAGACAGCCAAGGAAACGGCTTTTGAGACAGAAAAGCCTTGATTCAAAATGTCAGTAAAAGTTAGCTGTAAGCCTCATGCTGTAATGGTCTTCAAAGTGAGGTGCTGCAAATACCTTTGCTTTAAAATACTTTCATCTGTATGGAAAAACATCTGAACCGTTGGAGAGGTGGTGCTTGCTTCCTGCGGAACTGTTTGTTCGGCAGGAAGCAAGCACCACCTCTCCAGCGGTTCAGATGTTTTTTCCGATACAGATGGCCCATCGCCCGGGCTGTGGAATGCACTCAAGGTTACTTCACCATCAACACCATGGAATCCTTTACACTCTGCCTCCCTTAAACAAGACCCCTCCCCCCCAGGTTTATGCGGAAAGGCGCGGTGGAAAGCAGAAATAAGGGTGGGGGCGTCAATATTTTCGGAATAAACCCATTGATTATACCCAGAGGAATATCCCACCCAAGAGACTAAATATTGCAAAAGTATTGCGATTAAAGCAAGAGTCCAGGATGGCGTCACTTTCGCACTTTTCTGACCATCATTGATAGTCACTGATGGCCTCTCCGGCGGGTCGTGCCAGGCATCGGAAGAGCAAAAATCCTTTAGGATCTGCAATGGAAGATACAATGAATGCTACTAAGAGTATTAGGAACATCTATCACCGGCAGTGACATCTTTAATCTATGTAGTAATCTGACTGGTCCCACCTCTTTTGCCAAGTTTGGAATATTTATGCCTGTCACTGAGATTTTTTGTAGATAAATACACCCCGTAGCCCACACGCAGAGGGAAATCCGAGCGGTGTTTATCCGCCTGCAGCTTTTGGGAGTCCTTAGAAGGGTGTAAGGCGGTCTTTAGGACCGTTTTGCACCCCTCGGCTAGGGATGAAGATACAAATGTTGAGCTGTAAGTTGGAATACAGTCACGGGTAGTTGTTGCAACGGGGGGAAGGATCTACCAGACACAATTGCACAGGCGGTTTTCTTTGTACTGCTATGAACCGCATTGTTATAGGCGTACTCCGCAAACGGAATAAGCTCGCACCAATTGTCTTGGTGGTAGTTGGTGTAACAACGTAAATACTGCTCTAGGGTTCTGTTCGTTCTCTCCGTCTCGCCGTCACTTTGAACGTGGTAGGGGGCGGCGACGGCCGGGGCGGCCCCCAACAACCCCAAAAACGCCTTCCAGAACTTCGAAATGAATTGGGGGCCGCGGTCGGAGACCACCTTAACGGGGGCGGAATGGAGACGGTAAACATGTTGAATGAACAGCCGTGCCAATTTAGGAGCGGAGGGGATGGAAGCACATGGAATAAAATGGGCTTGTTTAGAAAATAAGTCTACCACCACCCACAAAACCGTGTTGCCATGACTTTCGGGCAAATCTGTAATAAAATCCGTGGAGATGACTTCCCAAGTGGTGGATCCACCGGGAAAGGTTTTAATAACCATGGGGCTTTCCGGCGGTGGTGGGATTCTGCACAAACAGTGCAGCCCTTAATGTACGCCTCAATGTCCTTGCGCATTGCGCGCCACCAGAACTGCCGGCGGGCCAAATGCAGAGTTTTCAGAAAGCCAAAATGTCCAGCCGAGCGGGCATCGTGGCAAGCTTCAAGAACCTGCTTGCGGAGGGGGGGAGGCACGTACCAACATTCCCCCCTCCGCCAAACTCCATTCTCCAAACGCAATTGGGACTCGCTTTCTTCCGCTGGAGGCTCGTGCAGCCCCGCCTCCTCAAGTTCCCGCAGGAAAGGAGAGACGAGACTAGGAATGGGGGGTGGAGGAGGAGTGGACGTTTGAGATTGGGTGACATTCAGCCCCAACTGGGAGGGGCATCTGGGCGTGGCTGTCTCCTAAGGCAGCTCCACCCCCCTCCCCGGGTAGGCGCGAGAGCGCGTCAGCCAGTTTACTTGGCTATTACCGTAGCCAGGTTTTTGTTAAGGGACCAAAGCTGAAAGGGGTGTTTAGCCCCCTCCAGCCAGTGGTGCCAAGTGGAGAGTGCTACTTTGATGGCCGCAGTCTCTTTATCCCCTACAGTCCAGTTGAGTTCAGCTGCAGAAAAGAGACAAGTTAGCACACGGTTGTCTGCCACCTCATCTTGCTCTGAAATGAAGGCTGCCCCAAGTGCTTTGTCCGAGGCATCCACGTGAACCACAAACGGGAGATCTGGGTCAGGGTGCTTTAGGATAGGTTCGGTGGTAAAAGCAGACTTTAAGAGTTGAAAGGCTGTTTGACACTCCCTCAGACCCAGGAAAGGGGCTGAGGCTTAGCGGTGGTGGATGCCTTAGTGCGTAAAGGGTCTGTGAGGAGGAGAGTCAGTTCAATGCCTCCCAATTTGGGAAAATTTATATAAAGTCACGATAGAAATTAGCAAAGGCTAGAATAGATTGGAATACTAGGTTGGTGGGGGGCAGGCCACCTCTGGAGGACTGCGTCAATTGTACCTAAGCAGGATCCATTTGTAAGCCCTGGAGGCGACTGGATCCGGTAACTTAAATGGTCAGATGGAGGTCTGGAGTGAAAACAGCATTTGGAGAGTTTGGCAGAACTGAGATTTAATTGTCTTGAGCAAGCGATACTTCAAAACCTCTCGAACCAGTGTTTCCATGCTCTTCTATGGTTTGTGAGTAAATCAAAGCGTCATCTAGAGGTATACTTGACAACTCCCTTGTACAATGGAAATCATGAAGAACTTAGTTGATAAGGGCCATAAAAGCCAGGGCCCCCCACTTAACCAGAATGGCATTTATCAAATATTCAAACTGTCCAAACATTTAAGCGCGGTCAGATTGTTCATATCCTTCCCAGCAATTCTGACCCTGTAGTAAGCTTCTCTCAAGTCCAATTTAGTAAAATAAAGCCCTTTGCGGAAGGTGCATCTAAAAGGTCCCTTGATCAAAAGGCAAAGGGATATTTATTGGACAGGGAGACCACTTCATTGAGACCCTCGATAATCTGTACAAAGCCGTGAACATCTTTCTTTTTTACAAACAGAAGCGGGAGCAGCGTGTGCTTGGTAGCCATGCATTATAGACCAGCGAGCGAGGTTCTTGTCCAAAGAAGGCACGCAGTTCTTCCTACTCATTAGGACTCATCGCGGTAGATTCTACCTTTGGGCAGTTAAGCCCCTGGTTGTATTACGATGTTGCAGTCAGGGTCTCTATGGGGTGGCAACTGATCGTATTCTTGCTCCTAGAAAAACTCCTGGCTAGATCATGATACGCATGGGTGGGATGCCAATAGGAGAATCGGGAGCTTAATCGCTGGAGAAAGCCAGGGAGGAGGGGGGGTGTGTCCAGGAGGACGGGACTTCCCCCCAATTCATGTGTTCACACAGGGAGGGTCAGTGAATTCTAAGATCCGTTCTTTCCAAATGAACTTTGGTTCATGTAACAATAACCATGGCATGCCCAAAACTATGGAGTGTTTGGCCACTGGCGTAAAATCCAGATAAACATAATTTTTCTCCGTGGTCCGAGCATAGCGGAGGAGAACCGGCAATGTTTTTTACTGGGCCAGTCCTTACGTTCCCGAGGGGGCTACCCGTCCATTTAGATTAGATAGTATGGAAGCTTAGCCAGAGTGCTGGTCCAGACCTAGCTCCTCCATACACCTGGGGCCGCATTAAGCAGTGGGGCCAGAATCCTACAAGGGGCCGAGGCTATAATGCGAGTGTGTTTGGCGGGGTTGGCCAGAAGCGCTTGGACAGTAATGGGAGCGCTGCACCTTCACTCCCACCCAGCGTCAGGGAGTGAGGGCCCCATGTCCATAGGGGCTGAAGAAAGGCAAACAACTGCTTCCCCCTCCCCTCGTTAGCCGATGACCGCTTTGGGCGGGCCTTGTCCGGAGGAAGCTGAAGAAGCCCGTCCTCGCGTGGTGGCTTGGCAGATGGAGTCGCAGCGTAGCTGGAAGTAGGGTTGGTTTTTGTTTCTTGGGACGGTTGGCTGCTAGATGGCCTGGCCCTCCGCGGTAAAGACACAATCCCAGTGCGGCGTTCCAGGTGGTTTTGGTAGGGGCGGCTGGGCTTGGTTTGGTGCGGCACAGTGGTGGGTTTTGGTGTGGGCTGACCTCCGGCAGCGTATTCCAGGCGAGACGCCACCTGGGACCCCAACTGGATCCAATCTGCGTCTGAGGAACCCGAATTAAAAACACCGTTTCACACATGGCTTACACGTCCACATGCATCCGAGAAGTATTAGCATTTCATGCGTTCCAGGCCACTCAGTGAGGAAGTCGAGCAGCCGCCCGCGCCTTGAAATTCACGGGCAAATTCTGCAAGCAGGCGGTTGCCTTGCTGGATAGTTTTGATGATAGATGCCGGATAGCTTCATTCTCGGCGCCTGGATCTTGGAAGCCCGCTCTTCCGGAAGGCTTGGAGGAACGCGGGCACCCGTCGCGAGGGTCGCCTGTACTGCAAATCCAAAAGAGTCGCGAACCAGTCGGCTGCTACTATCCAGGACTGAGCCGATGTCCCGTATTTTTTAGCGCTCAGACCAGTATAAATCACATCATAGTCTTCCAAGTGGGCCTTGAGCTGCCAGATGAAGAAGGGAAGTTTGGAAGCGGTCCCAGCCGAAGCGGGCTGGTATGTCCCGGGGGGGCGATAGTAGCTACGTTCCACCGGCTCTTAAGCCTGCTGGGGAAGCGGTGGTTGCCTACTCAGGGTTGAGCAAGGTTGGGCAGGCAGCTATTGTATGCGGGGGGGCTGGAATCGGGGGAGCTGGCCGATTACCCGCTGGCGTTTGGGTGCCAGGACCCAGGTGCATTGGCCCCCCTGGTGCCAAGCGTGGTCAGTAACAACATAGACTCCAACTTGGGGCTTCCTGGTCTGCTCCTTAGCTCCCTCTCCAACGCAGCCAGCTCCCTCTCCTTGCGGGTCAATGCATCCTGGTGCGCATGCAGAGCAGCTTTTCGTTTAATTTAGCCAGTTCGTCCCGTTAAAGAGCTTTAGTAGAAGCAACATTGCGTGCGCAGAGACCCTGAAACGCTTTATTTGTTCTTGTAAATCCGGTCGAATTTGTTCCAAAACTTTATCATGGACTGACAGATTCTGGGCATATTGGCCGTTGGAAGCATCTTGTACCCGGTCCAAACAGAGCTGAACTTCTTTGCGTTGCCGGACTTGCAGGTCCCTCTGCGGGTTTTGGCGCTCTTGCTGCAACTGTGCCCGTTCCTCCTCTCCCATAGCCCCAGCGTTCACGGATGGCATGCTTCTTGATCTCGCGGTCGCCCCACTTCCTCATCCCCAGGTCTCGCTTCGATGGGAGACAGATCCGGCAGGTGCGGGCTTTCTCCGGTCACTTCGTGCGTCTGGAAGCCGAGACATCGGAGACTACCCGTAGCCACCCGGTGGCTCCCCGGGGCACCTCAGGTGCGATGCGGCTGGCCCGGGATCAGGGGGGTCCGATTGGAAGGCGATACGGATGCCACTACCAATCCCAGATTTAGTCCCGAGTATCCCGCCGGACGGGCTCCAGTGCTGTGCCGCGGTGGTTCTTTAAGAGCATCGCCAAAATCTGAGTCCAGGAGTCGTTCAGTGGTTTACCTGGGTTTACGCGTCAAAGGTGGTCAGGCCCGTCTCCTCCATGACCGAGGTTGCATCAGAGGTTTGTAATCCGCGCAGCGGGTAGAGATCCGATCCACAGGCTTCGATCCATAGACAAGCCCCAAGCGGCTCATGGAATTCCCCATGAGTCGTCGTCACGTCCCTCGTTCCAGCGGAGTAAAGGGGAAGGCTTTCGTGCTGATGCGAGGGGCGGAAAGAGAGTCCAGCGAGGCCCATTCTCCTGCCGGTTCCTCCAGATCCAGAAGGGAAGATTCGGAAGACCCACCTCTTTGAGAACTACCCGCACCTTCCGCGAAGTAACATTCAACCTTTCCATGTGAAGACACAAGAGGTCCACGGCACTAGAATTATAGATGAATGAATTCCTGCCACAATGTACTAGGGTGCGAAGCAGAAATAAAAGGCTTTTTTTGGATGTAAAGGATGCGTTTAAGACATCTTAAGAAGCTCGCATTACTGCAGCAGTGCTTGGGAATGACACTTCCCGCCAGAAGCACAAGTTGCGACACCATTCACCCCATCCCCCTTCCTGCTTCCCATGGGAACGGAGTCCTCATCTCCCGCGCAAAGATAAAGTCTCCTCCGATGCAGCTGGCCCATCGCCCGGGCTGTGGAATGCACTCAAGGTTACTTCACCATCAACACCATGGAATCCTTTACACATAGCAGCTATTTTCTCCAGGGATTTTTCAAGGCTGTAAAGTAGGTAGGCCTCTCTTGGCATCCTCAAAGCAGTTGACACCTAGAAGCAATGCAGTAAGAATCAGATAATTATACATACAGTCAACAACATTAAAGAGCAGGACACTAAACTGCAGAAAATAAAAGGAGGAATACAACAGTTGGGAAGAACAGCTATTTTAAAAAATTAAGCAATATTTTGCGCTTCTTGCTAAGACTCAAAATAGTGTAAGTAAATGCAGTCATGTTACCTGCTGCCATGGGCAACTTTAATAGTGATTTCAGCTTGGCAGCAAATAAAATTGAAGCCACAAAATTCAAATTTGAAAAATAAAATAAAGTTTTAATGCGCTCGAACAGAGTTTCGTTCAGTAAGAAGTGAATTCAGCAGCTCGGTCAGCACCAGGCAAGCCTGGCAAAAAGCACCTGAACACACAAAAGTACAGACTTCTTATAGTAAATTTAGAGGTTACATCATAGACTGAATTATACAAGGACAATACCGGGCCATCAAGGGCCATTAAGGTTGTTCCTCCGAGACATCTGGGTCTTATCTTTGGTCAGGAAACACCTCCAGATAGTTGTCCTTGGGATAGCGTAGATGTTGGCCTGCTGGCTCTTATGCATTATTCACCTTAACATTCTGCCCTGTATTTAGCTGTTAATGGATATTTCTAACTTATAGTTTTGGGAGACAGCGGCATAACTAGGCAAACTGGAGCCCTGGGCAAAGGCCACAGGTTCGTGCCACCCAAAGCGGCAGTGCCCGGTGCAGCGATGCACCCCAGCCTCGTCTCCTTATAGTTGCTCCCCAGTGGGCATTATCTAGGCAAACTGGAGTTTGGCACCCCTCATGAGCAGCTGCCCTCCCCCACTGTGACCAACCAATGATTTTTTTTTTTTTTTTTTTTACACCCAGGTGGGTTTCAAAGGAGTCACCCATCCCATTTATAGGAGCCTTGCACCTCCTCACCAAAATCCCCAAGACATCCAGTGGGCTACATGCCTTAGAGCAGAAATAATTTTTTTTTGAAAACGGTACAAAATGTTTCCAAAAATGTTTTATTACTACTATGAAAACATTTTATGGTGTTGTATCCAGTCCCCCAATTGGGGGAAACAGCATCACTTTCAGTGTTATTTAAACTGGGAACCCCAGATTCTCCCTTTAAGGTGGATTTAAGAGGAGAATCTGGGCTCCCTAGTTTAAACAAGTGATGCTGGAATCCACCCCCAAACAGCAGCATTTTCAATGGTGTTTAAACTAGGGAGCCCAGATTCTCCTTTTAAATCCACCTTAAAGGGAGAATCTGAGGTCCCCAGTTTAAACAACATTGAAAGTAATGCTATTTGGGGGTTGATTCTCCCCCACCCTGAAACAGCAACACTTTCAATGTTTAAACTGGGGACCTCAGATTCTCCCTTTAAATCCATGCCAAAGGGGGAGGGGATTTAAAAGGAAAATCTGGGGAAATTTGGGGGCTGCCTGCTGTCAGGGGTGCAATTGTTAAGCTAGCAGCACCAAACCTTCAGGGTATCTTTAGAAGACTCTCCTAATGATACCACTCAGGTTTGGTGAAATTTGGTTCAAGGGGTCCAAAGTTATGGATTCTCAAAGGTGTAGCCCCCATTTTCTCTTAACCCCCATTGGAAACAATGGGTGATGGGGCACCCCTTTTGGGAGTCCATAGCTTTGGACCCCCTGGACCAAACTTCACAAAACCTGGGTGGTATCAGTAAGATACTCTCCTGATGATATCTCCCAGGTTTGGTGAAGTTTTGTTCAGGGGGTCCAAAGTTATGGACCCTAAAATGTGTAACCCCATCTCCTATTAGCTCCCATTAGAAACAATGGGGGATGGGGGTACCCCCTTTGGGAGTCCATAACTTTGGACTCCCTAAACCAAACCTCACCAAACCTGGGTGATACCATCAGGAGAGTCTTCCGAAACATCCCCGAAATTTCGGTGCAGCTAGCCTAAAAACTGAACCCTCTGCAGGCCAAAAGCGGAAAAACACTGAAAATACAAAAAATTCCACAAACGAACCTGCAGTTTTTGCGCCCCCCAACAAGGGGGCGCCCTGGGCAACTGCCCACTTTGCCCAATGGGAGGAACACCTCTGTTGGGAGAGGCTTTTCAGTAAGGCTGCCTGATTCAGTTATTCTTTAGTAATTTTTCCCAAACTAGGAGGAAATTACTTAACATAAATTCTGCCATCAACTGTGGTCTCTTCCTGGGTGTGTGTGACAATTACTTGGGGCTGTGTAAAAATGCAAAAAGGGTTTGCCTGATTCATTAACTGTCTGCATCCTGTTTCTCTGGGTCCACATTTAGCATAATCTAATCTTTTTTTTGTTTCAGCAAGCTTGTGACTTAGACAATGGTTTCAGGGAGTAATACATTTTACATCAGGAAGGAAAGCCTTTTACAGAAAACCAGAATAAACCCGAATTCTACTAATGTCTATCAAAAATTATATTAAAACAAAATAATTATTATGTCCCTCTGGTTACAGTCAGTAAGATGAAACATTTAAAAAGCCAGGGATTCTCAGTTTTTTTGTTGGTTGTTTTTTTTTTTTGCAATTGTAGATGCCTTGAAATCCTGACACACAGCCACAAAAGAGTTGCTCCAAGAGGCAGAGTCAACCACAAAATGGCTGCTGTAAAGTTTTTGATGGGGTCCAACTTTGTGTTCTGATAAGTAAACTGAGGGACTGTGCACTGGTCTCTAGGACAGTTAGGTGGATGGGAAACTGGTCGGAGAACTGCACCCCAAGAGTAGCTGTCAGTGGCGTTTCATCTGACTGGAGAGAGGTGTCCAGTGGGGGGGGGGGGACGGGACTCAGTACTTTTCTATATTTTTATAAAGGATCTTGATGTGGGAGTGGAGGGACTTCTGATAAAACTCAGCAAGATCTGAATGGTGGGGGAAATGAGCACATGTAAACAAGGTGCAATTCAATATGGGCAAGTTCAGTCAGAGTTCTACATCAGGGTAACAAAAATGAGAATGCTGCGTGCGAACAAGATCTTGGCGTATGGGTGGACTGTGAGCTAAATGTGAGCAGTGTGATGCAGTGGCCAAAAAGGCTAACAGGCGGGTCTCAGAGTCCATCAACAGTGCTATGACATCCAGATCGCAAGATGTCATAGTCCTGTCGTACACCGCATTGATCAGGCCACAGTAGTGCAGAATGGGTTGGGTGCGGAGGAGATTGGCAAGGATGGCTGAGGAACGTGGGAATGTTCAGTCTGGAGAAGAGGAGGTTGTGGGGAGGGGACATGATTGTTTTCATTACATACTTCAAGATTGGTTGCTTAGAGGGGTGCAGGGAGCCGTTCCTGTTGGCAGCAGAGGACAGGACGAGCAGTGATACCACGGAAAGGTATCTGCTGGTCATTAGAAATAGTGTTTGTACAGTAATATTGCAATTCTAAGGATACTTTCATGGGAGTAAGTCCCATGGAATAACATAGTGCTTATTTCTGAGTAGACCCACTTAGGACTACTCCCTAAGATTCATTCAGAAGTGGAAACAGCAGCTGCCCAGGGGCGGGGGTGCACTCCCACTCACGATTTGTCTTTAAGCAGTGGCTGGACAAACACTTGCCAGTGATGCTTTAGGCTGATTCTGCATTGAGCAAGGAGTGGGACTAGATGGCCCCTATGGCCCCTTCCAGCTCTATGATTCTATGATACCTTCAGTCCCACAGAGAAAGTCCTTCTGCTGTGGTGGCAGCTGCTGCCAAAGCAACGTTCTGAAAAATCGGCACAGCCAACGATACTCGCGGCTGCGTTCCTTCCTGCCCTGAGCCCCATTCTGGGCAAGAGGGGAGGATGAAAACCTAATGAAATTAAATGAATAAATAAAAGCCCCACTCGGCTCCTCCCACTTTTTAAAAGCACGAACAAAGAGCCAGGAAAGGTATTGGTGTATTCCATTATCCAAGTCGTCGATAAAAATATTGACTAGCACTGGGCCCAGGACAGAACCCTGTGGCACCCCACTAGTCAGGATGAAGATGAGCCATTAATTAGCACTTTGAGTTTGATCAGTCAATCAATTACAAATTGGGAGCCCCGGGAATAAGCAATGCAGTAGAGTTAGGGTTACAGAGCATGAAAAAGGAGAAGAAGAGCAGGTTTTTATGCCCTGCTTTTCTCTACCTGAGAGCCAGCATGGTGTGGCAGTTAAGAGCAGGTGCACTTTAATCTGGAGAACCAGGTTTGGTTCCCCGCTCTGCCACTTGAGCTGTGGAGGCTTATCTGGTGAACCAGATTAGCCTGTGCACTCCCACACACGCCAGCTGGGTGACCTTGGTCTAGTCACAGTTCTTTGGAGCTCTCTAAGCCCCACCTACCTCACAGGATGTTTGTTGTGAGGGGGGAAGGGCAAGGAGATTGTAAGCCCCTTTGAGTCTCCTGCAGGAGAGAAAGGGAGGATATAAATCCAAACTCCTCCTCCTCCTCCTCCTCCTCCTCTTCCTCACCTCCCCACAATGGGCACATTGTGAGGTAGACGTATTAGCTGTGAAACTCCTGTAACACAACTTATTGATTATTTAAAGTGACATGTTTTCTCTTGCCCAGTGGCCTGAACCCGGAAATGATTTCTCCTGAGAGGCTGAGCAAGTGACAACTGAGTGGAGTACAGGTTGGGAACTAGCCAGATACTTCCTGATGTGCATATTCATTGCAAAACAAATACTAAGTCCTATAGAGCATAGGTGTCAAACTCACGGCCTCCAGATGTTATGGACTACAGTTCCCATCATCTCCTGCGAGCATGATGCCGGCAGGGGATGATGGGAACTGTAGTCCATAACATCTGGTGGGCTGCGAGTTTGACACCTGTGCTATAGAGAAAGGAACAATGAATCCTGACCAGGTCCCTGAAACTGACAGCACATCTGCACACTTCTCTGCCACTAGCAAATGTGCGATGATTTTGAAACATTGCTGTGGAGAAGGTGGTCCAACAGAGAACTCTGGTGCTGGGAGGCTGCCTGAAGGGCACCCAACCAACCTCCGCCTCACGGCAGCAGTCAGGAAGCTGTGCTCAATATGGCCAGGTGCAACGTCCACACGGCTTGTGCATCGTGCTAAAAGACAGTGACTCAGTCATCAATCAACATTCATAGCAGACGTATAAATTAGCCAAAGCAGTCCAGTGTTCCCTCTTTGTTCTGTGTTTGGGTTCTGAATTCAATTTGCCCGCATCTTCCTCTTCATTTATTCCCCACACTTACTAAAATTAACTATATGTATAAATGGTTGCCAAAAAAAAGACACATTCTCTATTAAAAGTCTAAAGGACGTCTAGCTTTTCCATTTCACAATGATGTTTTTTTTTCAAAAATAGGATATTCGGGTTGCAAACTGGTGAGGAATAAAGGAATTGTAGATGTCTATGTAGATCTTATTGTTCCATAGAGAACACTTGTATGCTTCTTTTGAAAAAATATTGCCATTGTTGTTAAAAGCATTATGTTATGAACTCCTCTGAAATGGTTGTTTATGTTTTCTTTAGATTTTAGGGTAGCTTTTTACATTACAACTGCTGTACCCTAGAATATGCATTTTTAAAAAAGTTCTTCCTCCTGGCAGCGTGGCAACAGCGACATCTGCTGGACAAAAGGAGGAACGGCTCTGGTCAGAGTTGCACCTTTGCCCGTCGTCTGAGGAGACACTCCAACAGGCTTCAACACACCGTTCGTCTCTCTCTCTCTCTTTCCTGTCTCTTCCAAAACTTGAATCTGCTCTTTATTTATACGCCTTCTTCACGGGAGAGGTCAGGGCCGCACCTCCTGCAAACTCTGCGTCAGACTCTCGAACGTGGAAATAACAGAGACCGTAGGAAAGTCCTAAAGCAGTTTATTTCTTGCAACGCGTAGAGTAGCAATGGAAAGCATTGGAACTATATCCTTCAACACCCCCCCCACAATTTCACCCCACACTCAATGTCCCTTACAGTTTCTACAACATTTGCACTACAGAGCTTCAAAGAACCTGGGAACCTTTCCATTATTCTTGTATTTCCTGTTGGGGTTCAGGAGGTTGCAATGCAAGGGAAGAGGTGCCAGGAAAGCATTTACTATAAGCATTCTCTGCACTCCCTGCACAGCATGACATGAAGGCATCCAGGCATGGTCCTGACAAGGGTGGGGTCTCCTGGCCAAGAGTTCTCACGAAGGCCATTTCCCAGCAAACCATTCAACCAACTCAACCACCACCCAACATCCCACCCACCCATCCATCCATCCACCCACCCACCCATCCATCCATCCATCATCCATCATCCATCCATCCATCCATCCATCCATCCATCCATCCATCCATCCATCCATCCATCCATCCATCCATCCATCCATCCATCCATCCATTCATCCATCCATCCATCCATCCATCCATCCATCCATCCATCCATCCATCCATCCATCCATCCATCCATCCATCCATCCATCCATCCATCCAGTCCATCCATCCACCCACTGCCACCCACTCCACTCCACTCCACTCCACTCCATCCATCCATCCATCCATCCATCCATCCATCCATCCATCCATCCATCCATCCATCCATCCATCCATCCATCCATCCATCCATCCATCCATCCATCCATCCATCAGACCTGTATTAGGCATCAGTAGTACAAGCTAGATAACAGATCAAAACATTTAAATTCTATTAGTTCATTAATACATGAGTTAAAAATTCAGTTACCAGCTCTATAAACTGACTGTCCAAAAGAAAATGTACCCAAAATATTGTGGGGCAGTCCATCCCTAACATAGGAGGGTAATATATTGGAGGAATCACGTCTATAATAAGCATGTTCAGGGCAAATGCATAAAATATGTTCTAGCAGGGGTAGAGGATCTTTCGAGTAAGCTTCTTCAGATACCAGTCCACACCTTCCCATCAGCCTCTGTCAGCATTGCCATGCTGGCAATTGCCATGCTGGTAGGGGCTGATGGGAATTGTAGTTCCTGAACCTCTGGAGAGCCGCAGGTTCCCTACCCCTGTTCTACAGTTTCAGCAACGTTAAAGCAGTAAGAGCACATCCGTTCTTGTGGGTTTATCCCTAAAAAGTGCCCACTAAGGAAGGCAGAGGGAAAGGAGTTACATCTTGCCCTAGTGAAAGCCCATCTTTGTTTTGGATTTATTGGTACTTTCAAATAGCAGGCCATCTGGGCTCTCTCAAAAACAATACCATGATAAAGAGGGGTACACGAGGAGCCAGTTTTACAGACCAAAGACTGGTATTAGTGATCAATGAGACGGCTTTTTATTGCTTGGAATATTTCCTTAGGTGGCAACATTAATAAGGAATCCCAGGAAAGTCCAAACAAAGGGAACATTTCTTCAATATGACACCACCCGTCAGAAGACTGTATCTCAGGGAGAGCAAGAAATATATGGCTATTAGGACTGGTAGTGAAGCATAAGCAAATTAGGAATTTAAAAGTTGTGCAGCCATTCATTAACAGATGTCAACAGTCTTCTTGGTTTGTCTGCCTGTGGGTCCTTTTTAGTCAGCCCAGAGCAGGCCCCATCAACAGCAGGCAAAGCCACAACAGTGTATTCTGACACCCTTATAAAGTTCTTCATTGCCTTGGAGCGACATATCTCAGAGACCACCTCTCCGTCCTCACCCCCCACCATGAGCTCTGCAACAGAGGCATAGCTAGGGAAAATGGAGCCCGGTGCAAAATCTGAGTTTTTCTCCCCCCACCCCCAAATATTCGTTTGTGTTTTTGTATTTTTAGTGTTTTTTCAGTTTTAGGCCTGCAGGGGGTGCAGTTTTTAGGCTAGCAGCATCAAAATTTCAGGATATCTTTAGGAGACTCTCCTGATGATACCACCCACGTTTAGTGAAGTTTGGTTCAGGGGGCCCAAAGTTATGGACTCTCAAAGGTGTAGCCCCATCTCCTATTAGCTCCCATTGGAAACAATGGGGGCACCCCCTTTGGGAGTCCATAACTTTGGACCCCCTGAACCAAACCTCGCCAAACCTGGGTGGTATCATCAGGAGAGTCTCCCTAAAAACTGTGCCCCCTGCAGGCCAAAAACTGAAAAACACTAAAAAAGACAAAGACCAAATCTGAAAATTTTTGCTCCACCCCCGCGCGTGTGCCCGGTGCAACGCTCACCCCCCGACCTGTAAGGAACCTCAAAGGACTCGAAACAAAGCAACTGAGTTCAGTTCATTTATTTCATAAACTTCAATGATCGCAATACACGGAATGCGGATTCTGACTTTCCCGGGCTTAAGGTGTCGCTTTTACGGACCCTTCAGCCCCTCCTCCAAATTCCCCAGCAGAATTCCCACAACAGGACAGAAACAAGCTTCAAACACACAAGATAAATGCAGCAAGGTTAAGGCCACAACCGCCCCGGGCACGAAGCCCAGAGCGAGGAATGCGCCAAGGACAAGCTAAAGGAGCAGAAACTAACCCCCATCCTTACACGATCCCCTTGTAGCTATGTCTCTGCTCTGCCATGACACCTCTGGGTAGGATATTCTGCTGGTGCAAACCTGCGAATGGACAAAATCAGCACGTGCTCCGTACCACTGTGCCCCCTCCCCCCACAAAACGGCCTGCCTGGGAAGGTCAGGAACGCTCCCTGGCTCCGGGCTTTCTGCAAACGAAGCAGAGTGGCCCGGCTCCAGAAGGCTTTCCTGTCCATGCAAAGGGCTTTTTGCACCATGCAAGATTATTCACAGAATGACAGCTCACCTCCGGACCGCAGAGATCAGTTTCCCAGGAGAAAACGGGTGCTTGGGGGAGAGGACTCCATGGCTCCATCCCCAGATGTCCAGAGTTTCCCACCCTGGATCTGGCCACCCCACCCCTACTCCCAGTCCCCACAGGGGGCAGAGGGGGCCTGGCCGTTTTGAGAGGTGTTGTGATGCGCGGCCTCTGCCAGCTGGAGGGGAAATCAAGAAGGCCCAACAGGAGTGCTGAAGATGGGGAGGAGGGCTCAGCACCTGTCGGAGGGAGACCTCAGCCTCTACAGGCAGTGGTGGTGGGGGGGGGCTGCCGATTATTGAAAGGGCAGAAGAAGAGGCAGAGCTGAAGTGACTGGTTGAGCCCTCTCTTCTCCAGCAGCTGCTCCACCTTGAGACAAAATGAACAGAAATTCCTGGGGGCTAGCTCTAAGCTCCTCAGGGACCATGGTGAGCCCCGCACCCAAGGCAATCGGCCAAGGAGGGCAGAGTCTTAGGTGTAGGAGGTTAAGAGCTCGTGTATCTAATCTGGAGGAACCAGGTTTGATTCCCCGCTCTGCCACCTGAGCTGTGGAGACTTATCTGGGGAATTCAGATTAGCCTGGGCACTCCCACACACGCCAGCTGGGTGACCTTGGGCTAGTCACAGCTTCTCGGAGCTCTCTCTCTCACAGGGTGTTTTTTGTGAGTGGGGAAGGGCAAGGAGATTGTCAGCCCCTTTGAGTCTCCTACAGGAGAGAAAGGGGGATATAAATCCAAACTCCTCTTCCTCCTCTTCCTCCTCCTCCTCCTCCTCCTCCTCCTCCTCTTCTTCTTCTTCTTCTTCTTCTTCTTCTTCTTCTTCTTCTTCTAAATATGGGTAATAATCATCATCAAGAGCTGCTCCACTTGTGGGTGTGGCAAAGAAGCCCTCTGCACTCTTTGTGGGAAGATGTTATGACCCAGCCCAGCACGGATGGGGACTCAGATGGGGAGGAGGGCACAGGCTTGCTGCCAGCGTCCCATTTCAGACCCAGAACCTGAGCCTCCAGAGGCTCACGCAGAGCCCACAGGCGGAGAGCCACAGCCAGACCCCAGCTCTGAGACTCCCCAGCCTGGTCACCAAGCTGGAAGAAGCTCCCTCGCCCCTGGTGTCTCCAGAGCCCCGGGAGCAACGGACGGAAGAAGCTGCGTGCCAGTTGACAGGAGAGAAGATGCGGCTGCAGACCGGCAGTTCTGGGCTGGCCTCAATGAGGCGTCTTTGCAGGAGCCAGAAGGAAGCACCTCAGCTGCAGGGAGGTTTGCGCTGAGGGGGGGTGGGGGTGGGGTATGCAGTGCAGAAGGGGCTGGAAACTAGGCTGTGTTGTGGCAGCAATGGAGTGTTTGGACTTGGAAGCTGCAGCCGGTGTTCTTGTTGCTTGAATCCTGCTTTGGACTTTGGACTTCATGCTCTGAAGAGGGCATTAAACTGCTGGATCCTCTGTGAACTGCCTCCAACCTTGATTGGTGAGTGCTGGTGTACAACAGAAGACTTGCCTTTCTCCCCATTCTCCTCCCCTCCATTTTAACCTCACAACAAACCCAGCAAGGTAGGCTAGGCTAAGAGAGAGAGAGAGAGAGAGAGAGAGAGAGAGAGAGAGAGAGATGGCTCAAGCCTGTGCAGTAACCTTCTGAATCTGAACGGAGGCCTGTCTGGCATGAGGACCAGTGCTGGGAAAGAGGCTCTAGGCCAGGGCTGGTTAGTAGACAGTAGACATTTCGATATGGCTTCACCCCAGTGGTCCAGAGTTTGCACGCTAAGCAAAGGCCTGGGAGAGATGCGTTGGGACAGCTGCCTGCATGCTGTCTTAAGGGAAGCTGGCAAAAACTCTTTCTTGCTGTTGCTCTCTTTCTCTCTCCTTCCTTTCCATCCCCGCACCCCTCCTTTTTAAAATAGAGTTGGGTTCAGGTACTTTCGCTGTATGTCAGCTGTAATGGGCTCCAGCCGGAAGCGGTGGGATTCACAGCAGGTTCTCGCAGACAAATTCGGCAGTCCCCGATTGTTAAAAGGGTGCTTGTAAACAAACAGTTGTTAAATTATTTAAATCCCACCACCGGAACCGGTTGTTAAATTATTTGAATCCCACCACTGGGTTCAGCCCTCAGTTCTTTGGCTGTGCTCCCTCTTCACTTGGGAAACCCGGTGAGCGGAAAAGCTGAGTTCTGTTCATTTGCATTCCAAAGAACTCGCAGTCGTGCCAGCTTGTGCCAGTCTGTTTAAAGTCTCTTATTGACTGTTATTCTGGGAGGCTGAAGTGGTTTCCTGCCGGTTGTAGTATTTCAGTTTTCAGTGTTTGGTTTGTGCCCATTTATTCCACTGCATAACAACAATTAAGATTGGCCAGCGTAAATGGCAGGGCAAAAGTCATTACAAACACAGAACAAATTTATTTCAAGATTGTTTTTAGTGCTGGGAGAATTAAGCATGCTATGGCTAGCTTAGTTATGAGAATGGTACTAGTTTGTCAGAGAATTCTGATATAGAAAACATTTCCCTTGGCTTATTCCTCTTTAATAGAGCTTAATAGAAATGGTAATATTGGGTTCTAGGGTTGGAGATTCGGACAGTCCAAATCCGAATTTTTACTGAATCTGCACTGATTCGGACGGATTCGGACAAGCAGGGTCTGAATCTGAGCTGTCCGAATCCTAACAGATCCGAATCCATGGGATTCGGATCACCAGCCGAACCTCATGGCGTTTTATTTCGGTGCTTTTTCACATTTCGGCCTGTAGGGGCGCATTTTAAACCTATCAGCATCTGTGGCTCTTCAGGGAATCACTAGGAGACTGTCCTGATGATACCCTCCTCCAAGTTAGGATGTAGTTGGATTAAAGGCTGCGTTATGGGATCTTAAAAGGTGTCCCTTATCTCCCATTCTTTCCAATTGGAACTAAGGGAGATGAGGGTTGGACCCTTCGAGGGTCCATAACTTTGGCCCCTGAACCAAACTGCACCAACTTGAGGGTAATATCAGGACAGTCTCCTAATGATACACTGAAATATTGGTACAGATATACATCTACAAATGCACCCCCCCGCAGGCACACTCCAGAAATTTGCACAAGATTCTTTGTTCTTGTGAGTGATTTGTTGCATTGAAGTTGTCAATACCTTTGATAGAGGGCTGTGGAGCACATTTTCATGTAACTCAATAAAAAAAAAAAAAAACTTTTCAGGGTATCTTTTCAGGAGAAATTCTGATGAATAAGCCAAACTTTACTCAGGCAGGGAGATGGACCCCACCCTTTGGGTCCCATAGAATTAAACCCCTGAAGCAAAATTCCCAAACCTGATGGTGTCATCTAGAGACTCTCCTGAAGATCACCTGAAAGTTTTGTGACCATACCTTCAGAATGTGCACCTCACAGCCCTCTACCAGAAATTCCCCATTGACACCAATACAGAGCTTTCAAGTCACTGCAGCAAAGAATCTTAGGCAAAATTTCTGGGGTGCCTGCAGGGGACGCATTTTGAGATGTATCGGCACCAAATTATCAGGGTATCATCAGGTGACTATCCCGGATGTTGCCCACCAAGTTTGGTGCAGTTTGTTCAGGTATGGACCCTCGGTGTAACTATCCCCCATTGTTTCCAATGGAGCTGATAGGGATGGGGCTACACCTTTGAGAGTCCATAACTTTGGCTCCTGAACCAAACTGCACTGAACTCTTGGGGTATCATCAGGACAGTCTCCTAATGATACTCCTCGAAAGTTTGGTGTCACTAGCTTTAAAATGCTGGCTTGTTTCACCGCCACTCACCCAGCAGGCTTCATGTGCAGGAGCTGCTGCTTTGAAACCAGAATTTTAGCTAGTGGCACAGTTTTGTAGTAGTCATCAGGAGATTTATGACACCCCCCCAAGTTTGGTGCTGTTTGGTTTAGGGGGGGGGCCAAAGTTATGGACCCTCAAAGGGGGCCTCTATCCCCCATTGTTTCCAATGAGAGCTAGGAGATGGTGGTTACCATTTTGAGGGTCCATAACTTTGGCCCCCCCTGGGAACCAAACTGCACTAGCTTGGGGTACACATCGACAGTCTCCTGATGATACCCCTGATATTTTGGTGCTGATATGTCTAACAATGCGCTTCTCTGCAGGCACCCCTAAAATTTGCCCAAGATCTTTTTTCAGTAGTGACTTCTTGTGACAGTTGTCAATGGGACTTTGGTGGAGGGAGTTAGGGCACATTTGTCAAGGTACAATGTGCTCAGGGTATCTTCAGGAGAAAGCTGATGACACCATCCAGGTTTGAGGAACTTTGCTTATGGGGGGCAGTGGGAGATGGACCTCACCAATAACACATTGAACCCTGAAGCAACGGTCACCAAACCTGGCTGGTGTCATGAAGAGACTTCCTCCTGAAGACACCCCTGGAAAGTTTTGTGGGTTTACCATGAGAAATGTGCACCCACAGCCCGCCCACAGAAATTTCCCATTGGCTGCAATGGAGCCAGCCAGCCACTGCAGAGCACAGAATCTGGGGAAATTTCAGATTATGAGGGGTGCAGTTTTAGAGCTAATGTCCCTAAAATTTCAGAGTATCATACAAGTACTATCCCTATGATACTCCTCTCTGCTTCAGGAGCGAGTTCAGGGGTCCAAAGCGGACCTCTCAAAGTGTAGCCCCCATTTCCTGTTATCTTCCATTGGAAACAATGGGGATGGGGCACCCCTTTGAGGGTCAATAACTTTGCCCCTGAACCACAAACTGCACCAAACATGGGAGAATCATCAGGACAGTCTCCAGATGATATCCTGAAAGTTTAGTGCTGCTAGCTTTAAAATTGCACCACCTGCAGGCCAAAAAACGTAAAACACCAAAATTCAAAAAAATAATAAACGATTCGAATTTTCGGATTTACCCGGAATTTTCGGGCATATCCGGTCGGTTATGATTCGATTCGGGCATACAAATCATTTTATGCCCCAAAAATACCCAAACTGAATTTTACCGAATTTTTTAGTATTGACCAACCCTATATTGGGTTCTAGGGTTGAAGTCCGGACAGTCAAATCTGAATTTTTTACTGAATCTGCACTGGTCCGGGACTGGATTAGGACAAGCAGGGTCTGGTCTGAGCTGTCCGAATCTAGCAGATCCGAATCCATGGGATTAGGATCACCAGTCAGACCTCATGCGTTTTTTATTTTTTGGTGTTTTTTCACATTTCGGCCTGTGGGGGCGCTTTTTAAACCTATCAGCACTAAAATCTTCAGGAATCATCAGGAGACTGTCCTGATGATACCCTCAAGGATAGATACAGTTTGGATTAGGGAAAGCCATGGGACCCCAAAGGGAGATGTCCCTTATCTCCCATTCTTTCCAATTGGAACTAAGGAGATGAGGGCTACCCGAATTTTCGAGGGTCCATAACTTTGAAGCCCCTGAGCCAAACTGCACCAAACCTGGAGAATTATCATCAGGACAGTCTCCTAATGATTACTGAAATATTGAACCACAGACTCATCCTACAAATGCACCCCCCCGCAGGCACACCCAAGGCCCTTGCACAAGATTCTTTGTTCTTGCAGTGACTTAGCTGCATTGAAGTTGTCAATAGGGAATTTCTGATAGAGGGCTGTGGAGTGCACGGTATTTTCATGTAACTCAATAGTAAACCCACAAAACTTTTCAGGGTGGCCCATCTTTTCAGGAGGAATCTCTGGATGACACCATCCAGGTTTGGGAACTTTACACTTCGGGGGGGCAGTGGGGAGATGGACCCTACCCTTTGAGTCCCATAGAATTAAACCCCCCTGAAGCAAAATTCCCCAGAAACCTGGATGAATTACATCTAGAGACTCTCCTGAAGATCACCTGAAAGTTTTGTGACCATACCTTCAGAAATGTGCACCTCACAGCCCTCTACCAGAAATTCCCCATTGATTTCTTTAATACAGAGCATAGAATGCTCTGCAGCAAACTCTATCTTAGGCACAGGAATACTGGGGTGCCTACGGGGGGCGCATTTTGAGATGTATCGGCTTTCATCCTTTCAAAGGGTATCATCAGGTGACTATCCCGGATGTTGCCCACAAGAGTTTGGTGCAGTTTGGTTCAGGTATTATGGACCCACTCAAAGAGTGCAACTATCCCCCATTGTTTCCAATGGGAGCTGATAGAGGGGATGGGGGGCTACACCTTTTGAGAGTCCCACAGCACTTTGGCTCCCAGACCAAACTGCACCCAAGCTGAGAGCTATCATCAGGACAGTCTCCCCTAATGATACTCCTCGAGACTAATTGATACTTCTAGCTTTAAAATGCTGGTTTAGTGTTTCACCGCTCACTCCTCCAGCAGGCTTCATGTGCAGGAGGCGGTGAAACATGAAAACCAGAAATTTTTAAGCAGAGTGGCACCAAATTTCAGGGGCTAGTCATCAGGAGACTGTCCTTATGACACCCCCCCAAGTTTAGTGCAGTTTGGTTCAGGGGGGGGCCAAAGTTATGGACCCCTCAGGAAGGGGGCCTCTATCCCCCATTGTTTCCAATGAGAGCTTAGGAGATGAAATTTGGCTACCATTTTGAGGGTCCATAACTTTGGCCCCTAACTGGGAACCAAACTGCACGAGCTTGGAAGTGTACACATCAGCAATCTCCTGATGATTCAACTCAGCTGATATTTTGGTGCTGATATGTCTAACAATGCCCTTCTCTGCAATCACCCCTAAAATTTGCCCAAGATTCTTTTTTTCTGCAGTGACTTCTTGTGACATTGCTGTCAATGGGAAATTTCTGGTGGAGGCTGTGGGGTGCACATTTATCAGAGTACAGTCACAAATGTGCTCAGGGGTATCTTCAGGAGAAAGTCTTGGATGACACCATCCAGGTTTGAGGAACTTTGCTTATGGGGGGCAGTGGGAGATGGACCCTACCAATAACACATTGAACCTTGAAGCAACGGTCCGCAAGCCTGGTTGGTGTCATGAAGAGACTTTCTCCTGAAGATTTCCCTGGAAAGTTTAATGAGTTTACCATGAGAAATGTGCACTCCACAGCTCCCCTCCACAAAGAAATTTCCCATTGGCTTCCCCAATGAACCAACCAACCACTACTAAGAGCACAGAATCTGGGGGGAAATTTCTTTGAGTGACTATGAGGGGTGCAGTTTTAAAACTACTGTCCCCAAAATTTCAAAATTATCATACAAATTGCTATCCCTATGATAGCTCCCCAAGTTTGGTGAAGAAGTTTGAGTTCAGGGGTCCCAAGTTATGGACCTCTCAAAGGAGTCTTAGCCCCATTTTCTGTTATCTTCCATTGGAAACAATGGGGATGGGGCACCCCTTTGAGGGTCAATAACTTTGCCCCTGAACCACAAACTGCACCTGCTTATGGAAGAATCATCAGGACAGTCTCCAGATGATATCCTGAAAGTTTAGTATACTAACTTTAAAAGTGCACCCCCTGCAGGCTAAAAAACGTGTAAAAACACCAAAATACAAAAAAAATAATAAAACGGACCCGAATTTTTCGGATTTACCCGAATTTTCGGGCATATCCGAATCGGCTATGATTCGGATTCGGGCATACAAATCATTTTATGCCCCAAAATACCCAAATCCGAATTTTACCGAATTTTTTTAGTATTGACCAACCCTATTGGGTTCTTTCCCAGCTGGCATTTAATAATAAGAGTCTGTATACATTTAATAATAAGAGTCTGAATCATACATGCATATGGGGAAACCATCTGGGAACAACATCACCAAGTAACATTTCTGGAAAGGTATATGAATCCATCCAACATTCTGCCCTAAGGAAGACTTGTTACAAAATGCTAACATAGTGTCTCAGCCCCCTTGCAACGTTTTTTCATTAATAATTTTTTTATATATGTACCGTGTATACTCAAGAATAAGTTGACTTTTTCAGCACATTTTTTAATGCTGAAAAGGCCCCCCTCGCTTATACTCGAGTTTATAATAAACGGTAATTCCAAGATGGCTGCCGGAGCTGTGGCACACGGAGAAAGGAGATCACACCAACTGTGGCAGAAGCATTTTGCCTGCATCCAACTTTGAGTATTAAATTCACCATTCCCTTTTATGTTTTTATGTAAAGCTAGGTTTGTAAATCCTCCAGTTTTGATAAAGGCACAGTCTTTGCAATTAGCTCTGGATTGGTTCTGAATGCCATGTTAGGTATTACTCTGTCCCCTTGAAATTTGTGTTCTGACAGGCATGGCATCCTCTTGGAGAGAGATTCCATTGCACTTGTAGCGTTTAAAGACTGCAGAATGCAAGTCAAGATTTGTAACTAGTAAATCAGGTCAAGCTGAGTTTTTGTGCAAATTCCTCTCTGTAAAGCAGTACAAATTGAAGCTGAAAAGAGAGGGTCTTACAGTTCTAAGGACAGAAACACCCTCTGTGCTATTTAGCTAGGCTGACCAGCCGTCCCGCTTTTGGCGGGACCGGCCCGCCTTTGGACAATTTGTCCCGCGTCCCGCGGGTTCAACAAATTGTCCCGATTGTGGGGAGGCTGCTGCACTGCCTTGGGAGAACAAGGCAGTCGCGAGCAGCCTCCCGCATCTTGCTCCAACCGCAGGAAGCCGCCACGAGCTTCAAATGGGGAGCTCGCCGTTTGCCACTCTGTGACAGGGTGATGCAAACGGCTGAGCCCCAGAAGCTCGATGCACTGCTATTGACAGCATCCTGCATTGTAGCGCGCACCGCCACTGCCTCCCCTTCCCGGATCACAAAGGTGACCATCTGGTCACCTTATATTTAGCAAGTGTGGTAGGAGACAAAGAGCCACTGTAGATCTTCCTAATGCCTGAATCTTACCTTTGAATAAAATATGTCCATGAACATGCAAGGATAAAAGCGTACACTGTTTACAAGGTGGTGCTGGCAAACAGTATCTGCTTCCTTTAAAAACTGCCTTGCCTAACGACATTTTTAAAATTCTAGTGAGCCATTTTTGATGGAGGCCTTGTGGGTCCTCACAGTCTTTGGCATGAAGCAGCCAGGCAGCCT
The DNA here is from genome assembly GCF_021028975.2 of Sphaerodactylus townsendi. Classification (NCBI taxonomy): domain Eukaryota; kingdom Metazoa; phylum Chordata; class Lepidosauria; order Squamata; family Sphaerodactylidae; genus Sphaerodactylus; species Sphaerodactylus townsendi. The sequence goes on from NC_059426.1 coordinate 2,628,517, forward strand.
CCCTTCTTGCCTTCATCCTGTTCGTCCTCTGATCATGAAGATTGCTTTTAGTCAACTTTTCTTACAACCAGTGAGATACCTCCATGAATTTTATGGGTATCTATTTTATTTTTTTAATTTACCTGTAGTTGCTGCCTTCGACAATACAGTTGCTGCATTTCCCACCCTAGACTTATACTCGAGTCAATAAGTTTCCCAGGTTTTTGTGGTAAAATTAGGTGCCTTGACTTATATTTGGGTTGACTTATACTCAAGTATATACGGTATTTTGTAACTTTTTTGTTCATTATCTTGTGAATGTCTGGATTATTTTTATTTTAGGGTTGCCAACCTCCAGGTAGAGCCTGGGTATCTCCTGGAATTATAATTGTTCTCCAGACTACAGAGATCAGTTTCCCTAGAGAAAGTGGATGCTCTTGAGGGTGGACTCTATGGCATTATATTCCACTTTATCCTAACAGCCGCCCACCCCCCAGCCTCCACCCTTAAATCTCCAGGAATTTCCTAACTTGGAATTGGCAGCCCTAATTCTAATGCAACATGACTGCAAATGTTTGGCCAATTAACTTAAAAGATTTAGTTTTCATTGCAAAATTATAAATTATGCCCCCAAAGTCTGGCAAGTTCACACACTAGCCAAGGTGGCTTAGGTTCTGTGCAGAGTGCTTGCAGTTTTTGAAGAGTGTCTGGCTGCTAATACTTCTTTCTTTTGGATTCTTCACGGTCACTGGCGGCATGCAAAAAAAAAACCCCATTGGGCAACTGAGAATTAGCTGAAGTTATTTCTTGTAAATCTCATTTCATAATGTAAGAGTTCATACTCTTTTCTAAAAACAGACTTGAAGATTGTATTGTCGATGGCTTTCACGGCCGGAATCACTGCGGTGCTGTGTGGTTGTATGTGGGGCAGTATGGCTGTGCTCTAGCTGCATTCTCTCCTGACGTTTCGCCTGCATCCTCTGAAGATGCCAGCCACAGATGCAGGTGAAACGTCAGGAGAGAATGCTGCTAGAACACGGCCATACAGCCCGGAAACCACACAGCACCCCAGACTTGAAGATTATTTTTAGATGCAATATTTGAAAAGGAAAAGTCACAGATCTATCAATCTGTGGGATAGTCCTGAAGCAGACATTTAGAAGCTTCTGTCTGCTATCCAGTTCACATATATAAGGAGAGAACTGACAATAGCCAATGCTAGGATTTTAAAAATGTGTTTTGCTTTAACATTTATGGGTACATCCAGGTGATAGATGGGCCGAGCAGGATCAGAGAAGAATCAGAAGTCTCTTCTCCTCTTCCTCCTCTTTCAGCCAAACAGCTGTTGGAGTCCCAGAGCGAGAGGGCGTGGGGTGGAAAGGGTCTCCCACGCTGGCAGAGCACCTGCTGAGCTGCCAAAGATCATCTTTAGCACTTCAAGGTGGTGTGCAGCCTGCAGGCAATGAGTGAATGCCAAATTTATCTGCAAAGGCCGGTTTTACTGCCAACAGGCTTTTCAAAAAATCCCTGCAGTTTATATTAATAAGATGGAATGTTATTGCACGTCAGGAGTTATTGTGATTTATAAAGCACTGCTCACCTAGTGCATAATAAAAATGCTAGGCTCTCAATTCCAATAACTAACAGATGATAGTAGCTTTATCTTCAATATTTAACATGACCTGGAACTTTCTATCATATTTGATGACATTTTGCTATAGTGGTTTCTTTTACCACTGTTTTATACGGCTTGAATTACTACAGCACCGTTTTTCAAAAAAAGGGCCTAAAGAGGCATCCAACATAAAAATAGATATTGATTCTATATTTGTTTATTTTGACTTTTATTCATATTCCTAAAAGTTCAAGGTCACAATAAAAAATGAGCAATTTTTAAAGACCCAGGGTCATTTTCCTTTTCTTTGATTTTAAAATATATTCATCGTGAAAGACAGAAAGTAAAGGAAATGCACTGTGATGACAGAGATGCCAGCCGGACCTCGGGATCATTTCTGCACTACAGATATCAGTTCCCCCTGGAGAAACTGGATTGTTGGGGGGAGGAGTGGGTGACTCTATATAGCATTGCACCCCACTGAGGCCCCAGTACTGACTGGGCTCCATCTCCAACTCTCCAGGACTCCCAGCCTGTATCTGGCAACCCTAATTGGAGCCAGCGTGGTGTATTGGTTCAAAGCAGGTGCACTCTAATCTGGAGAACTGGGTTTGATTCCCTGCTCTGCCACTTGAGCTGTGGAAGCTTATCTGCTGAACCAGGTGTGTTTCCGCACTCCTACATTCCTGCTGGGTGACCTTGGACTAGTCACAGTTCTTCGGAGCTCTCTCAGCCCCACCTCGTCGCCGTCGCCGTCGCCGTCTTCTTCTTCTTCTTCTTCTTCTTCTTCTTCTTCTTCTTCTTCTTCTTCTTCTTCTTCTTCTTCTTCTTCTTCTTCTTCTTCCTCCTCCTCCTCCTCCTCCTCCTCCAACTCCTCCTCCTCCTCCTCCTCCTCCTCCTCCTCCATCTCCCGCCAGTGACCTGAGAGACGTGGCAACCTTATGTCATAAGGGTCGTCTCTTTGTGGTGATACTTGAGACATGATTGTCCGTGCTGTATTTTCAGGTGGACTCTTAGGAATTTGCGGAAGGCCTTTTCCTCAACGGCAAGCCCAGCACTTGAACTCATCTGGTGTGCCGGGTGGGCTGGTGTGCAGCGGCATCTCAGAATGTGAGCTGGGAAATCCCCAGTTTGAATCTCATTTCAGCCAAGAACTCCACTAAGCGGCTTCAGGCCATCCCACCTCAATAGTCAATCTGGCATCGGAGAATAACAACACGGCCATACCGGGGTGGGCGGCTGCTGTGAAAACGACTGAGATTATGCATGTCGAGCCAACAAAACTGAGAGAGAATGAAAGAGGAGCAAACATCGCAGAGGACAGATGCCGGCACGTCCTAGTGTTTGTTCCTCAATCCTTTTCAACGGATGGATCTTTATAGCCTCTTGTCTTCCTGATTTGTTTTAATCTTTTCTCTCAGACTTTGAGTCCTGTTTTCCCTCTACTTTTTTTCCTTCCTGCTTATTCTTAGGAATTGTGATATTCACACTGACTTACAGTTAACAAAGTCTGGCCTCCATACTGGGATAAAAGGGAAACTAACTTTTGGGTGGGATGCAGAAGAAGAAGAAGAGTTTGGATTTATACCCCCCCCCCTTTCTCTCCTGTAGGAGACTCAAAGGGGCTTACAATCTCCTTGCCCTTCCCCCCTCACAACAAACACCCTGTGAGGTGGGTGGGGCTGAGAGAGCTCCGAGAAGCTGTGACTAGCCCAAGGTCACCCAGCTGGCGTGTGTGGGAGTGCACAGACTAATCTGGTTCACCAGAGAAGCCTCCACAGCTCAAGTGGCAGAGCAGGGAACCAAACCCGGTTCTCCAGATTAGAGTGCACCAGCTCTTAACCACTACACCATGCTGGCTCATTTTTCCATGAGAAAATGGAAGTGTCCTTCTTTCCCCCTCCCACTGAATCCCATTGAAGTCCACAAAATGACCCTGAGGGATAATGGGAATGGGATCTGCAATGGGAACAGGGGGGCTTAGGAGAACTTTCCATTCATAGAAAAATGGGCTCTTCTTTTTCCTTCTGTTACTGTTAGCCTCGCCCTGACCTGGATGGCCCAGGTGAGCACCATCTCCTCAGATCTCAGACGCTAAACAGGATCAGTCCTGGATAATACTTGACTGGGTGGCCACCAGGGAAGGTCAGGGTTGTGATGCAGAGGCAGGGAATGCCAACCCGCCTGTGAACCCCTCTCGCCCCGAGAGCCCCATGTGGAGTTGCTGTTCAGTTGGCTACTGCTGAGAGCCACCCTGGGTCCCAGACAAAAATGCCATCTGGGATCCAAACCAAATATCAGACAAAACACTCGGATGGCTTCCCTCTGTGATACCCCTCTGAAGATGCCAGCCACAGATGCAGGCGAAACGTTAGGAACAAGATCCACCAGATCACAGCGACTCAACCCGGAAAACACACCAGAACCACTTGGCTGGCTGTTACCGTGCATCTATAACAGGGGTAGGGAACCTGCGGCTTGAGAGCTGCATGCGGCTCTTCTAACCTTGCACTGCGGCTCCATGAGCCGCGCTGCCGGCTTCATCCTTGCCCGCCCTGCAGGCAGCAGGGCGGGCGCACAAATTGCCCACGGACGGCTGGGCCATGCCACAGGCTTCCCCTCTCGCTCGCCCCGTTGGAGTGGGGCAAGCGCTTTCCCAACGGATGGCGAGGCTGAGCCACCGGCTTCATCCTTGCCCACCCTGCAGGCAGCAGGGCGAGCGCACCACTTGCCCGCGGCTGTCTGGGCCGCGCCGCGGGCTTCCCCTCTCGCCCGCCCCATTGGAGTGGGGCAGGCGCTTTCCCGGTGGCCGGCAAGGCCGAGCCGCCGGCTTCATCCTTGCCCGCCCTGCAGGCAGCAGGGCAGGCGCACCAATTGCCCATGGCCAGCTGGGCAGTGAGAAGGCTTCCCTTCTTGCCCACCCCGTTTGAGCGGGGCGGGCGCTTTCCCGGCGGCCGGCAAGGCCAAGCCGCTGGCCCCATCCTTGCTTGCCCTGCAGGTAGCAGGGTGGGCGCATCCATGCGCTTCTCAGAATGAGTGGAGTAAAAGGTAAAAAAACCCAATATATACAGTGTTATCTTTATTTTAAATGTCAAAAATTATTTGCGGCTCCAAGTGTTTTCTTTTCCTGTGGAAAACGGGTCCAAATGGCTCTTTGAGTGTTAAAGGTTCCCTACCCCTGACCTAGATGGATGCTCTCTTATGAACAATACCTTGATCTCAGGTCTTTTAAATTCCCCTCCCCACCACCGAGGTTTATAAATGGCAGGAAAAACATGATATAACAATGACAAATAATAGCTAATAAGAAAAACTAGAACCAATCTGAAAATGTAAATATTAAAATTTCATTGACAAATCTTTGATTACATTAGAAATTTATCATTTGTTAAACTTTTGATACTTTTTCGTATATGCGGTAAAGTGTGATTTAACATTACAATCTAGCTACTGTTCCTTATCACAAAACAAGGGCTTCTTACACATATCCATTAAAAACCAGTGGCCCTTCGGCATGGCATCCCTTCAAATATTTACATGTGTCCTTAACCTTCTCTTTTCCAAACTAAACATAACTCAGCATAGAAGTATTAACAGGACAGGAGATTTTAATGTAAACCACAGTAATGGCTTCTGATTCAAAGGTCCTCTCAGCGGAGGAAGACTCTGAAGAGGAAGATTAGGCAGCTCCCAGAATGATGTAGATTCCGCTTCAGACGTAGCCAGAAGCTGGTTGCCAGTTGAAGAGAGTGAAGGTCTACAGTGATAGCACCACCATCCGCAAGAAAGAAAGGGGGGGGGGGCAGAATGGAGGGAATTTTTCACAAATTCATAGCGGGTATCCCATCATCATTAAAAAAAACCCTGCCAAAGAGGAGAAAGCAGTGGACAAAGGGAAGAGAAAGACCAAATCATGTCAAGAGAAGGAAATGTTAAAGCACACTAGGAGAAAATCCTGAAATTGGATTTGGCAGAGGTCCACACAGTCACTTTGTCAGATGCGCCCTCAAATAAGGACTTGTTAAAGTTGTGGGATTATTATCCAACCCAGGGGTCCCCACACTTTTTAAACAGGGGGCCAGTTCACTGTCCCTCAGACTGTTGGAGGGCCGGACTTAAAAAAAACTTTGAACAAATTTCTATGCATACTGCACATATTTTATTTTGAAGTAAAAAAACAAAATGCAATATATTAAACTAAAGAACAAGTAAAGTTAAATCAGCAAACTTAACAGTATTTCAATGGGAACTATGGGCCTGCTTTTGGCTAATGAGATGGTCAATGTCCGGTTCCATATTTGTCACTGCTAGTCGTAACAAGTGATGCAAGTGTGCATCACTTAGTCTAGATCTGGTTGGAGATTTCAGATGTTTCATTCTGGAAAAAGTCTGTTCACAGACATAAGTGCTGCCAAAGATGGTTGCCATTTTGAGTGCATGGTTCCTGAGATTAGGATATGTCTCAGAGGGGAGAGATGCATAGAAATTAGGGAGGGGAGAAGATGCATAGAAATTAGTTAGGACCCAAGGCCCCACCATCAACTTGGCCAATGCTTGGGGCCGTGGTTCCTCCTCTCCCTCCGAGCCCCTGCTGCACGTAATACGGAATGTGGAGCCGGCACTGCCACGCTGCCCCCCTGCCGCTGGTCGGATAAATGCCCTCAGGGCTATAGCTCTTTGGGGACCCCTAGGTGATCCAACCTCCTCTAGGGATTGTGCTCCTAACAGGTGTCAGGGGTCCAGGGAGCCTGGCTCTCCAGATAGTTCCAGGAACTCACGAATTCCCATCGAAGTTTCTGTCAGCATGGCCAATTGGCCATGCTGGTAGGGGCTGATGGGAATTGTAGTTCCTGAACATCTGGAGAGCCGCAGGTTCCCTACCCCTGACACTGAAGTCCCCACTATTAATCTAAGACTGTATACACTGGAGGCCTTACGGAGGACACTGGATTAAGCAAAATGTTACATCATTCACAATTTAAAAGGTGAAGATGCCAAGATGGACATTCAGAGAGCAGCTGATGCCAGGTTGATTGTGGGGAACATAGTGGAAAAGTTGTGGATAGGCAGGTGAACCAAACTGCAACAAATGAAGAAACCAGAGTGGTTGGAAGAGGCAAATTTGATCAGCCTGCTACAAGAAACTGGTGAGAATTGGTGAGCGAGACACACCTCTCACTTGGAAAACATTCACTCAGCATTTACCACAGAAGAGGGGCAAGTCTGGTCGACCAAGTTCATATCTTATTTTCAGCTGAGGAGATCAATAGGAAATGATAAGGTGAACCAGATGAAGCATCAAGGACAACCCGTTGGAGATACCCCAGGAAGACAAAACGACAATCCAGCTGTCGAAAAGCCCAGTGACAAAGGAGGTGACAAAAGAAAATAATTCAGAAGCTTCAAGAAGTAGGAGGGGAGAGCGTGTTTTGCTTTTTTGCATGGCAAAGAGGGAGAAGGCGGGCAGGCTGAGCTCAAGAAGGTTGGCTGGATCGCAGGCAGAGCAGCAGGCTCTGCCTGCGTTTGGGTTTGGTGAAGAATGGCAGGCGGGTCAAGGAGGGCAAGAAGTGTCCCTTTGGGCTCCCTTGCAGGGATTGCTCTTCTTGACCCCCCACCCTCCCCTTCGCTCACTGGGGATGTGGCTCACCTTAGCAGACAAGCGGCCCCCTTCCCCTGACCCACTGCTGCCTCCTCTGCCTTTTCTGCCAAGTGGGTGCTGGCAGGCAGAGGGCTGAAAGGAAAAGGAGCTCAAGTGCCCGCTGCCTGGGCTGCTCCTCAACCTCATGAGGGCTGCTTTATTTTATTTTATTCTATTTCTGTATTCGGTTTGGGGCGGGGGGAGGAATAGAACTAGGTAGGCACTAGGACCCTTGCGGTCCAGGATAAGATGGCTTAATACACATTTGTACTTTTACCTTTCAATGGAAAAGAGTATAGGCGTTCCTCATGGCTCTCAGTGGACAGGGAAGTTTCTCCACTAAATAACTATCATCACATGACCCATCTTTGGATCCATAGTCCAACATGTGACCATATTACAACATAGTCCAACATGTGAACATATTACAAACATAAACATGTGAGCAAACCTTAGCCCATCCACTGAGTCTGAATTATTTTTTGGTAAGAATATGCTTTTTTGTTAAATGTGTTATTTAGATTCTAGCAAAGCAAAGCAGCTCTTTTAAAATATTTGGAGCAGTCTTAAAACTATTTGAATGATTATTCTGTCTTTCCCCAATTTTTAATATTAATAATGGCTTCCCTTGTGTCTAAATTATGATAGATAACCAAATCATGCACAATTAAAATTAAATATCCAACAGTGGAAACTGTTTCTGAGAGTTGGTAATGAAGAAATAATTAAATTTGATAGCCGTCTTCATTTTTCAGCTTTACCTGTGGTGGTGAGATTAGTAACACATGTACATCTGTTTAGTTAATTACTGTGGACTCATGCATGAGTTCTACTTCTCTTAATTATTTTGCAGATGAGGAGGAAGGACATGCCCATTGAATTGAAAGGCATTTCTGTGTAATGTGTAAAACACACCTTAGATTTTAGAATGCCACAGTTTATGCAACGTTCATCCAAATTCATTTAGAACTAGTTTTCTACAACATACCCTTCTTTGCAGAGTAGGGATAAAGAGCTTTGGATAGAAAGTTCCAGGAATCCAAGATTTTTTGGGGGGGGGGGGGAGGACTTTTCATTAGTTTACATACTGGAAAATGCTAGCCCTGTCAAGTCATCCTAAAAGAGTTGAACAATTTCTTACCGAATACTGCATCAAAGAAGTCAAACACTCTCAGAGTCCAAATACTAAGAAATGGAGTAATATAAAAAACTTTTCTTTTAAGCATGCCAAGTGGGAAGCAAGTTCTGGGTAGAAGTCCCTATGCTTATTAATTTTTACAGTTCATAAATGAACTACAATGATGCAATCATTATAGTGCAGTCTAGTTAACAGCCTGACCACCGTATTTCAAATTAGTTTAATGCTGTGCTTCAGAAGGTAGCCATGTAGATTGGAATCAAGTAGCACCTTGGCGACAAGCAAGGTATCCAACAAAGGGCTTTTCCACACTCTCATTTTTCTCACTTGTAACTTCCTGTTTTCTTGGTCGGGGAGGTGGGTGGGTTTCAGTTCCACACATGTTTTGTTTCTGACAACGCACAGGTTTATGTCTGGCATACTCCCTGCAGATTTAAACAGCAGGTTTTTAGGCTAGACATAAACCTATGTGATATCGAATCGAACACTAGAGGGAGCAAAACACATGCAGAACAGGGAAAAATCTGGAAGAAACAGGAGCTTACAAGCAAGGAAAACAAGAATGCAGAAAAACCCTCCAAAAGCTCTGACTTTTTGAACACATTCCATGAGAACCTTGAGGTTTTAAAGCCCTTACATAATCAAAGCACAGATAACTGTGACCAGGTCACACTTAAGCATCTTCACACTGGCGTAATGCCCATTGGGCAAGGTGGGCAGCTGCCCAGGACATCACCTTGTGGGGGGCATCAAAATGCTGGGTTCGTTTTGGGGTATTTTTAGTGGTTTTCCATTTTTGGCCTGCAGGGGGCGCAGTTTTTAGGCTAGCGGCACCAAAATTTCAGCGTATCATCAGGAGACTGTCCTTATGCTACCCCCCCCCCCAAGTTTGGTGAGGTTTGGTCCAGGGAGTCCAAAGTTATGGACTCCCAAAGGGGGTGCCCTTTCCCCCATTGTTTCCAATGGGAGCTAATAGGAGATGGGGGCTACAGTTTTGAGGGTCCATAACTTTGGCCCCCCTGAACCAAACTGCACCAAACTTGGGGGGGAATCATTAGGGCAGTCTCCTGATGAGACCCTGAAAGTTTTGAGACTGTGCCTTCAGTTCGGCAATTCATTGACAGAATTTGGCACTTTGGGATGTTCTTGCGGGAGGGCATCTGATCTATCAGCACCAAATACTCTCAGGGTATCATCTGGAGACTGTCATTATGGTGTTCTGTTTGGTGTGTTTGAGGGGTCCAATGTTATGGACCCTCAAAAGGGTAGCCCCCATCTCCTTAGCAAAGTATGTGGGATGGGGTACCCCCTTTGAGGGTCCATAACTTTGGACCCCCTAAACCAAACTGCACCAAACTTTGGGGGTACCATAAGGACAGTTTCCAGATGATATCTGAAGTTGTGGTGCTGATATAGCCAAAAATGTGCCCCCTGCAGGAACATCCCAGAAATTTTCCCAAGAATCTTTGTTCTGCATTGAGTTTTCTGTATTGCTGTCCATACAGCTGGGGACATTTCTTAGTTGGCACAGTCTCAAAACTTTCCATATCTTCATCAGGGAGACTGTTCTATCGATACCCCGAGTTTGCGTAGTCAGTCTAGGGGGCCAAAGTTATGGACCCTTCAAACTGTAGCCCCCATCTCCTATTCGCTTCCATTGGAAACAATGGGGGATGGGGCACCCCCTTTGGGAGTCCATAACTTTGGACTCCCCAAACCAAACCTCACCAAACTTGGGGAGTAGCATAAGGACAGTCTCCTGATGATATGCTGAAATTTTAGTGCTGATATGTCTAAAAATGCACCCCCTGCACCCACCAGTATCCTGGTGCAAGTATTAGGTCGGTGGAGTGGCTGCTGGGGCATCCAACTCAGATTTTGCCCCTGCATCTTCAACAAAGAAATGTGACAAATTCTGGAGATACAATACACACAACTTTGTGGACTACCTCATTGTATAATGTCATTGTTTTGAGCAGTGTAATAATTATTGCATCTGCTTGTCCTCTGCTATTGTCATTGCTACCTGAGGGCGGGACTGGCACTGCTCAGAGTTCCTAACCAAAATAAGGACACAACAGTCTTGTCTGTGGGTTAAAATTTTGGCCCCAGCCAGACCGTGTTATTGACACAGGACGAAGAGAAGTGTGAGGCTCAGCATGGGGTCTGATCTGAACCCTGGGCAGCCCGAGTGCTGTCCCCCAGGGGGACAGCACCTCCAACCCTTGGCCTGTTGGAGGAAACCATTAACCTTGCGCAGCAACTGTGGAACCCAGCCAGGTAGAGGCCACTTCCGGGGGATCCATTTTGCGCAGCGCAGCGAGAGTGGAACTCAGGTGGGCGCCCAGCCCCCGTCTGAAGATCCATTTTGCCACTAAGGGGTGCAAGCCTCAGTAGCCCCCGGCTGCGCCTCCTGACCCACAGCTTGCTCCACCTCTTAAGGAGGTTCCGCCAAAGAGGGTTTGCAGCTCCCCTCACCATCAGATCAGTTCCCATGCGCAGCCGCCAGCTTGGCGATGACAACATGCACATGCATTAACATTGTCCAAAGGGGAGAGGTGGGTGGGAAACTCGGCGCCACTCTGCTCCAGGGTGGGGCCAAAGGCCGGGTCGAAGCCTCACAAAGGCTCCCGGCCGCCCCTCCTGCTGACACCCATAGTGGGCGTAGCCACCGCCTGCCTTCAGCCCTTCTAAGGGGAGGCATGGCGGGACCTCTTTGCAGTACCCAACCCGGGCAGCAATGGCGGGTCCCGCTGATTCAGGGCCGCTCTTTATGATTCAGCTGAGCTTCAGACAATGCTGACAACTCAAGAATTATTTAATCCTCTTCCTGACTTATGTTGAAATATAGAATATTTGTGCTTCCCACTGTTGGAGGATGAGGCTATAATGTCCCTTCCCTCCTTTCTCACGCTCTTCTTGCCTAATATTGGACAATATTCACTAATATCCAATCACCCATTGTTAGACAAATAGCTCATAAACAAAAAACAGGAATAACAAACTATTTTAGAAGTCCTGTGAAAGTTTCGTCCTGCAATGTTTTGATGATTGAATGGTCAAAAACCCTTTTAATTAATTTAAAAGGTGCTAATTGGCAGATTTGTTTTTAAAAAAGTTTAAATTATTGCCCAACGGACTTTTTTAAAAAAAAAAAACTGCAGGTGGCACAGAGTGGTAGTGAGAGCAATGATAGAAGGAAATGTCTTGTCCTATTTGCAATACACATGTATGATTCGTTTTCTTCAGAACTATTGTTTTATTCATATGTATATCCTCCTCCTCCTCCTCCTCCTCCTCCTCCTCCTCCTCCTCCTCCTCCTCCTCCTCTTCTTCTTCCATCATCTGAAAAGTAAGTGGGTGTTACAGAAATTGCTTTCTGATGGTTTTCATTTTTCTCTCTCTTTACTCTTTAGAGTTAATTCTGTAGAGTTTCCTGCAGATGCAGATTCATTTGGGTAGCATATTATCTGTGGCATCCACCTGTTTTTTTTGTATTTTCCTCCCTACTCTTAAATATTTACGTCAGATGCTCAGTGAAGTCCTACAGAACTTCGGTGCTTTGTGTCTCAGCCATCACCAATCTGCTGATGTTACCCAGGTTTGTATTGCAGTAACTGAAGTGGCTGTTGCTGCCCTGAATGAGTTCCTGGCTGCTGTGGTCCAGCAGACAGGGAAGAGCAGTGGCTGCAGTGGTGTAAAGTGCCCTCAATTCACAACCAATATATGGGTTTTCAAGGCAAGGAATGTTCAGAGGTGGTGTTGAGATTGCCTGCCTCTGCATAGAAACCCCTGGACTTCCTTGGTGGTCTACCAACCCAAGGACTAACCAGGTCTGACCCTACTAGTCCTCCATGATCTGATGAGAGCGGGCTAGCCTGAGCCATTGAAGTCAGGGTGTTTGACAGAAACAGGACACGTTGTGAAGAACCGTGGGGACATACCAACAGATCTTGCAGACACAGAGTGCTGCAGAGGATCAGCACCGTGGCGTTCGTATTATTGAATCAGTGCTATGACATTGCTGTGATATCTCACCCCATTTTTTTTTAAAAGTTTTGTTGGCATCAAATGTGAGGGGTGGGATTTGCAGCAACTGCAGGTCAGCTCACCAACAAAATCCAGACGAAGGAAGGGGTTTTCCACTAGGAGGCAATGGCTGCAACCGGGCAGGTGGGGCCTATTGTTGGGGCAGGGTCTCAAGGTGGTGCAGGTAGATTCAGGGGTGTTGGCAGCCTGAGTAAGAAAGGTGAGACAGGCATAGGCGGAAGGTTGTGAACCCGGAGGCAGGGGCCGCGTGCGGTAAGGCTATCAGAAGGACAATCATCAAAGATGAAAGTTGATTGCAAGGAGTCTTCTTTTTGAGAGGTAGGGGTGTCACACATCCTCACACCTGCCTCAAGCATCCATCCTACACCTCATGACCCCCCCCCCCACCCCCGAACCCATCACAGACAAGTTGTGGTGGGTTTTCCGGGCTGCGTGGCCGTGGTCTGGAGGATCTTGTTCCTAACATTTCACCTGCATCTGTGGCTGGTACCTTCAGAGGTGTTTCACATAGGGAAGTCTGTTACACACTTTGTCAGATGCAGGCGAAACGTTAGGAGCAAGATCCACCAGACCACGGCCACACAGCCTGGAAAACCCACCACAACCAGTTGAATTTGGCTGGGAAAGCCTTCGACAATACCATCACAGACAGTTTCCTGATTTTTGTAATCCTAATCCCATTTGATTATTTACTGACTATTTTGTACTTTTGGGCTGAATTGATTCTACATTTTGTAATCCACTTTGTGTCTCAGTGAGAAAGGCAGAGTACAAAAGAGCTAGGTAAATAAGTCATTTGCAAGCAACTGGAAACTGCCACAGAAAAAAAGTGGTCAGATCATAAACACATTTTTCAACAAGCAACTTGGAGAGAGAGGCAGTAAGAGAAGGGCTCGCCAATTGTTCTTGCCAATAATAAAGATAAAACTTCAAAGCTGAACAGGACTTAAAATGGGGAGTGGGCACAGAACCTTTGAAGTGTGATAATTAAAAAGAAAAAGAGTTGAGTCCCTGAATGGAATCTGTGAAAGCACAAGTATCCTGACAGGACAGGCAAGAGCCTGGAATTTTTAGGCTACATTATTGATTTTACTAAATGGCAACATGCTCACAAAAGCGGCGGAGCCATTTTTTGTGTTGAAAATGACTTTATACCCAGTCAAGCAGATAACAAAGAGGAGAGGTTAGCAACACAATCGTAAATCAGTGATGCTGGGACGTTGTCAACACCAGAACAATTCTGGCACCCCCGGTCCCTCTCAGATACTTTCTTGGCCTGTTCTTCTCCCCAACTTCTCCCTAAACCTGCCTCCCTCTTCCCTCTCTCTCCTTCCCATCTTTCTCCCCACCTTTTCCAGCTCTCTCTTTCTCTGGGGCCTCTAAGCACTCAGGCCAAGGACAGGAGGGATTCTGATTCTGGGGCTAAACGTCCAACATGGGCAGAATGGCTCCCACCAGGCCATTTGAACTGCTTATTAATTGCTTATTCCCCAAATATTTTGTGATTTTGCATTTATCTAGTTAGTTCTGGTGTAGATAGCCCAGACTCATCAGATCTTGGAAGCGAAACACAGTCAGCCCTGAGTGGTACTTGGATGGGAGGTCACTGAGGAAGTTCAGGGTCACAACCTGGAGTCTAGCCAGACAATTATAAGCCACTTCTGTTTGTCTCTGCCCTGACCCGGATGGTGAAAGCTCGCCTGCTCTCCTCTGATCCCAGGAGTTCAGTGGGGTCAGCCCTGGTCCAGCACCTCTGACTGTCTCTTAGGGACCACCGTAAATCAGCTGTAACTTGGTGGCAAAAAGGAGAATAATTCTTAGCATACTCTATTGCATTACTTTTTTATATTAGGTATTTCTTTCTTATCCACCTACGTTTTCTTGCTTTTCCTTTGTTTTTCCTCAAATATGTTCAATAGAGATCAAATTCATGTTTTTCTCTCCCTCGCTGTCTCCTCCCACAATTTCAGCACTGATCTTGGACTGCTCACGTGTGTAGGCTGGAGTCTCTCACTCCCGAGATCTGGGTATTTTGCTGAACTACAATTGCAGTTTGGAATGGCTTTAAGTCAAAGGAAAACACGTGCATTGTAATGGGGAGACATCTTGGTAATGTTTGATCAGTGATCTTGCATGTTCTAGATTTTTTTATTTAGAAACCAACAGCCACTGTAACTAATTAGAATTCTTAATATATTTTTCTCCAACCAGCGGGGTATGTGTTGTGACCTTGGGTTCCCATCCATGTGCCTCAGGCTATCTGGCCTGGCAGGGTAATGTCTCTTGGTGATTGTAGATGCCCCGATCAATGAGCAGAAGATGGCTCTGTTCAGGTACCCATAAGGGCTTGGAGGAGATATATATTTACACACACACTGAGGCCGAATCCCCACTGCCTATTAATCTGGGATACTCACCCGAAATATCCAGGTTTCACGAAGAACTTCCGACAGCTGAACCGCCAAACACAGATTCATCGCGTTTCTGGAGCTCCCCCCCCTCCTTATCCCATGATTTTCCCAAACCTGCTTGAATGCGAACCTTTTAGAAAAACACGGGGTCAAATGTAGTTTCAAATTTCCAGTTGTAGAGAGTAACACAAATGCCTTCCAGCCAATCAGAGTGCGGTGGGTTGTGCGTGATGTGCGCACAGCCTTTTATTTTTGTTTCATGCCAGCTGAGTCTATTGTTGTAACGTGTGCATGAAAGAACCATACTCGCTTTAACGTTAATTTCCCGCCTCAACACGGCATGACAGTCAATCAGGGTGAGGAAGGAAGAGCCGCTGAGCAGATCGCGTGTTCGATTGTGCGGTAGTGGGGATTGCTGCACTGTTTGAAAGCGTGATTGAGATGGATGTCCTCATTACACACACGCCGCGGTGGAGAGGGTGAAACCTCGGTGAAAAGGTGCTGTTTCTTTTGAAACCTGGTTGCATCTGTATTTAATTTTCAGTGGGGCTTCGGCCACACACGTACCCTTCTGCTGAAGGGCGAGAGCAGATGGACATCTGGGTGAAAATCAAGCACAGCTTCAGGTGCTGCAAATGGCAGAAAGAGGAGGAGGCAGACACTGATCGGTGGAGTGAAACCTCTTCGTCCCTTAGGGCCTGTGGTGGGGCAGCACCCTCTGTTCTTCCACCAGAGCTCGACTTTATACATTTGTAAATAAAGAAAACAAGTCTCAGGTGTTCTCTCTTCCCCAAGGGGAATCAGCCCAGGCAATGTGCTACCCTGGGAATTTCTCAGAGCTTGAAGAAGTGAGGCACACATGGCAGTATTATAACGATTAACACGGAGTTGAATGAGAGCTTGAACAGCAGAATCCCAGGATAAAAGGACATGTTTTCAGAAATATTATATAGAGGAAACTGACAAACCTTATCTAGAGCCGTATGTCAACTGAAAAAGATGGAGAAGGATGGGAGCAATGTGTAAACTAGTCTGACTGAGAAGGTTGGGCAGCAATGATTCCAACTAAGACAGAACAGTGAATGTTCAGAGAAACCCAAATTCTGATTTAGAATCAAAGATTCCCTGCTGTTAGGTGCCAGCCTTCCTCCGGAGATCTTGGAATCCTTGAGATGAAACAAAAGAGAGAAGGGTGTAATTGAAAAACAGGAGCCAAATACCATCAGCAGACTGTTGTTATTGTGAGCCCAAAGAAGGAACCAGATTACTCAGAAGGAGAGTACAAAGAGTGAGAAGGATGGATAACATGCTGAGACCCTCCTGGAACCTAAAGGCCAAAAACTGGGACGTGGGAGAGGGAGTGTTTTTACGTACCTGCTGAACTGCCATAAAAATGTGGAGAGCAGGTTTCTCAAAATACAGTCGCCCAGTTCCAAACTGCTCAGGAAGGAGCTCCCCAAATCAATGTTAGTGTAACATATATATTTAGTTCATATGCTAGAGCTCTTTATTGCTGAGACCTGACATTCGCCACCACTTTTTACTCTTGAAAGTAAAACACTCTTTAGTATATGTTGGTCACTTGGTATTTAACAGAACAGACACTTTGAAAACAGTACCAAGAAAACATCTGGCACCCCTAATGGAAGATGCGAATGCTGCACTCGCAACTGTCCTGATAACATCAATGGAAGAAACTAATCAGCTTGCATACAGTACAGCAGTGATTGTAACACAAGAATTGAGATACAAAAACTGAAGCCCGCAAGAAAAATGACTGAAAAACCAAAATGGAAAATCAGGATGGAGTTAAAAATCAAGAGCCTACGATCAGATGCAAGCAATCTGAAGAACAGAAAGGAACAAAAACTGAAAAATGTCAAAATAAAGAATAACCTGATTAAAAAATACTGGCTGAACACAAGAAAAATTAAAGAAGCACTTGAAATTGTGAAATTGTAAGGAATCAGTCCAGTCCAGACCAATAGTAACCGTAACAGTTCATTTATTGGTAGGCAATCATGATCTTCTACAGACAATGCGAAATCTGACCAGACTCCCCCCCAGCCGCCGCTATTACGGGCGAAACCTTTCCCACGAAAATCCAAATCCAAAACAACCCAGCTTTCCCATCCCACCGTTCCCACCAAGATAGAGATTCACACAGAACAGAAGCCAAAGATGGCAAGCACGCAGCAATGTTGAGACAGAGATAAAGACTGACCTGGGCACAACGACCGGAAGAAGGAATGTAGACTCAAGGTTAACTTCGGGCTTGTCAAGAAACCGAAACAACCTTACAGAAATAACAAATCACAGCAACAGCCAGAAAAATTGAACAATATGAATTGTAATGTAATCCATTACAAACAAAATCAACTTTTCCAATCTGGTCAAAAGCTGCAAAACAAACTTATATACAACATAGATTGATTACAAAAAAGCATTCGACTCACTGCCACACAGTTGGATCATCAAATGTTTGGATGTCATTGGGGTTTGTGAAACTATTGGCAAGTTTACTGAAAAGCAATGAAACACTGGAAAATTGAGTTGTTTGTGGGCAACCAAAGCTATGGAACTGTCAACATCAAGAGAGGAATTTTCCAGGGTGACTCACTGTCACCCCTGTTGTTCATCATCGCAATGATCCCACTGTCAGCAATTGTACAAAAACCAAACCTGGGCTATCAAACTGCAAAATATTCACCAAAAATTTCCCATTTGCTGTGCATGGATGATCTAAAGCTTTATGGAAAATCAGAAAATGAAATCCAGTCACTGACCAACACGGTCAGAATCTTCAGCAATGACATCAGTATGGAGTGCCACAACAAATTCGAACAAATGTCATCAAAGCCAGAATTGAAAAGTCAACTACAGATCCCAAGTGCAGACACTGCAAGGAAGCAGATGAAAAAATAGATCACATACTGAGCTGCTGCAAGAAGATCGCGCAGACGGACTACAAGCAGAGGCATAATACTGTTGCTCAGATGATTCACTGGAACTTGTGCCACAACTACCATCTGCCTGTGACAAAAAACTGATGGAATCACAAGCCTGAAAAGGTCACTGAAAATGAACACATAAAACTACTCTGGGACTTCCGAATTCAGACTGACAAAGTTTTAGAACACAATAGTCCTGACCTCACGATTGTGGAGAAAAAGAAAGTGTGGATAGTCGATGTTGCAATACCGGGTGACAGCAGAATTGATGAAAAGCAACTGGAAAAACTTACACGATACGAAGATTTAAGGATTGAACTACAAAGATGCTGGCACAAACGAGTAAAGATGTTGCCAGTGATGATCGGCACACTGGGTGCAGTGCCTAAAGACCTTGGACAGCACTTAAAAACAATAGGTGCTGACAAGATCACCATATGTCAGCTGCAAAAGGCCACCCTACTCGGCTCTACACACATTATTCGTCCATACATAAGGTGACCAGATTTTTAATTTTGTAATGTGGGCGTGCCGCAGCGCTACAACGCAACACACTGCCTTTATGCACTCCCCGTCGGGAAACAGGGAAGTTTCCAGAAGGCAGCGGCAGCAGGAGGTGGTGATGACAGCTTATAGCGCCCCCGCTCGCCACCCCTGTGACAGGAAACCGGGAGCTACCGCAGTTGGCAGGCGCCCTGCAGCCCCGCTGTCAGACTGTTTTCATGCTTCTGTTTCCGCCTGTGACAGGGGGGGCAGGGAACCGAGCTCAAAAGGTAAAAGGCCCCGCGTCACAGCATCAGCTACGCTGCCTAGTAATTGGGGAAATTTTAAAACCCCGCGGGACGCGTTGCCGAAAAGTGTGACTGTCCCGCCAAAAGCAGGATGGCTGGTCACCTTATCCATACATCACACAGTCCTAGATGCTTGGGAAGTGTCCGACGTGTGATTTAATACAAAATCCAGCATAGTGATCTTGTTTGCTGTGTATAACTGTTTTTGTATCAATAAAATAATAAAAATAAAGGAAGAGTATAGAGTCCAACAGTTTATGAAAGGAGCAGTGGCTAAACAAGCCACTCCATGGGCAGTACTTTAAGAACATTGAAGGGAAGGTTGACAGCAAGAAAACATGGGAGTGGCTCAGAAGGGGAACTCTAAAGAAGGAAACTGAAGGCCTGGTTTTTGCTGCCCAGGAGCAAGCATTACGTAACAATGTCCAATAAAGACACCGAATTGAAAAGTCCTACAATGACCCAAAGTGCCGTCTCTGCAAAGAGGGTGATGAAACCGTGGAGCACATCATCTGCTGTTGCAAAAATTTAGCCCAAACTGACTATCTTGAACGTTGCAATAGGCTAGCAGCAATGGTGCACTGGAACCTTTGCAAAAAGCACGGCCTGTCCTGTAGCGAGACCTGGCATGAGCACAAGCCAGAGAAGACCACAGAAAATGAAGAAGCAAAAATACTCTGGGACTTTAGAATACAGATGGACAGACACCCGGCACACCCCACCCCAGACATCACATTGGTAGAGAAAACATGTTTGGATCATAGATGTTGCAGTGCCGGTTGACAGCAGCAAAGAGGACAAAGAGCTGGAAAAGATCACGAAATACAAGGACCTACAAATTGAAGTTGAACAATTGTGGCGAAAAAGAACAACAGTAATCCCAATAGTAGTCGGTGCTCTAGGAGGAATCCCAAGAAACCTTGAAAAGCATCTGAAAAGCCTGAACTTGGGCAGAACATCAGTCCATCTGCTGCAGAAAGCAGCACTTCTAGGAACTACGCACATTCTACGCAAATACCTCTAACATCCTAGGTCCTTGGGAAGGACTCGATATTCAGAGATGAATTCCAGGCACTTGTGCTGTGTTGTTATGTGTATAATAATAATGCCTCTGGGTGAGGCTTGAATTGTAATGAAGGCCAACAACAAGGCTGAAGATCTGGTAGCTGTGAAATCTACCATAAAAATAATAAAGCAGCTCATTTTAAATTAAAATAAAATGGGCTTTAGAGCGGGGGGGTGGACTGATCGGGCTGAGGGAGGCACACCTTTGAGAGGAAAGCACGCCCAGATTTTATGCTCTGGTTTGCGTGGAGGGGGGGTTTATTATGGGTGCCCTGCAGGGTCGTTTGGGGAGGAGGAGGTGGAAGACGCGGAAGGGGGAAGGGAGTTTCTCCTGGGCCCCGTGCATGCCCAGCCAGGGCTGGCTTGGTCTTGGGGGGGCTGGAGGGAGGGATTGGGGAGGCATGTGCCGGGTCCGGTGGGGCAGCTTGCTGTTTGGGGGGAGAAGGTGGAATGGGGAGGCTTGGTGTGGGAGGAATTGGAGACTAGGGGTGGGGGAGGGTGGGAGAGGGAGGCTTGGAAACGGCTGGGAGAGGGTGGGAGAGGGAGTGGGGAGGGCTGCACAGAGTCAGTGAGGCAGAGCATGGCAACCCAGCGTTGCTCCACCTACTTGCTCCTGGGTTTGGGGAAGACGGGCAGGAGACTGGGTGGAATGTTAAGAGAATTATGTATAAGGTTTATTGCAATTTTATTCTGATGTAATTGTTTTACTATTTCTATTGTAAACCATTTATAACCATTTATATAGAGAATCAGCTAAATAACGTAAATAAGTAAATAAAGACATAATTGGGAGCCATCATTAATATTGTTTTACTGGGTTTTAGAATGCTGCTTATTCTGAGTTATGTATTTTAACTATTTATCACTTATTTATTGTGCACATTGTTTTAATTAATTAATAATAATAATAATAATAATAATAATAATAATAATAATAATAATAATAATAATAATAATAATAATAATAATAATAATAATAATAGTAGTAGTAAGATAGCACATTCTATCTGTGTTAAAGAAATAGTATAAACTAACACCTTGTTTCAGTCTTGGAAGGAAGTTCTCTTTGAATTAATCCTTCCCCAAAAGTCCGCTTATCTGATGTGGGTCTTAAAGTGGGAAAAGATGCATCTGTGTGTATTACATTTTATTCATGTTACCATAAAATACATATCGGTTTGCACTCTTAATTGCAGAAGCACAGATGGCAGAGACTTCTGTTAAAATTTTGTGCTCCTTCAACTTTTTGATATAACTGCGAAGCACAGTTGTTAAATAACAGTGCTAGTTGCTTAAATGGTGAGTTCTTAAATTATTGCTAAATCTCACATCTCCTCAGTGTTCAAACCCTATCTGTTTAATAAATCAAGGTGCAAACTTTGTTAACATGGGATTGAAACAGCCTTAGTTATCCTGGTCAATAGTATGTTCTGGGAGAAGGACAGAAGAAATGCAACAGAGAAAAAATGTAAAGTTCTGCATTTAGATAGGAAAAATAAAATGCACAATTATATGAGGGATACTTGTCTTGGCAATAGTATGTGCAAAAAGGATATAGGGGGCTTAGCAGGCTACACACTGAGCATGAGTCCACAGTGTGACGTGGCAGCAAAAAAGGCAAAGGTAATTTGGGGCTGTATCAACAAAAGTATAGCATCCAGATCACACAAAGTGATGATATCACTTTACTTTGCTCTGGTTAGACCTCACCTAGAGTATTGTGTTCAGTTTTGAGCACCACAGTTTAAGAAGGGTGTAGACAAGCTGAGATGTGTCTGGAGGAGGGCAACAAAGATGGTGACAGTCTAAGAGGAAAGGTTGAAGGAGTCGGATATGTTTAGCCTGGAGAGGAGACGACTGAGAGGTGATATAAGCATCTTCAAGTACTTCAAGGGCTGTCCTATAGCGGATGGTGAAGAGGTATCTTCTGTTGCCCGAGGAGGTTGGACAAAAACCTATTGGTTGAAAGTAAATCAAAAGACTAAACATCAGGAAGAACTTCCTGACCATTTGAGACCTTCCTCAGTGGAGCTGGATTCCTTGGGAGGTGAAAGGTTCACCTTGTTTGGTTTTTTTTTTTTTTTAAGCAAAGGCTAGATGGCCGCCTGGCAGCAAAGGCAGATCGTGAGAAAGAGGTCGAGGAGGAGGAGCCAGTGCTCAGCTCTCACAGCCCTTGCTTACATGTTCGCTTGGCACTTTACATGTTCTTCCATGTTCGCTTGGCACTTTAGGATCAGGAAAGAACTTTCCTTCAGGCTAGATTGGTCACAGATCCTGGAAGTTTCTTGCCTTCCTCTTGAAAGAGACTAGGATACAGGATTGCTGGCTTTCTCCCATCAGC
Source organism: Sphaerodactylus townsendi (assembly GCF_021028975.2). Lineage (NCBI taxonomy): Eukaryota > Metazoa > Chordata > Lepidosauria > Squamata > Sphaerodactylidae > Sphaerodactylus > Sphaerodactylus townsendi. The sequence goes on from NC_059426.1 coordinate 2,650,496, forward strand.
CCCTGCCAGCATGGCCAATTGGCAGGGGCTGATGGGAATTGTAGTCCATAACATCTGGAGTGCCAAAGGTTCGCCACCACGGTCTTAGCATATGGCGGGGGAGGGGTGTGTGAGGAAGGAGATTTTTAATTTCCTGGAGAGCCAGCATGGTGTAGTGGTTAAGAGCAGGTGCACTCTAATCTGGAAGAACTGAGTTTGATTCCCTGCTCTGCCACTTGAGCTGTGGAGGCTTATCTGGTGAACCAGATTAGCCTGTGCACTCCAACTCACGCCAGCCGGGTAACCTTGGGCTAGTCAAAGTTCTTCGGAGCTCTGTCAGTCCCACCTCACAGGGTGTTTGTTGTGGGGGTGGGAAGGGAAAGGAGTTTGTAAACCCCCTCTTACAGGAGAGAACGGGGGATATAAATCCAACTCTTCCTTCTCCTTCTCCTTCTCCTTCTCCTTCTCCTTCTCCTTCTCCTTCTCCTTCTTCTTCTTCTGGGTTTTGCAGGGTTGCATTAGATGACCCTCAGCTCTATGTTTCTATGTGGCCACTTGACAGCAAAGCTGGCTTTGTGAATGTAGGCAGATCGTGAGAAAGAGGTCGAGGAGGAGGAGCCAGTGCTCAGCTCTCACAGCCCTTGCGTACATGTTCGCTCAGCACTTTAGGATCAGATTAGTTCCTTACCCCGTCCCCCACAAGTCTTTCTGTCCTTTCCAGGTGTTAGATTCCAAGTTAAGGTATGGACTGACCATTTCCTTTGATCAGGATGGCCATTAGCATTTCCGGAACTTTGATGGTATTTCAGTTAGGGCTGCCAATTCTGGGTTGGGAAATTCTTGGGAGATTTGGGCGTGAAGTCTGGTGAGGGTGGGGCTTGGAGAGGGGAGTGGCCTTAGGGGACCGTCATGCCTATAGTGACCATCCATCCCGCTTTTGGCGGGACCGTCCCGATTTCTACCACTTTCTCCCGCGTCCCGCGGCACTTTTTAAAAGTCCCGATTGTTGCCCAATCTCCCCCTCCTCCCTTGCCCTGCCAGGGAGTCCGGTGGCATAGGGCGCCCGAGAACCCCTCTGCCGTCTGGGACGTTCTCCTTCTTGCGCTGCCGCAATGCTGAGGAGAGCCGAAAGAGCACAGGGTGGGAAACAGAACGCTCCCCAGAAGGCAGTGCTGCAGAACGAGAGGCTGCTGCACTGCCTTCTGGGCATGTTCCCTCGTTTTTTTTCCCTGCCCTGTACCTCCTTCAACAGAGGCAGAGCAGCCCCTCCCCGACTAACTTGCACTAGAAGCAGGGGCATAGGGCCGATGAGGGACATCTGGGGACAAATGTCCTGGGCGGGACCTCCCGGCCATGGCATGTGAGGGGCGGAAAATCGCCTCCTCACCCCCCCTCTCTTCTTGCCTGTGTTGGTCTCGGTGAAAGCGCCTGCTCATGGCGTCTGAGGGTGTGTCCAGGCTGCTGCCCGGAGTGTGGACGGGGAGGCAGAGGGGGCGGGCCTTCAGCAGATGCAGCCCAGCCCAGGAGAAGAGCAGTTGAAGACTGGAAACCGAGAGAGCCTCTGACCTGTAACGACTGAGAGACAGAGCAAAGCCTGCAGCCAGGGAGGAAGGAGGATGGTAAGCAGGCTGGCTGCGCGGGCAGGCGGTGTGCAGTGGTGGCAGACTTGGTTTCCTCTTCCTGTGGCTGCTCTGTGCATTTGAACCGGCTCAGACGGGTCCAGGCTGTCAAGCAGCTTCTTTGTGTTTCTCCTCCTCCCGCTGGTGGATAGGGGCAGAAATCAGCTGGGATCCTAAAATCCTACCAAGTTGGAAGGGAATCCCCCTTGCATCTGCTAGATTTACTCCCAGTATTTGCGCCAGCACCAGAAACGAGGGCAGCTGCTGGGAGTGGGAATCTGAGAGAGGATGCAGAGGGAAGCCCCAAGGGCTTGCATTGTGTTGATTGATTTGACTAAAAGACTTCCCTCTTCCCCGTCTTGGTCTTTGTTGGGCATTTGTCTTTTTATTGCATGTATGCTACTTGCAAAATGCCCATTTTTGGTGCCTGCAACTTCCAAACATCATCAAGTTACACTGGGTATACGTGTGCAAAAAAAATTCCAGGGTTGCACCATGTTGCAATGTATGGGGGCCCCTCCCTCCTGCTCTTGCAGATTTGCTACTATAAGTTTTTTGCATTTGTGGTGCAGTTTGCAGAAGGTTCCGGTTTACATTACATGGTGCACATTCAGAAAGACCAGCTTTTTTTGCCTGGGGAAACAGGGGAAGGATGAGTGCAATGGACTTCTTGCATTATTGGTAGATGCAAAATGAAGCAAGACCACTTTGGAACCTGGTTGTTACCCTTTGGCTCTCCTCCTTTCGCTTCTTGCAATAAGTTATCCCTTTCTCAGCTGCCTGCCCCTCCAGCTCCCTCCCCCCCTCCCCCTCTAGTGTCTCTCTGCATCGCTTGGATCCTTTTTTTGGGCAGAGACTGGAACTCCCATGGAAACTCATATAGGGCAAAAGGCAAAGGCTAGGGTGAGGGGCAAAGGCTGTCAAAAGGCTTCCACTTTCTCATTGGGCATGTGCGTAGGTTTGGCACGTGCTCATTTGGGCTGCCTCCAAGGGGATCTGTGCGCAGTGGGAAGCTGCCAGGATTCTCTACTCAGATCTGGGTAACCTTTCGGGGCAGGGAAGCCTCCCAGCTGACCCACAGTGCCCAGCAAAGTGGTTTCCAGATGGAGGACTGGAAACAGCCACGTGAGCTCTTGCCAACAGCCGTCCTGGGCAGACGGAGCTCTGTTTCCCATTTTCTCCAACAGGCAAGAATCTAGTCCAACTGCATTGGGAGGGGAGCAGGGAAAACCTCCTGCATCTGCCCAGCCTCTCCTTACTCAAGTGCGAGTAATCTCGCTAGCACTGGCAAGTGCCTCCCCGTGCTGGGATCTCTGTGGAGCTGCTTGGGAAGGTGATGAGGGACGAGATTCAAAAAAACTACCATTCTTGGGCATGGGGTGTTCAGCTGCCCCCCCCATCCCCCCAGCATATATCTTGGATGTAAATCCTCCCAGGCTTTTCTAGAGATCATTACAGGGATCCCCTTTTATGTCTCCTTCTGAGGAGGAGAGAAATGCAGTGAGGGGGGGGAAGAGGAGAGAGAGAGGATCCAAGACCCTCACTCAGCAAACTGGCAGAGCTTTTTCTGGAGGTGGGCAGTTGGTCCCACATCCCCCCTCCCCTTTATGCTTCTACCTCTATTCACCTGGCAAAAGCCAGTTGATCAAGGATGTACTGGTCTCCACAGGGATTGCTATTTCTTCTGCAAAGAGTGTAATGCGTGGGGGAGTTGCATTAGCCCATCCACCAGAATATTCCATAGTGTGCCTGGGGCAGAAATAACGCTTGTCCCCGCTGTGCATGTTTTGAGGTGTGGTGTGTGCGCATGCCTCCTCCCCTCTTTTCCCTACTGTAAGTGCAGTAGTGTCCTGCCTTCCTCCTCACTCCTTGCACACACAGCCAGAACCAGTAAAATGGTTTCCTTTGGAAAGCCTGTTCTCCAAGCCTCCAAACCCACCTCTTGAACAAATCATGCCTGGACTCTGAGCATGAGGGGATGAAAGGTTTAGTAACGTTAAGAACATAACAAGTCTGCTGAATCAGACCAGAGTCCATCTAGTCCAGCTCTCTGCTACTTGCAGTGGCCCACCAGGTGCCTTTGGGAGCTCACATGCAAGATGTGAAAGCAATGGTCTGTTCAAGCTGCTGCTGCTCCTGGAGCTAACCTGGTCTGCTAAGGCATTTGCGATCTCAGCAGACTTCTCTCCAAACTAAAGAGTCCCAAACGCTGCAGCCTCGCCTCATATTCTCGTGCTGTCTCTCTCTGTCTCTCTTTCTCTGTGCTACTCAATGGTGACGATTATCAGTGATAACTAAGAATGATGTAATGTGGGATGATGGGAGTGATAATGATGTGTGTTAAAATGTGCCTAGTTTGGTTTTAAAAAAGAAAATGGAAAAATATTTGTGTAGCATTGGATGGGTAAGTCACCTTCAGGCTTATGATGGGAAAGCATTTTTAGCTGTTTTGGGAGGGTGATCATTTAGAGGTGAATTTTGCATTTTAGTTTTGTGTACCTCTTTTATTGTTCTTATTTAAATATTAACTTTATGAAATAATAAACTACTTTACGGTATGTCATTTTTGAAGTATTTAAAATGGTCATTAGGTGTAGCCATGAACCAGTTGTTAGTATTATTTTGAATCCGACCACCAGAACTGGTTGTTAAATTATTTTGAATCTCCACCACTGCTGCCTGTTCTCTGTCTGGCAGCTGGGCTAGGAGAGTGGGTTTCTCTCTCAGAGACCAGAGAAGTGGGGGGCAGGGCGGTAGAGGGGGGTGGCTGGCCTTGGCTTCCCTTTGTTGCCCCCTAGCTGCTCTTGTTTGTTTTCTCTCTGCTGAGCCACTGTGCTGGTGCAGTGGATCCTGCCAGGTCCCCTATTCCTGACTGCCTCTCAGCTCAGTAGGATGGGGAGGTCCTCCTCCCCTGCTGTTTCCAGTCTGTAACTCATCAAGAGATGGAGAGTGAGTTTCTGACTCCAGCTGTAATCACTGGCAAACTCTCTTTTAAAAAAAACTTTGGCTTAGTAGGAAAACCTATTTTCAGCAAGACTGGGAAGGAAAGCACACTGTACTTTGATGTTCTCAATAAGTTCCCTCTCTGATACTTCACCCCTTCCCACCTAGTCCCCCCACATTCCAGTTTCACCTCTTCTCATCTCCCCCCCACTCCTCTACCTATCCCTTGCCACCTTCTCCAATCCCTACCAACCCTTGCCTCCCTCTCCCCACCCCTAGGTGAGCTGGCATCGTTATGAGGGGTGGTAAGATTTTGGGGTGACAGTAAAAATCATTAGGAGGATCCATATTTTCCAAGCAGGTTTTTGTGCCACTGTGGTGCCACAGAACATGGAATGGTGTGATTATTGTGTGTTCAAACATGTGGGCTAGGAGTTCTCAGCTGTGATGTGTACTAGTGATTTTGGGGTGACCAAGTGCAAATCATCAGGGATCCATGAGGGATCCATATTTCTTTCCAAGCGCAGGTTTCTTTGTGTTTGAATGTGCAGATAGTATTGTAATATATTTTTTTAAATTTCAACATAAGTACAATTCTACATAAATATAATACATTAAAATTATGTGGTTAGTATTATTTTATTCTTTGGCATATTTCTCATTTGAGTGAATTTTTTTAGTAGATTGCAGTTCTGCCGGCTTAAAAGATAACACGAAAATTTTCACAAGAATTTTGTTAAATTATATTCTCACACATAAAATGGCTTTCAAAGTCTCAACACTTAATTCACAGTGATTTTTTCTGATGTGCACATTCTTTATTTTACCGCTATAATCCCAATTGGACTTCAACTCATTTTTGCATTCTATTAAAATTTGTGTTGCTCCATATAGACCAAATTTTTAATCAAGACCCCCCCCCCCCCCCCGGTCAATGGTGTCCCTCTTTACCAATGTTAAAATCTGGTCACCTTAGTCATGCCCTACCGCCCACCCTCCAGAACAGTTGTTTTGCCACTGAACTCTGTTGTCTGCAGATCAGTTGTGATTCCAGAAGATCTCCAGGCCTCATCTGGAGGTTTGAAAACATAATCTGAATTGCTGTTAGGTTTTGGTTTTTTAAAGAAAAATGGGTTATATTTTTCATGCTCCTCAAATTCTGAACCATCTGGCAGGTAGCAACGGTAGCCTCTGACATTGGAGCAGAGGCGTTTCCGGGGGAAATAGTGCTCGGGGACAACACCTGCTCCGGGTGCCCCCCCTTGCTCCCCCATGCTCGGGCAGCGGGGGCAGCTCAGATGGGTACCACAGTGGCAGCAGGGTGGCAGCACCCCAATCCCCACCCCCGAGGGCCTGGGGAGGGAAGGAGGCAGCTTGGACAGGCATGACGGCAGCAAGTGTAACCCCCATGCCCAGAATGGGTTGAACCAGTAAGGGGGTGGAGACTCAGAGCAGCAGAAAGGTCTGTACAGTAGAGCTCTTTTTTGAGAAGACAAGGCTACTGCCCAGACCTCGGACCTTGATTCTATAAGCCCTTTAACACCTTGTTAAGGTAAACTGCACATATTGGGAACTACTGGGAAGGTAGTTGTTTGTTTTTGCTATGTTGTAAATGTTGGAGTTTATTGTTTCAGGGTTTCTTTTTGTGGTTGTAATGGGTGAGAGTTCTCCTGGAAACCTTCATCATGTTGCATCCTGTTCACCAAGCCCTTGGAGTCTTCAGGAGCCAACCCACTTGCAAAGAAGAATTGGACTTGGCTGTATCAGTAGACTGTAACTAGAAGGACTTGAAATGCAACCTGAACAGGACCTTGAATTGTAATGTTAAATGTTGATGTTTAATGTAATTTGTAAAGAGAAGTAAACTGTTTTGTTTAAATTTGGTTCTTTGCAACTCCTTCCAAGTACTGCCCCACAGAACCCACAAGCTGAGGTTACACAAGCAGCTCCTGGCAGCAGTCCAGCTCTGTCATTAGGTGCCTCTCCTGTGCCAACCGAGGTCTTCCAAGCCGGGTCAACGTGGGGGAGGAGGGGGGGGCTGCTGTTGCGCCCAGGGACATTTGACCCCGCCTGTCCCCGTGGGTGGAGCTTTGGAGCAAGGCTGCCAACAGCAAAGAGCTAAACTCTCTACTGGTACTTCAACCAAAAAAAAATGATGTTCAAGTTTTTTAGTCAAGTTTCCACACTTTATGTTTGTTGTTAGCATTTAAAAAAAAAACCCTGGAAGAGTCTTCTTGTGACAATAAATGCAGTTAGAGGAATGTGTTTTCCCCTGAAGCTCTATCGCAACAAATACTATGGACAAACTTTGTAGATATTAGATTTTATTCTTCCTCTGACACCGGATAATGAAGTTTTATCAACTCTCTTTTTATTACAACTATCTAAAAAATGTATCATGTAATACCATCATAAACGTTTAACGAAACTTAGTTCTACACTGAATTTTAAAAATGAAATTTTAAAGATACTGATAAATTACCAGGTTTTTTTTAAAAAAGTGTAAAATTGAAGCAACACTTCCAATGCTAATTTAACAGCCCTACCCCACCCCCCTCCAGCATATATGCCAGCATATATTTAATCAGTAGGGATGTATTGTGGTTTATTCTGTCATTTCCCATTTATTGATCAGTTTGTTACAAACACTAATCTGTGTAAAGGGTCAGGCTTAGAAATCATATCAGTCCAAGGCATTAAAATGTGGGATTTGAGTCTGCTTTCTTTCCAAAATGTATGTCACTCTATCAAGTTTAACAAGTATTTGCAAATTAACTTCTAGTATGCTTCCATTGTTTGACCAGCAAAATGCTAGGGAGTTGTTAAAGAAATGGAATTAAAAGATCTCTACGCAGCAGTGGCATAGGAGGTTAAGAGCTCGTGTATCTAATCTGGAGGAACCGGGTTTGATTCCCAGCTCTGCCGCCTGAGCTGTGGAGGCTTCTCTGGGGAATTCAGATTAGCCTGTACACTCCCACACACGCCAGCTGGGTGACTGGGCTAGTCACAGCTTCTGGGAGCTCTCTCAGCCCCACCCACCTCACAGGGTGTTTGTTGTGAGGGGGGAAGGGCAAGGAGATTGTCAGCCCCCTTGAGTCTCCTGCAGGAGAGAAAGGGGGGATATAAATCCAAACTCCTCCTCCTCCTTCTCCCCCTCCTCCTCCTCCTCTTCTTCTTCTTCTTCTTCTTCTTCTTCTTCTTCTTCTTCTTCTTCTTCTTCTTCTTCTTCTTCTTCTTCTTCTTCTTCTTCTTCTTCTTCTTCTTCTTCTTCTTCTTCTTCTTCTTCTTCTTCTTCTTCTTCTTCTTCTTCTTCTTCTTGAACGATTGTGGCGAAAAAGGAGCGCACTGCCTTCTGTGACAGGGCGGGAAACGGCAGCGCCCCAGAAGGCAGTGCGCTCCTGCGGCCGCGCGGGAGGCTGCCGCATTGCCTTGCGCCCCAGAAGGCAGTGCGGCAGCCTTCCAAAACCTGGGACATTTGAAAAAACCTGCGGGATGCAGGACAAGTTGTTTCAAGGCGGGACTGTCCCGCCAAAAGTGGGACGTCTGGTCAGCCTACCCAATACGCCTCTGCTGTTCACGGCTACAGATCCCATGATGCCCATGATGCCGCTGTCAGGACACTGAACTGATGAGGAGTAACGCAGTTTCATCTATGGAAATAGGGTTGTGAACTTCCAGGTGGTGGCTGGAGACAGGGGCGGAGCGAGGGGAAACTGTGCCTGGGGCGAGCACGCCCTGTGCCCCTTGTGCGGTGGCACCACGCCCCCACCATGCCCTGGCCACACCTCTGCCGCTCCTCCACCCGGGGCATCGCACTCCCCTCGCTCCGTTGGCGCTACACCACTGGCTGGAGATCTCCCATTATTACAACTGATCACCTGGCAGCAGAACTCAGTTCCCATGGAGAAAATGGCTGTTACGGAAGGTGCCCTCCACAGCAATACCCCACTTAAGTCCCTCCTCAAACTCTGCCCTCCTCATGCTTCACCCCCCACCCACCCCGAATCCCTGGTGTTTCTCAACCTGGCCACCCCAAACGGAACGAACAAACTGGACAGGGAAGAGAAAGGTAAACCCAGCTGCCTTGCAAGCTGAGAGAGAGGTCGAGTGTAAAACTCTACGAACAAAGAGAGACGCCCGTTTAGAAACGAAGTACTAAATATATAGTTTAGCAGAGTAAATAGATGCTGCTACTTAGCTTATCAAAAAATTTGCTAAGGAAAAACAATCCTCTCTAAGCCGATCTACAAGTTTCTACGTTATGAAAAGCCTTCGACAATACAAAGAAAAGGAAGTTTACAGCTTTCTCTGGGTAAGTCTATGTGACTTATTGTACATCCTAGTACATGGCAATATATTGATTAGCCAATGACAGTCAGTAGACTATCTCATTAAGGCAGGTAACAAGCTTCCTGATGCCCTACTGGACATAGACTAACTAGCTATATGGTAGATTCCACACAGCATAAATATAATGACTTTAGGATATTATAAAAAGATCTGTTTGGGCATTTTGTATTTCCACAGCACAGGAGAACACGAGCATTCACGGCTACAGATCCCATGATGCCCAACTGGATCTTTTTCCTGGCCTGCTGCATGATGAAGCTTTGTCATCTTCAAAGCGGCGCCCGCCATTTTGTGTTCTGCAGCAGATTCTCCGTGGGCATTCCCCACAGAGATTTCCTCTGCTTGCAGCTCATCCATTGGCTATTTCACTGCAAAAAGTAGATGAATAAAGTTTGTTTAGCTTAGCAATTCCATGCATGTGTTGTTTTTCTTTTTTGTTTGTTTTGAGGGGTTTGCCTGTGAAGCTAGAGCAATATGATTAGAAAAGCTGCAATATGGGAATATTTGTGTCACCATAGCTTCGCAGACATCCCCCTCAAAAGAAAAGAGGTGAGAGAATGACACATGCCCCAGATTGCTAGGCTAAACAAACTATATTCATCTACTTTTTACAGCAAAATAGCAAACGGGTGAGCTGCAAGCGGAAGAAACCTCTGCAAAGAACCTTCAGAGAATCTCTGCCGCAGCAGCACACAAAATGGCGGACAGGAGCGACAGAAACAAAAGCAAGAGATTTGGGCAGGAGAAATAAAACATTTCTTGAGGGAGCAGCAGTGGCGTAGGAGGTTAAGAGCTCGTGTATCTAATCTGGAGGAACCGGGTTTGATTCCCAGCTCTGCCGCCTGAGCTGTGGAGGCTTCTCTGGGGAATTCAGATTAGCCTGCACACTCCCACACACGCCAGCTGGGTGACCTTGGGCTAGTCACAGCTTCTCGGAGCTCTCTCAGCCCCACCCCACCTCACAGGGTGTTTGTTGTGAGGGGGGAAGGGCAAGGAGATTGTCAGCCCCTTTGAGTCTCCTGCAGGAGAGAAAGGGGGGATATAAATCCAAACTCTTCTTCTTGTTTGCTTGTGTTCAGCAAGGAATCATCCTCAACCCGGGTTGGGGGGAAAAGATTACTAGTTTAGTAATTGGGGGGGGGGGGGGGGGAAACGGGTTGAGAGAAATAAAACAGGCTGAACTTGTTTTGGGGGCAAGAGTTGTGTGAAGTTCTTCCCCAAAACACTTTTTTATATTATATGTGTGCTGTGAAGAATCCACCTATGTTTACTCACAAACGGCATCTTTAACTCTTTCACAACTGAGGAGGTGGCACTTGCATATACCAATTGGTACGTGCTCTACAGTTCTGCCGAACTAGATCTGCTCTCTGTAGGATCTTCTTTCATCTTTGCACCAGTACCTTGCTTTTAGAATTGCCTATTACAATAACACAGGAAGTTGTCTAGATAAATAAATAATCCATCCAATATGGAATGTTTGTTCCTGATTGGAACGATGGGATGGATTGAAGAGGACATTCAGTGTCCTGGACACTTCAATGCAACACAAATCCCTGAAGGGCTGATATATTTGGCATTGGGATGCCACTGAAAATGGCTTGTTATAACAGCCATAGCTACACAGTGAATGAACTGCTGTCGTACTGACTGTATGAAAAGCCTTACAATATGTCAGGCCCCATAAAGTTACTCTAACTCTGTAGTCTAACGGGCAGGGGCTGTCTACGGCCAAGAGAGGTCTTTCATGTTCCTGCTACCAGAGGTCCTTTTCACTGGAGATCACAGTGCTGGAACACTGGCTGCTCTGCCTTTTGCAGGTTCTCTTGCATACCTGTATGCAGATTCACAGAGATGTGAACCCTGCTATTGATACTTGGCTTAAGGAGAAGAGGCTGTAACACAGTCTGTCCATGTAGAAGGTTTGAATCCTAGCAGGACCCTTTCATGGATTTCCTTCTGCCAATGTAGGACCCATTCCTCTGCTGCATCACATATTACCAACAGCTGTGGTTTCACAGAAGTCAAAGACACCGGTCACTCAAGATGGAAATGAAAATCAGCCTACCCTTCCCCGGAAGGTGTGCTTTGGGTCCCCATTGATGTTCACTGGTTGTACACCTGACCGTCTGTCAGCCCCCTCCCAGAATTTGACCACTCCCAGGTTTCGACCACTGGGGTGTGATGCCAGATGCCCCTATTATTATTATTAATTATTAACTATTTATTGTAGGATGCTGCTGCTATAGTTTTAAGGTTTTGTATTTATAACTGGGGTTATTCGATTTGTTTTATTATGGTTGTTGTTGTTTTGTTGTACACCGCCCTGAGCCCTTCGGGGGTAGGGCGGTTTATCAAATCGAATTAATAATAATAATAATAATAATAATAATAATAATAATAATAATAATAATAATAATAATAATAATAATAATAATAATAATAATAATAATAATAATAATAATAAAGTGGGACATAGATGGAGTAGGCAAATAAATTTAGCACTGTGGTCAGAACATCTAGGGAGGTGAATTGCATGATTCCATACTTGCATTGCTGTAGTTTCAAAAACCTGTAACCACTTTCCAGCTCCTTGCACCAGTCTGTCAGATGTGGCTCCAGCCATCGTGGCATCACATCGATCTGGACCCAAGGCCACACCTGGGCAGGGGGAAGCATCCGTTCATACACGTATCTGTCACATGTTAATGGACCTTTTGTTCTTAATCACTGTGCTTGGCAACATAGCAAGTAGGCGACCTCGCCAAGGGCCTCCGGAAGGGGGGAGGAGGAAGGCTCCCGACAGAAAACTATCATATGGCCTTGAGACATACAGAACTCCATAACAAAGCTTTTTACACCTTGTTGTTCTACTAATCTGAGGGAAGATGGGAGAGGGTGTTCGAGTGGGAAAAGAAGGGGATAAATATGTTTGCAAGAAGCCTTAGGTCTGGTTTCTTGCCATTTGAGTCTCTGCAGACAACACAATAAAGATTTCTAATTTCATATCCAGAGTCCAATTTATTGATCGTTGTGCCAGGACCGAACACTCTCCTTTAAAGTTCTGGTATTTAGTCTCATGCAATGTCTAACTGTAGTCTTACTTGAGCTCAAGGAAAATAAATTCAAAAGTAGTTGTAATGCTGGTTCCATCAGCACTCAAAGGCAGGCCTTTTCCAGGGATAGGCAATAGGCAAAATGGTAGGCTCCAAAGCCTCTTCTGAAAACAAGCTCTGAGTAGCTGGTTTTCAGTGCACAGGATTGCTGGGGACCCGCTTTGAGATCTGGACCCGCTTTGAGATCTTCACATGCCCTGTTGCAGCCAGACACCAACATGACTCCCGGAATGGCAGGCCTGCCAAACAGCGGAAAGGGAAAGGAGTCAGAGGGACTGGAAAGACTGGGATTTTAGTGTCTCATTAAAAGGAAAGGGTAGATCTTCATCAAGCAAAGATACCAACAAAATATATCAAGGAAAACAACTCCATAGCCTCTATGGACATCTGCAATCAAACTAGCTGGGAGGGGGAGAAAAGGACGATTCTTTTTAATGTTTGGAGCTTATTTATATTCTAAGAATAACCTCCTGGTTGTGTAAGAGAAGTCATTCAAACCCCAGGCCAGCATTACAGTCAATTTTATTTTTTAACATAAAAGCAATTTATAGTAGAGATACTCTTCTGGAACAGTGTTTTTTATATGGTGAGAATCATAACTAAGTTTAGAAATGCCAAAATCAATACATGGTGCATTGCCATCGGCAGTAGGTACCAAACAGCCTAATGTCATTTCAGGGATATTATTATTGCGCAAAGAGGCTGAGGGTGCACCTGGGTCAAATGTGGTAGCCCCCCACGTCTGGAAAGTGTTGACAGTTGTTGGGAGTATGTTTCAGAACTTTGGCTGCACAACATTTTTGAAAATTTGGAAATGTTGAGGTTTGTGAGGAAATATGCAATCCATTCATTAGGTAGAATGGTACGTTTAAAATAAGTACATCATCCGGACACAAATTTTTCACACAGGAGTGTAAAACGAAGGATTACTGTCAATTGCTCCAGGAGAATCTCCACAAATTAAGTGAGGGGACAACCATGTGGCAAGTGAGGGGACAACCATGTGGCAAGTGAAAGTCAGTGAGAGTAAGTAAGTGTCAGGTGATGCACACAGGGACAGAAAATCCCAGCTTCCAGGCTAGGCTTCAGGGATCTGAACTTCCTGAAACTGAGAGGGGAAAAGATTTTAGTGTCATAGTAAATAGCTCAATTAAAGTGTTGACCCAACGTGCCACAGGGGTGAAAGAGGCAATACGTTGGGGATTATTAGAAAAGGGTAAAAAATAAAATGGCCAACATTATAATGCCCCTGTAAAGATATATTCACTTGAAACACTGGGTACAGTTCTGGCCACTCTAAGATCATTTCTGCACAGCCAGGAACTGGCTGGCCACTGTGTGAGACAGGATTCTGAACTTGATGGACCACCAGTCTGATTCAGCTGGGCAGTTCTGATGGACCTGATGGATACTTGAGCCCAATAGACACTGGTTTTCCGGGTATAAGCTTTTTTCTTATCCCCCCCCCCCCCCCCCCGGTGTTCTTGCAGGTTTTGGTTATTCATAGAAGGGCCCAGTTTGAAGTATCTTGTGGATTCTTTGTCAAAGGCATTTCCATTGCCTTTTTTCATTTATAATAATTTACAGAATAATATTACTGCCTTTACCTCGTTTTTGTGGCTGATCATGGGATACTGAAGTCTCAAGTTGTATGGAGCTCCATGAAATTGTGAGCAGAGGAGGATATTTTTCTACCAATATTCACAATGTAAGAAAAATGTTTTCATGTCTCAAGAGTGTGGTCATGGACATGGTGTTTAGGCGTAGTGATTAATAATGACCGTTTTTTATTGCAGGGTAATCCCTGCTTTTTTAAAAAAGGGCTTTTCAATCAAAGATATGGATGGGGGAGGGGGCAAAAAAGGAAAGGGGTGGTCTTTGTTGCGGCAAGGAGGAGAGGAGAGGAGAGGAGAGGAGGACTTGCACACATTTGTGGTGCAACCCCCAGCACCTCTGCTCAGGAGGAAATCTCATTGGCAAAGCCGTAGCAAGGAGAAACTGTGCCCGGGGCACACGGGCCCCCTGTGCCCCCGCCATGCTCTTGCACCTGCACGTGCCCGGTGTGTCACGTACCCCCCCGGCCCCTTGACACTACGTCATTGCTCATTGGCCCCGACCTAGACGGCCCTGGCTAGACCAAGACAGTAGGTAGAAATCCAGGGTTGCTATGAAGAGGCAAGCAATTGTCGCCCCCCCCTGGACATTTCTTGTCCTGCACCACCAAAAAGAGAGAAGTCCCTTAAAAGTTCAGTGATTTATATGTCTAAGCCAGATGAATGCCATGTACGAATAACTCAATAGAAAAGTGCTTTTTTAAAAACTGTAGACATGTGCTAGACAAGCTGCATGAAAAGTTGAATACCTCACAGTATCCTTGAATTTAAAATATTTTTGCTCAAACCATTAAAAGTTCCACTCACTGCTGGGGAAAAGTTAGAGAGAACACCTCTAAGGTTCTCTTGGATCTAGCAAATCTACCGCAGAGCAACACAGCTACCCTCTGAAATTACACTAGCTGGAATTTGCTTGAAGAAGGACATAATAGGATACCTAAAACTGTTGCACAGATTAAAAATAAATACAATAGCTCAGATTTTGTTTCTTTTAGGTCTTAGTGTGGATTCAGCTGCCTGAAAGCAAAATATGTCTGAAACCATGGAAGCAACAGATGCTGCAAATCAGCGACACCCACAGGTCCTGCAATCAAGAAGTACAGCTCAGAGAAATCACAGTTGACTGCTCTTATCTGGGGGGGAAATAAGTCAGACAGAAGGTTAACAGTGTTTCTGTGCTAATCACTGGCGTAATGCCCATTGGGCAAGGTGGGCAGCTGCCCAGGGCATCACCTTGTGGGGGGGCATCAAAATGCTGGGTTCGTTTTTGGGTATTTTAGTGGTTTTTCGTTTTTGGCCTGCAGGGGGCGCAGTTTTTAGGCTAGCGGCACCAGAATTTCAGGGTCTCATCAGGAGACTATCCTTATGCTACCCCCCAAGTTTGGTGAGGTTTGGTTCAGGGAGTCCAAAGTTATGGACTCCCAAAGGGGGTGCCCCTATTCCCCATTGTTTCCAATGGGAGCTAATAGGAGATGGGGGCTACAGTTTTGAGGGTCCATAACTTTGGCCCACCTGAACCAAACTGCACCAAACCTGGGGGGTATCATTAGGGCAGTCTTCTGATGAGACCCTGAAATTTTGGTGCCGATACATCCAAAAATGCACCCCCTGCAGGAACATCCCAGAAATTTGCCCAAGAATCTTTGTTCTGCATTGAGTTTTCTGTATTGCTGTCCATGGGGGTTGCTGGCTGGTGGGGGGGGGGACATTTCTGAAGGCACAGTCTCAAAACTTTCAGGGTCTCATCATGAGACTGCCCTGATGATACCCCCCAGGTTTGGTGCAGTTTGGTTCAGGTGGGCCAAAGTTATGGACCCTCAAAACTGTAGCCCCCATCTCCTATTAGCTCCCATTTGAAACAATGGGGGATGGGGCACCCCCTTTGGGAGTCCATAACTTTGGACTCCTTGAACCAAACCTCACCAAACTTGGGGAGTAGCATAAGGACAGTCTCCTGATGATATGCTGAAATTATCGTGCTGATATGTCTAAAAAGGCACCCCTGCAGGCACCAATGTCCTGGTGCAAAAAAAAATTTGGTCGTGGTGGAGTGGCCGCCCATGGGGGGGGGGGGGGCATCCAACTCAGGTTTTGCCCAGGGCTACAGTTTGCCCAGGGCTGCCTCGTTACGCCCCTGGTGCTAATCAACAGTCAGCCCTAAGAACATTTTACTCTGATATGCATAAAGTTTAGCCATTTAAATTGCCTGGAGAAAATAATTAAATGGAACAAGAAGCTTCACCAGGACGACAGTGTCAGAGTCCTCGCTAGGTATAAACAGCAAAACACTGTTCTGGGGTGTTGCATGCAGAAGATCCCAGGGAGGACGGCATTTCTGCTTTCAAGATCTTTCAGACCAGGGAGCTGAGCCTCTGGGAAAGTGCTTGGGGGCAATGCTTTATGCCAGGCACTTTGATATGTTGAAAAGATGTATTCCAAGCACTGGAGCAAGGAAGGACAAGGAGAGACAAATTGACTGGGAAGAGCTGGTGGAAGTGTGGCTTTCCGCGCCCCCTGAATTGCCAGGGACAGAGGCCAAGTCAAGCACTTCCGTCACTCAAGAGATCTCAAGCTTCACTCTGTTTTGTACAGTTTGTGTTAGGAGTGGATTATATTAGGCTCATTCCGCACATGCAAAATAATGCACTTTCAAACTGCTTTCAGTGCTCTTTGAAGCTGTGCAGAATGGCAAAATCCACTTGCAAACAGTTGTGAAAGTGGTTTGAAAACGCATTATTTTGTGTATGCGGAAGGGGCCTATGTCTAGGATTTGTTTTTGTATTTTAGTTAGTTGTTGGGCTAGGTTTGCTACACTAGCCCTGCTGTACTTGGTTTAAACTTTAGAGGGTTAGTCTGGGCCTTTATATATATATTTGTAGTTTGAGGTAGAGAAGGGTGGAGGAGGAGGAAGAGGAGAAGGAGAAGAAGGAGAAGGAGAAGGAGAAGAAGGAGAAGGAGAAGGAGAAGGAGAAGGAGAAGGAGAAGGAGCAGAAGCAGAAGCAGAAGCAGAAGCAGAAGCAGAAGCAGAAGAAGAAGAAGAAGAAGAAGAAGAAGAAGAAGAAGAAGAAGAAGAAGAAGCAGCAGCAGCAGCAGCAGCAGCAGCAGCAGCAGCAGCCGCCCTGGGGTGGGCGATTTGGAATCTGAGGAAGAAGGCAAGATCGTATCCTAAGTGAACTGAACCAGTTTCTTGGGCACCTCCTGGACATCAAAGGGCATTCTTGGCAACATCTTGGCTGCTTCCTTCTATGTTGGTCAAAGGACATCCTTGCCTGGTGAGGAGGACTCAGAGTTCTGGTCCATGACAATCATGACAATCATAAATGCAACAGCTGTGGGCACAAAAGACATGCACAGTGTCACACAGTCAAGAATGGGTTCAATCCAAATGTTCCTTGCATGAGTAGAAGGGTCTTCTTCTACATAAGGGGAGAGACATGTTTTCCAGAAATGTCCCCCTTGAGCTCCAGCCCTCTATGGGCTCCAGCACTGTTCCCAAGAGCCCCTCAGCCTCTGACGCAGGGTTTTGTGTGGCCCCTCAGGGCTGCAGAAGACAGGAGGAGGGTGGGGAGTGTCTGATTTGTAAGCAGACCACAACTTGCTGATCTTTGGATCCAGCCCAGTGTTAAAGAAATGACAAAGGGAAATGGCAAAGGGGAATACAAGGGCTATGGTGTTTATTGAGAGCATTTATACATTGCCCTCTGACCAATAGAGGTTACACACAGGGCTTACATTTTTTATATAACAGCTTAAAACTAAACCAATTACTATCAAAGAAAGAAAGGATGGAAACCCTCAGCAGTATCTTTAAATATAAATGGATTTTGCACTGCAGATAATAAAGCCCATCCGGCCTTTGGGGGCCTTTGGGGCCAGAAAAGGCAGATAGCATCCTTGGGACTACTGAGGTCAGTTCCAACCTTACTGCTCAAGCAACACAAGAAACTGCCTGGATCAAAACAAAACAAAAACATTTGCGGGGTGCAGTGCATATATAAACTGTGTCTTGTGTTCTGTAGAGTCAAGAGGCAGCCTGAACTGTGACATGATCCACAGCCGACTTCAAGTCATGAGAAACAGCTGGCTGATAGGAATCTTGGAATCCAGAAATTAGGAATTTGGCTGGAGTCACTGAGGCTGGAACTGTTGCAGGGTTGCCTCAGGTGAACAGGTGCTGTTACATACTCATGGTTCAAAGGCTGGGTGACTTATCAAGCTGATACATTTTGGGACAGATGAAATGGCTAGCATTTGCTTCAGCTGCGTTCTCTGAGACATAGCTACTGGAATGAAATTCAGCAAGATTTCAATTTCTACTCGCTTGTTCTTTTCTACGAAAGGAATCCTGGGGTTGGCTCAGCAGCCTTAGGATCGTGGCCACGAGCCTTCCTTTCCAACAGCAGACCATCAGAGGCTGGTTACATGGGGGTATGGACAGAACCCCAACAGCCTGGATCATGTAACACAGCTACCTGTGGGACAAAAGGCCTTGGGGAGCTCAATGCCCAAAGCCACATCCATGTCAAAGGTGCGAGGGTACCTGCCTCAATGTGATTCATCAGGAGCCAAAGGCAGGTGCTTTTGGAAGAACAGGAAAAAATGTGCGGTGGGCAAGCCATGGGGGCTAGTCCCTAGAAAAAGTGGGGAGCAGCTCAGTACCCTTCTTCTCCCCATACATACTGTCTTTGACTCCACTTAGACGGTTTCCACATAGGCATGGGCTTTAGCCGTTTCCCTACAGCTGTTATGGCTGTTGATAAAGTGCATTGGCCACAGGGTTTCCACACGGCCAACGTCCCTGAAGTTTTCCTGGTTCAGCCCTCCCCCCCCCCGCCCCGCCCCCCCATCCTTCACTCCACTGACGCAATGGGGCTTTACAGGTTGGGGGGGGGGTTAATTAGTACCAGTGTGTTGTTACATCAATATACCATTGAATTTCTATCTTGCTTTTTCATACTGACTCCTTTGTATTTTGGCTAGGATCAGAAAAATCACTCCCTGAGGAAGTGCTTGCCCCCCCCCCCCCACTTCTTTACCTGAGACGTTTTGGGCCAAACTATGAGCTACAGACACAGCCCTGCTTTGGGTTTCCACATGCAGGGGATGCTGTTCTGAGACAGGTCTCATATGACAGCAGTGGAAATGAATGGGCTTTTCTGCCCGATCATGAGAGCTGAGGTTTGACTGTCCCTGGAATAAGATTGCATTGTCATCGTTTTCTTTTAGGTCATGGCCAAGATAAGGTTCACATGGTGGCATCTGGACATCACGTTTAGCTGAAAGAAAGGCAGAATGTGCACAAAGGAAACTATAGGTGGGCCTCAGATGGGCTCTGTGCTCCTTCACACCTTCTTGCATGTAGAATCCGCAGTAGGCATGTTCATTTCCCAGAGTTAGTCTCCCCCATTCCTCAAAACTGGGGTTCTAAGCCTGGATTCAATTCTGCTTGAAAAGCCCATTGGGGGCATCTCTAGTTACTCTGTAAGCCTGCAGTCATACATTGGTAGTGGAAATGCAGAAAATTGGTTCAAGGAGTTACGTGGTAGGCCACAATTCTCCTCCGGTCCCAATCCACCTTCCAATTCCATGAACAGTTATACATCTAAATGCACAGGAAAGGAAAACAAACATAACAGAGACAATAGAGGCAATTACAGAGACTAATCAGCCAACACTAGAAGGATCTGGGAGGTGTTATCCCTCCCAAGGTTAGTAACGGCTGATCAGTGACCCCCTGTGGTAGAGAAGCCAGACAGGCTCAGTCTGAAAAGCCAAACAGGAGCCGGAGGGCCAAGCTGGAAGGGAGGAGATGAACCAAACCTGAAGAGAAGCCATGGGAAGGAAGGGTTGTTGGTTAGTGTTTGGTTTACGTGGACTCCTTGTGTGCTCTGTGTATGTGTGTGTGCATGCACGCGTGCCACTGTGTCACAACTAACTTCCAGTAAACCCATAGGGCTTTCAGAACAAGAGAATTTGGGAGGTGGTTTGCTGTTGCCTGCTTCCACATGAGCTGAGAGAGTTCTGAGAGAACTGTGATTGTCTTAAGGTCACCTAGCAGTCTTTTATGAAGAGGAACAGGGACTTGAACTGTTCATAGGATAGAATCATAGGGAATTGAACTGTTCATAGGACAGAATCAGAGACCACAAGGGTCATCAAGTCAAGCCCCCTGCCATGCAAGAATACACAATCAAAGCACTCCTGACAGATGGCCACTCAGTCTCTGCTTAAAAACTTCCAAAGAAGGAGACTCTACCACACTCCAAGGAAGAGCATTCCACAGTTAAACTGCCCTTACTGTCTGTCAAGAACGTGTGTCTGACTACGCTTGGAATCCCCAGGAGAACACTTTGTCACTCCCACAGTTAAAAAGAGCAGGTGACTCAGCAGAAGTCCCACCTCTCAAAAGCATGAGGCAAGCAAACACCCCAAAAACAAAGAAAATCCCACACACAAACAAAAGCTTTCCCAAGCCCTCAAAGAACAAACACACAAGCCCTCAAAAAAACTCACACAGTTAAAGATTTAGCTTTAAAGATACCCCCAAGGGCAGATGCCAGGAGTTTATTTAATCAAAACATTTCAGTTCCATATTTCCACCCGTAGGGCTCTCAAGGTGGTAAACAATGACAAAACGTTAAAAACAAACTGGAAAAGCAACACATACATATAACAACTGTTAGAAACATGAACAAGAAGGAGGGTCAGCAACGGAATGCCAAAAAAAAAAAAAAAGCTCTTCACCTGCTAATGGAAGATGAATTTTCCCAGGGGGAGCATTCCACAATTTTGGCGCCACAACCAAGGAGACCCTTTCTCAAGTTGCTACTCCTACTACCCCCAGACAATGAATATAGGGAGATATGGTTGTTAGATCCAGGTTAGGAAATTCCTGGAACTATGGGAACGGAGCCTGGATATGGAGACAGGGACCTCACTGAGATACAATACAATAGTCCAACCTCCCAAGCATCCGTCTTGTCCAGGGGGACTGATCTCTGGGGCTGAGTCATAATTCTGGGGGATTCCCTGGTCTCACCTGGAGGTTGGCATCCTTACCCCGAGGGCACCTGAAACAGGGACTCTGAAGATGACCACAAAGGTGAGGTGTAGCTGCTCTGTCACTACTGTGAAATAACCTTTCCCAAAAAGTCAAGGTTCAAGACCGGCTTATCTAAAGAGTACCGATCTAATGACTACCTCTTTCAGACTCTTCGGAAAAACGTCTTCCATCAGAAAGGCATTGACAATCCTTTGAATGGCCCTTGACAACATTAGCCAAGAAAACCTGTAGTCGACCCACGCGGTCAGCGTAAGAACGAGACGAGACGCGGAGATAACATCTGGTGGAGATCGCCAGCAGCGGGAGACCGGAGGTCCGTAGTTCTAGCTTTGGTAGTCTCCCGCCTGCCTCGGGTTCCTGGCACCTTTATTGCTATTCTATTGGGGCTGCAGGAGGGAGGACCGGGGAGTTCCGAGCTGGAGATCGGGAGATCATCATGTGATGCATGATCTCACCTGCCACGTATGAGAGGAGCTGTAGGCCGCCTGAGCCTAATCCTCATCTGGGGGCAAGACCATTGTCCCTGCCTCGTGATTGAGCCAGGCAGTTCATGACCCGTGACTCATGGGGATGAGGAGGGGGTGCGGTGCACCAGCAAGGCCGAGGGTCCGCTAAGCGCCCCAACGCTCTACTCACGGTGCTGCTGGATCAGCAGTGCATTACTACATCTCCTCCTTACATTTTAGAAATGTAAAACGCTTAAGGGCATTTAAAGGACGCTTTGTCTCCTCCGCCGCCTATCAAGCTTTCGACCAAGCTGTTGTAAATATTAGAACTTGGCTGGGCGGGTAAGGAAATTTGAGGGGCTTTACACATGTTACAGGCAATATTAGACACGCATTGAATGAAACAAGATCCGATAACGAAAGGGCACACAATTAAACCAATGCAAAGCTGTACAATAAGCACCTTCAACCATCCTCCCGCAGCCAGCTCCAGAGGGCTGACCACCAATGGGCAAAACATCACTTCAGGATTAGATACAACTCCTTGCAGCTCACGACTTTCATGTGGATCAACTGGGAATTATCAGAAAGATTAAAACAACACATATTATGTACATTCTCACAACCTTTGGTGGTAACAACAACAAGTAATCAATAGCGCACGATTGTCTAGGGTCGCTGACGAAATTCCTGTTGCTCGGAGGCCAGGGCGCCCAGAGCGGTGGAGGTGGAGTTGATGGACTTCGCAAGGGCACAGGCCAGCCGCCAATAGTCTTAGCATTGTAGGAAGCGAAGTCCGGGACCTCCCACTAGGGAAGTTAAGCAGGGAGACGAATCCCCTGGAGAGGGCTTACCGCCACCCGACAGGAGGGGTCGAAGGGGCAGAGCGAGCCGGGCGGCGTCCGGCTCCCGGGTGGAGCCTGGGGTAGAACGATGGTGAGGCTTAATTGAGGCAAACAGAGTCCCGGCGGAGAGTCGGGCGGAATGTAATTAACGCTCTCCCCGCGCAGGTCCAGAACCAGCCCCCGGGGAGCAGGATGTTCTCGTAACATGGGGATGTCCTCCCGCGGTGTGTGTGCAGTTCCCACTGGCCGAGCCGATGAATGGGCCCGGCCTGTTCCTCAGCTGGCTGCTCGTGATGCGGGCGAGGTGCTAGATTCGGCTACGCACAGTCTTGGTGACAAGAGAGAGAGCGCCGGGCCGGGAGGGTTTGACGACAGGTCCCAGTCGGCCATAGAGCACCTGATGGAAGAGGCATCATGAGCGGGCTTAGCCCAGCTCGCTAGGAAGTCTCCCGGCTTTGCAGACGGGAGCAGGGCAGGAGCTTAGCAGGCTCCCTAATTCTAGGCAGTACTCGGGCCCAGGCAGAAAGATGAGACGCTGGCAGCGCAGCAAACCGGTTCTTGTGATGTTGGTCTGGTGAAAGCTCGCCAGGGGTGGCCGACGCCATCGGCAGGAGGCAGCAGAGCAGGCAAAGGATGGTGGTTGCTGAGTTGGCGGTAATGATCGCAAGGAGAGCGCACAGAGGTTCTCGGGTGTCTCGCGGTCCTGCTGGCACAGCAGCTCTAGGGCTTGGTTGGTGGTCGCCTTGACGCCTCCCCAGGTCATTCGGTCTTCGGGCGCTACACGGGCATGCTCCTGTTGAGATCGCTACGGGATCCTCTAGAGAGATGTGTTCCATCTCCGGATGGGGTTGTTTCCCTACGCCATTCCATGGGTTGGCCTGTCATGGCGAAGTCGGAGTCCACAGGGACCTGTAGGAAGAGGGACTGAAACACACCCCTTTTCCCAGGTTACTGGAAGTGGGTCCCGGCCAGGCCTGGGGTTTCATGGCCATGATGCATGGGAGGTCGGGATCGAGTTTAGTGTTTAGGAATTTAGTATAAGAAGGAAGAAGGCCGGTTTTGCAGCCTGTGAATAGTTGCTTTTAATGCAATTCTGGGGCCATTTACTCCTCTTCTTTAGTTGTTTGACAGGGAGGGCAGGGAGGTAGGCTAATCCTGGTGGAATTGGCTTCAGAGCCAATAAGGTGCCAAGTTGCCAGGGTCCGAGCCCCAGGGATTGTGGGTATGCATGCTTAATTCCAGCAACACAAAGGGGCTTTTGGGGAGCACCTTTGGGGGGGGATGTGGGTGCATCCGGGGAGTGAAGCAATCAGGCAATTAGAGGCACCGCGACACACATTGGCCACAAAGGAAAGTAAAGGAGGGGGGGTTCTTTGCAAGGGAAGTTTGCACTTCTACCGCGACCTTTGGTGGCTACACTGCAGTGAAGCTGGATGGTGCTAAAAATTTTGACCGAATTATCTTTGGGAGATGCTGTCCGCCGAAACCACTCGGCCAAGCATCTTAGAAGTGATGATAGTGCTATAATGCCGACACCACTTCCCCCTTAAACTGGGGCCTGTCCTGACAGTGCTGCGGTATCAGGACGGGCCCAGATTTTAATCCAGGGAGGGCCAGTCAGCCACCTCGCCCCTCCCGGCCTACTGGTCGAAAAAAAAAGAAAAGAAAAAAGGAGGGGGAGGGAAACAGTTTCCCACGGAGATAGAGAGTGAACTTCTGAAGTCACAGTTGGGATCACGATCTGCGATGGCCTTTACCCATCCCAGACCAAAGTCGCTTTGACCTTGACTCTATGAGGTCCCTTCCCCAGAGATTGACATGGATGTCTAAGACGCATAAGCGGACGTGCAGCCGTCGCCGAAGCTCCCTGGGCTGTTGGACTCGGAGCGTGGGCGGATTCCGCTCCCTGTCTTCGCGGCTTTGTCTCCCTCTCCCCACTCCCTTGGTGGAGCGCGGGCAAGCCTCGTCAAGCCACTGGTCACACTTCCCGGGCTGCTCTGATGACGTGTAAACATTTCCAGGCCAGTGTCCACCAGGCCCTCTGAACTTACATCCTTCTATGGCGAAGCTCCAGGTATACGCGGAGCTCCCCGGATAGGGCGCCTCCACCGCTGGGCGACGGTGGTGGTAGGCTGCCCATGCTGGCTGCTGGGGCTCAGAGGCCTTTATTGGGTCGGGCAGCGGGCAGCGCATGGGGCAAGAGAGAATCAGTTGAGCCGCAGCATGGCCCTCGCAGGCAACTCCTGTGGATGTTTGTCCAGACCTGGAGATGGGATGGGTCCTTGCGCGCGGAGCTCGACCACTCCGGGACGAATGAACAGTCCCTGTTCAGCGGCAGAGGCCTTTTGGCAGCACTAGGCCCAATCTGTCCCGTAGGGATGGGCCTGCCATTGGGTTGGGGCGATAAGAACTCTTGTGGGGAACTTAAAGGAGATGGGCTGGGTGCATACGCGTTTTAGATGCCACGGTGAAGGGGGTGGTTTTGGCAGGGCCTTGGCGCTTGGGTCTGGGTTCTTAGTACTCTCCTCCTTGGTCCTGGGTTGGGGAGACGCCTCGGCTGGAGCTCTCGGCCGGCAGTCCAAGCTTCTCCAGTGGGAGCCTTTCTGGCAACGTGGGCACCGGTCTTAGGTGGCCTTCCTCCTGGGGAGGACCTCCTCCATCGGGTTGTAGGCCCCCCCCAATCGCCTGCGGCACACTCCTCGAAGTGTCCGGTCTGCCGCGAAAGTGCTGGGCAATTATCCTGAGGCTGCCTCCCGCCGTGGAGAGTGCTGGCGGCGCAGTGAGGCTAGCTTGGTAGCTTAGAGGACCCGGCGTCCTGGCAAGCCTTAAGCTATGTCGGCCAGTTCGATTTTTTGCCCAGGCCCGCGGATCGCCTCTGCGGCACTGTGGGAGGGCGCGCTATGCTTTGGCGGTGAGGCGATGAGGAGCTCGCTTTGGGCCTCCTTCGCTTATCTACTCTGCCTCTTGAGCTCTCCTGGAGCCTGGTTCTCACAAACCTCGGCATAGGGCCTTGGGGTTTTGGTCGGATGGAGGAGAAACTCTGGGTTGGCTGGCCGGGCGCTGGGGGGACCTTAACAACGCCTTATAGAATTTATTCAGAGGCTTAATCGTGAAGGGTGGCCCCAGTGTGACAATCTGATCGCTAAGCTGGCAAAGCTTTCATCGGCCGTAAAGCTGCGCCAAGCGTGTAGGCGCGGAGGTGGCTGCCCTGTTGAAGCACCGTGCTGATGAACTCACTTTCCCAGACCACAAATTGTGCAGGCCTGTGGAGCATGCAAAGGTGGTCTTCCAGTCAATATCTGAACCATTAGGTGGTTCCTTGCAATGGCCTCCAGCATGCCTCCCCACGAAGAAGTGACTCTACGGGCCTCCGCATTGCTTTGGCGGAGCCCAGTGAGGATGCTTATAGCCAAAGGGCTGGTAATTTCTGACAACCCGCCGAATGACGCTTCACCTCCCTCAGTATCTGTGAAGTGGACAGGGCACAATGCAAGAATCTCGGCATCGCCTTCCTCGCCAGGGTTTTCTTCTGCAGATCGTATAATACCGCTCAAGCAGGAGTTTTTAAAACCCGTTTGGCCATTATGTGGCGCTTTCTTAACGGAGGTGCAGTGGCTGAAAAATGAAGGCGAGCAGGGGAGGCGTCGGTGCCGCTGGAGAGTTTGAATTGGGTGAAGGAGCGAGGGGGCAGAAGGAGTGACAGGTACACAATGAAGTGGATATGGAGAAAATTCGGGCTGGGAAATTGAAGGTGAAAGATCGAAGAGGGCGGCCTACAGCAAGGAGCCATGGCAGGTCTGCAGGCTGATGGCGACAAACATTGTCTCCACCGCCAGTAGCGCAGCTTACATCGGGCGCCGCTAAGGCCTCTGTGCTAAGAGAGTGCTTCCGATGTTTTCCTGCAGTCCTAAGCAGATTCAGCCGTTCCCTCTGGGTACCTTGGACACTGAGCTTCAATCTCTTCAACCAATTTGGCGCAGCCCCTTCTTTACGTGGGGACTCCTGCCGCATTTCGCTAACGCTTTCAGTCTGCCAACGTATTTTGTCATAAGCCCTGCTTTTGGGTAAGCTCCCCATACTCACCGGTGTTCCGCCGGACGAGAGTGTCCTAGGACGCCACGGTTCTGGATGATGCGCCGATCCAGAGGACAGGCTGTGATAATAAACGGTGGTCCCTGGATGCTCTCGCATCCAGCGGGACTTCGTATCGCTGCCCTTCCCCAGGCGACGTGTGAGCAGGGTGGAGGTTCGAGGATTCCCGGCTCTCGCGCGGCACCAGCTTGTAGTCGCACTCCACGCGTCAGCTGCAAGAACGGCAGACGGTGACGCTGGAGATACCATCTGGTGGGAGATCGCCAGCAGCCGGAGACCGAGGTCAGTGTTCCTAGCGAAGTCTCCTGGCCTGCCGGTTCCTGGCACCTTTTATTGTTATTCTATTGGGGGGCTGTGGTAGGGAGGGAGGACCGGGGAGTTCCGGGAAGAGGCTGGAGATCGAGATCATCATGCGTGATGCATGATCTCACCCTGGCTACGCGCGAGAGGAGCCGCAAGCCGCCTGAGCTCTAATCCTCATCTGGGGCAAGACCATTGTCCCCTGCCCTCGGTGATTGAGCCAGGCAGTCTAAGTGACCCGCGGACTCATGGGGGGATGAGGAGGGGGGGGTGCGTGCTACTCAGCAAGGCCAGAGGGTCCGCGAAGGCCCCAACGCTGCTCTACCACGGTGCTGCTGGATCAGCAGTGCATTACTACATCACCAAACTGAATTGATCCAAACTGCTGTGGCAGATGGGTGCCACTATTCACTGCTTAAAATCAGCATCTAAATCACATGGCATCTGAGAGACTTTGTCATCAAAGAGCCATGCCAGTTCATAAACATTTGAGGACTTGTGCCTATTTAATCTCAATAACTGTGCTGGATGTATGTCAGGGGGATGCTATCTAGGTGACTGAGACACATTCCCAAGCCAATGTAACTGCTTAAGATAACAATTTGATGCTGCTAGAAAGATATATATAACCAGCCTGCTATATGTATCCACTGCCATCTGTGCATTCTCTCCTTGATCTCTACTTTATGGTTTCACATGCTTTGTAGACAACTAGGCTTCCCCTGGTACCTCTGTCCCATGAGAACTGTATTACATCCATTATCTCGAAGGGCAGGAAGCCAAGTGGCTCTCTCTTCCTTTCTGCTGCCGACCTTGGGGTGCCTGAGCTCCAAAGACTGTTTCTCACAAACTCTTCTTGGGAAAACAGGAGAGGGGTTCTCTATGGGGGATGAAGGGGACTGTGAATGCCAGCTACTTCAGAACTAGCTTTGCCAAGTATGGTGCTTCGATGCCTTTTCAAAAAAAGCTACTGATCAACACTTCAGAGTCCATTTATTGGCTTAAGGTTGCGAGACCTAACAATTTAACCCAACTGACTGCAAGTTTGGACTGGATTGTCATCAATATGCAGATGCCACCCAGCTCTATCAGTTGATGAGCAGTCCTTCAGATGCACCCCCCCCCCCCGCCGCCATGTTGGATGTGGTGGAATGGTTAAGAGAACCCAACTGGAATTAAATGCAGCTAAGACGGAGGTCTTGCAACAGGGTCGGGTGGGGATTGTCAACTACCAGCCCTTGACAGCATGCAGTTGTCGCCTGAACAGACTGTCAAGAGCTTAGGAGTGCTTCTTGAATGCTCTTTATCAATAGAGGCTCAGATTGCACAGGCGCTTTATCATCTATGCCAAGTGAGACAATTGGCACCCTATCCATCCCAAACTGATCTCAATACAGCAATCAACAAAATGATCATCTCTAGGATAGACAATTACAACTCACAGGACTACGCAAGCCTGCTCTGGAAACACCAACTGGTGCAAACTGCCGCAGGGTGGGTCCTTACTGGGACCTCATGGTGGGCACACAGCCAATTGCTGCTTCACCATGGAGTGGAGTACTGTATCAGGTTTAAGGTTTTGCTTTTGACCTTCAAAGCCTTAAATGATATGGGGTCCATATACCTAAGGGACCATCCCCTAAAGAGCATCACGGTCTGCAAATAAAAATCTACTGGTGATCTCTGGCTCAAAGGAGGTTTGGCTAGCCTCAACCCGGTGGGATGCTCCGTCTAGTAGTGAGATTTGGTAAAGTTTTGCTGGGCCTGTAAGACAGAGCTGTTCCACCAGAAGGCGGTTGAGGGAGGCTGCTACAGTTGTTATCATTTGGCCTCTCTCTTCCTTTGTTCACCTCCGTTTATCCCCTCCGGGATGCAATTGTTGAAAACTGCGTGAAATTGTTACACTTAGGTTACTATTGTCTGCTTTTAATTAGAGAAATGTTTTAATTGGTATTTATTGCAATGCATGTTATAGTTATGCAATCCAATTAACAACAACAACAATAACAATGATAGCGAAGGAGGATGTTCACCACCATCAATACCTTTGTGGTGTGTGCTGTCAGACTGTGCCTCTGACAATTGCCTGCGAATGGTGCTGTAGATGTAAACCAGGGATTTACATCCAATTGGAAAACCAATAAGGCGGCACCAAAAAACTGGCCAGGCTGCCATTCCAGACTCCTGCTAAACTCTCTTCAGAGACATTGATTGGATTGCACACATTTACCCACATCTATAACAATATGTCTGATCCATCCACCTTGTGTGTGAGTGTAGTGGTTAAGAGCGGTGGACTCTAATCTGGCAAACTTGGTTTGATTCCCCACTCCTACACATGGGCAGCAGATCTTATCTGGTGGACTGGATTTGTTCCCCTGCTCCTTCACTTGAAGCCTGCTGGGTGACCTTGGACTAGTTACAGTTCTTCAGAATTCTCTCAGCCTCATCAACCTCACAGAGAGTCTGTTGTGGAGAGAGGAAAGGAAAGAGTTTCTAAACCACCTTGGAACTCCTTACAGGAGAGAAAAGCAGGGTATAAATCCAAACTCTTCTTCTGAGTGCCATCAAGTTGCTTCTGACTCATGGTGACCCTTCTGATTTATTGTCTTCATTCTCCCTTTTGGTTGATGATGGAGCCAAGGAATAGAAAGTGTTCAACAATTTCAGCTTCTTCATTGTCCACCCTAAAGCTGAGTGATTCCTCAGTCGTCTTCTTGAGGTTCAGCTGTAGTCCTGCTGTGGCACTTTCTCCTGTAACTTTCAGCAATAGTCGTTTCAAGTCTTTGCTATTTTCTCCCAGTAATGTAGCGTCATCGACATATCTGAAATGGTTAATGTTCCCCCCGGGCACACAATTTTCACTCCACCTTCATCTAGAATCCAGCTTTCTTTATATGTTCTGCATACAGACTGAAGAGTTAGGGAGATAAAATACATGCTCGTCAACTGGAAACCATTCCGTTTCTCCATATTCTGTCCTAACTGTACCCTCTTGTAAAGGCTGCGCATCAAGACGATCAGATGCTGGGCACGCCCATTTCCCTTAAAACTAATCAAAGGGTTTCATGATCCACACAGTCAAATGTCTTGCTGTAATCTATGAAACACGAGGTGATTTTCTTCTGAAATTATCTCATATGCTCCAGTAACCAATATAAATTTGTAATATGATCTCTAGTGACCCTTCTTTTTCTGAATCTATCCTGATTCAATCTGAATCCATCTTGAAATAGGGCATTTCTCATTTCATGTATGGTAACAGTCTTTTATTTCAAGCTTTGCTTTACTTGTGTGAGAAATTAACGTGATGGTCTGATTTTGAGCATTGATTTACTCAAGTGAGACATTAATGTGATGGGCTGATAGTTGCTGCAAACTTTGACGTTGCCTTTGTTGTGTTACCCAAAATGCTAGCGTCTGCCCCTTTTAGAGTGGGTAATTAGCAAAGCTCACTTTAATGAGAGGTTGGATGAGCTCAGGAACGTTGTTGACACCATGTATGCCAATGGATCTCCACAAGAAATCCACAGGAGAATGGAATAAAAATTAAACAATTTTATTAAGAAAGTAAAAATACTAAACATAGAAACCCAAAAGTCAAAGGAGCAGAGAATTCACACAGTCCTAGGATGTATATAGAGTTAAGGAAATAGGTTTGGAAAAGCAAAGGGGCTCTTGTCTAGAAGCAGAATGGTCTATTGAACCAAGTCCAGTTACCCATGCTGAGCAGTGGTGCACCGCCTATAGCAGGGGTCGGGAACCCGCGGCTCGCGAGCCGCATGCGGCTCTTCCGCCGCTGTTCTGCGGCTCCATCAGCCGAGCTGCGGGGCCCCTCTTCTCCCGCCCTGCGAGGAGCAGGGCGGGCGCATCGTTTCCCCGGCGGCCGGCCCGGCCGAGCCGCGGGGCCCCTCTTCTCCCGCCCTGCGAGGAGCAGGGCGGGCGCATCGTTTCCCCGGCGGCCGGCCCGGCCGAGCCGCCGGGCACCTCTTCTCCCGCCCTGCGAGGAGCAGGGCGGGCCCATCGTTTCCCCGGCGGCCGGCCCGGTCGAGCCGCCGGGCACCTCTTCTCCCGCCCTGCGAGGAGCAGGGCGGGCCCATCGTTTCCCCGGCGGCCGGCAAGGCCGAGCCGCGGGGCCTATCTACGCCTGCCCTGCAGGCGTGTGTGTGTGTGTGAGCGGGCGGAGGGGGGGGCGCGAGCGAGCGAGTGGGCGGGGGAGCGGAGGGGGGGCGTGCCAGCGAGTGGGGGGGGGTGAGGGGGGGTGAGCCAAATGGCTCTTTGAGGGGAAAAGGTTCCCGACCCCTGGCCTATAGGAACATGGGGTAACCCATGTCCCCAGGTGCATGCCCTTGGTCACATGGGGGGCATTAGGCACTGGCTGGGTCCCCGTGCTCAGTCTCTCCCACAGCATGGCGACCCAGTCAGCGCCCGGTGGCTCCCCCCATGTCAGCGCACTGCTTGCCAGCGCCCAAGGCTGGGCCCAGCTGCACGGTGTGGGCCCACCATGGCGCCCTGCCCCCCACCTCCCTGAAGGCTGGCTTCTGCCCTCCCCAGGGTCTGCAGAGTACAGGAGGCGGCCTGCAGGGAGGTGTGGGGGGCCTTGGACAGGCACTGTGGCAACCCCTGAGCCCCGTCCCTGAGTGCGGGGGGTAGTAGGTATTTTCCCTGGGCGCCATTTCCCCCCCAATACGCCTCTGGTGCTGAGCTCCAGTAACGGAAGAAAATGTTCATGAGTATCTGGAAGAGTCAGGACCCAGCTGAGGAAAGGGGTCAAGAAGGTTTTGAGGAGCGACAGAGAAACAGGAAGGAATAGCGTTGAATTGGCTAAGCACTTCTCTATGGCCCTGAATTAAAAGAAAGAAACTTACTTTGTCTATGAATTCAATATGCACCCAAACAATCCAGAGTTTTAATAAAAAAGAGTAGCCTGTAGTAATGGAAAACAATCACTGTCATGCAGAAGATCCCTTTAAAAATTAATAGGAAAAGTCTTGTAAATATTTAAGAGAGTCATTATTTTCTTTATGTCAGGACCATGCCTGTCAGTATCTTGATGTCTTGCTGTGTGTGATTTGCAATTGTTTTCCTGTTTCCCTCTTCCCTTCCTAGCAATCTCTTGTTAGCAATCTCCTGGCGCCAGCCCATCCTCAAAGAGGTGTGAAAGGTTCCCAGGTCCTTTGTAGCTTTGTAGTAGAAACTATAATGGACATTTGGTGTGGGACGAAATGGGGGGCATTAAAAGATATAAGTCCTGGATCTGAGCTCTCTAGCTCAGATTCTGCTTTACATTGTTACTCTTCGCATCACCTTGAATAAACTGCTTTTGGACTTTCCTACGGTCTCTGTTATTTCCACGTTCGAGATTCTGACACTAAGCAGAATCTCCCAGTTTGACCCGCACTTGGATCCATGGCCGGCAAGGATGGAGCTGTAGGCGGGTCCCCGGCTGGCGAACCTGATGAGGGGATGGGGCGAGTTCCAGACAAGGATAAGATGCCCCGCGACCCGGGCTTAGGAGACGAGGAGAAGGATGCTCCCGTCCCAGACCGACACGATCCTCACTTGGGTGCCGCATGAAGCACCAGCACTGAGGAAAGCATGGGATCGCCCTACTCTTGGGCCCCCTCTCGGCAGCCGTGCTGGGCATGCGTGAGTCCACATCAAGGTGGCTGGGTGGCGTGAGCACATTTTGGCTCATGCAACCCATGGACCAGGACATTTACTCGGAGTGGGACCCGGTGGCGCAAAGTGAGTGGTCGCGGGTCTAGGTCCAAGCAGGGGCGTGGGTCTCTGAGCGAGGCGCGGTGGCCTGGCAGCGGGAGCGAGACGAGATGCGGCAGGAGATACACTTCCTACGGAACAACATGGAACTCCTCTTGGCCTGTGCCGAGGCGGCAGAGCGGGATTGCCAGGATCAGCTGCAGCTGCCACCGCCGCCTCTGGAGGGGCATAGCAGCACGGGAAAAAACCTCTTTGAGGTTGTTTCGAGACAGTCGGCTAAGCCGTTTCCTTTCCTGGGGGAGGTGCGGATCACCAAAGGGTATGAGCACCTAATGGCTTTCAACACAAGGATGGGCCAGTTTGCGCACCGCATCCTCCCATTCGGGTTATCTGGGGCTCCCGGGACTTAGTTTGCCTACCGCATCCTCCCATTCGGGTTATCCGGGGCTCCCGGGACTTAGTTTGCCTACCGCATCCTCCCATTCGGGTTATTTGGGGGTCCCAGGACTTTCATGTGTTTGATAAATGAGGTTCTCCAAGATTTTCTGTTCAAGGGGGTGGTGGTGTATTTGGATAATGTCCTTATTCACTCCCAGGCGGAGGAGCACGTTAAGACTGTGCGGGCTGTGCTACAGCGGCTCGACAATGACTTGTTCGTTAAACTTTCCAAATGTGACTTTCATAAGGAGCGGCTGGACTTTCTGGGTTACCGGATCTCCAGTCAGGGGCTGGAGATGAACCCGGATAAGGTGCAGGATGTGTTGCAGTGGCAGGAGCCCCGCACCAGGCGTCAGTGGCAGTCGTTCCTGGGCTTTGCCAATTTCTATCGGGACTTTATCCCGAACTTTGCCCAGCTGGCTCTCCCCCTCACTGATTTGCTGCTCACGAAGGAGAAGGGGCTGGTGGCAACCAAGCCTTCGGCTCCGCTGCCGTGATCCCCGGAGTGCGGGGCGGCCTTCCAGACGCTTACGCGCACCTTCACGTCAGAACCTATACTACGCCATGGCGACCCTTCCAAGCCCTTTATTGTGCATGTTGATGCTTCGGACAAGGCTATGGGCGCTGCCCTACTACAGAAGGGGGGAGATGGGAGGTTGTATCCATGTGCCTATCTATCCCGCAAGTTTTCGGGGGCAGAGCGTCACTGGACGGTTGGGGATAAGGAGGTGGGAGCGATCAAGTGTGCTTTGACTGCCTGGCGACACTGGCTGGAGGGCGGCCGCCCTCCCTCGGGAGGTGGTTTGACTGACCTCATATGGAACTCTTTGACGGGTGCTTCGTGGCGGGTTCCGGGGAAGTTGGGTCTGCCAAGCAATTTCCCGCTAAGTGGCTGACTTTTTTTTCTCCTCATTTCAATCTCTTCTCACACTGCATTTCCTCCCTCGTGGGAAGTTGAATCTGCTTCTGGCTGGACGCCTCCCAGCCCTCTCGATGCCCGGATCCTTCCCCTCGGGATCCCGGCCCGGGATCGGAACTGTGTTCTCCCCATCTCAACTGGGCTTGGCAGCTCTGCCACCCGCGAGTCAGGGCAGCTGCAGTCGCTCCAGGTCCATTCCTGCAGCTCCGCCCTTCACTGGAGGAGGCCCTCAGGGGGGCGGGGGCCCTTAAAGTGCCGCAGGAGGAGGGTGGTGACCAATTGGAGAAATGGGGGGGAGTTTTGGTGGAAGGGGGATCGACTCTATGAGTCCACCAGGAGAGCTCAGGGCTGCTACCGGCATGCAGAGGCAGGAAACAGCAAAGCACCTCTGACGGTCTCTTGCCTTGAACACCCTGCTGCGTCTTGACTGTGTCATGATTTGATCCTGCCGTGTCTGCCTCCACAGTGGGACTCGGGATCCTCTTGCCCTCTTCCCTGCTCTTGCTGCAGTTTGGTTATGCAGGCAAGGCCTGTTCTGCTTATGAGACGCCTGCGTGCTGTTGCTCTACAC
The DNA here is from genome assembly GCF_021028975.2 of Sphaerodactylus townsendi. Classification (NCBI taxonomy): domain Eukaryota; kingdom Metazoa; phylum Chordata; class Lepidosauria; order Squamata; family Sphaerodactylidae; genus Sphaerodactylus; species Sphaerodactylus townsendi. The sequence continues at coordinate 2,684,511 of NC_059426.1, forward strand.
AGCACTGGGGAGCGTGGGGTGCTTTGGCCTCAGTGAAGGCCCTGCTGTCTGTCACTGGACCGATCTGGGGCTGGAGCTGGCCCCCTAGGCGACTGCTGCTTGGCTGAGGGGCTGCAGGTGCGCAGTTACTGCCGGGGAGCACCTGTCGGATGTCCAGTGTTGAAATGAAGGTGCCTCCACTTGCTGTCTATCCAGACACCCGGAGCACAGGTCAAACTTTGCCCAGGAGGTGGGGGGGGGGCAGGTTCCCTTGGGCTTGTGCCAAAGCTGCTGCCTGGGGGCCTTTGGCGCCAGTGGGGGCTCAGGCCGGGCTTCTTCCTCTGCAGGATGCCTGGCTGCCCTCGAGGGCTGGGCCCTGATGGGGGGGGGGTCAGGGCCCAGCCTCTGACCAAGCCCTGCTGGGCGCCGGCAAAGGGACCCCCCCCCCTCCAGAGCTGCTGTCCGGCTCCTGCCCCTGGCCTGGCTTCAGGGGGCGCCGCGGGGTCCGCTGGCAGCGAGATGGGGGGGGGCAGCCGGGCCACCAGCAGGGCGCCCAGGGGGGCCGGCGGGGGCGCGCGTGGCGTTGCGGGGGGGGGGGTATCTTCCAACGGGCTGCCGAGCGGGGTCCGCGCCTCCTCGGCCGGGCCATCGCCAGCAGCCAGCCAGCCAGCCAGCGGGGGGGGGGGCGGCTCCGGGGGGGGGGCGATGTGGCGCCGGGGCCCGACCGGCCTCTCGGGGCTTGGCCAGCAGGTCTCCCGGGCTCGCCCCGCGCGCCGAAGAGGGACCAGGAGCAGGAGCAGGAGCAGGAGGAGGCGGCGGCGCCCCCGGCTGGCCCGCCGCCGCCCCCTCCTCCTCCCCCCCTTCTTCCCCGGCCAGGCGCGCGCGGGCGACGGACCCTGGGCCGCCCCTATGGCCCCGGGGGGCCTTTCCCCCGCGCGCCCCGGAGGTGAGGGGGGACTTGTTGCAGGAGGAGGAGGAGGAGCCCCGCGGGGGGGGGGCCCTCCGCGCAGCATCCCGCACTGAGGCCCCGGGGGCGCTGGGGGGGGGGGGCGCGGAGGCTGCTGCTGCTGCTGCGGCGCCCAACCCTGGCCGGGCCTCCCGGAACCGGCGGCGGCGGCGGCGGCGGACGAAGGGCTCCCCCCAGCGCGCGCTGCCCGGCCCGGCCGCCTCCCGCCCTTTGTGCCCGCGGCTCCTCCTCGCCCAGCCCAGCCAGGCGCTCCCGGGGCCGGAGGAGGAGGAGGAGGAGGAGGAGGAGGGCCAGCAGCAGGCCAGCGGGGACGGCCTCTCCTCTCCTCTGCTCCGCCTCCGCCCCCTCCTGCCGCCGCCGCCGCCGCCGCCGCTGCTGCCTCCTGGGCCTGGGGCGGGCGGGCGGGCGGGGCGGCTGCCGTCCCGGCCGGGGCTCCACAGCGCTGGGCAGCGGCAGGCAGGCGGGCGGGCAGGCGGGCGGCGACCGGGGGCGCGCCGGCCATGGTGAGGCGCAACTTTCTCTCTCAGGCGCGCGCGCCCCCGACGCCCTCCCCAGCCGCGCGCCCCGCAGCAGCTACCTGGGGGGGATGGAGCCGGGGGGGGGAGGGGGGGAGGGGAGGGGAGGGGAGGGGGGGCCAGAACTGGAGCCGCCCGCCCGCCCGCCTGCCAGTAAGTGGCGGAGACATTCCCGGAGCCGCGGCTAAATATACCCGGCGATCGATAGCGCGAAATGGCTCCTCCTGCTGAATAATTCAGCGGCCGGCAGGAGCGAGGAGGAGGAGGAGGAGGAGGCCCGCGGGCGGCCCCGACAGGCCGGAGAGCCGGAGAGCCAGCCCGGTCCCTTTCGCCCTCGCCCGCGCTCGGGGGGGCGGCCCTGCCCTGCCCTCCCCCGCTGCCCGCCCGCCCGCCAAGGGCGCCCCCGACCCTGGAGGGGCACCTGCAGGGGACCCCCCCTCCCCCTCCCCCTCCCCCTCCTCCTGGGCAGAAAGTTCTGACAACTCCGTTCCGCAGGATCCAAACTCACCTGTTGGATCTGACAGGTGGGCTGGCGGGCGGGCGGGCGGCAGAGCTGGCGAGGGCGGCGCTCAGCAGCCGGTGCCCACTGGGAAGTCAGCCCCACGGCATCCAGCCACACCTGGGAGCCCTCGCGCTCCTCCATAGGGCAGGAACACCCCCCTGGAGACATGCCCGGTGGTGCCAACAGGACTTTGCGGGGAAGAGGGAGGCTCTAGGCCAAGACTGACACCCCCCCCCCCCCAGGACAGGTGTGTCCCTGGAACTTCCGCTGACTTTTCCCGGCCGCTGCGACCTGGGGAGATTTGTGGGCCAGCAGTTGGTTCTTCTGCGCCCCCCGGCTGGGTTGAAGCGGCACCTCTGACTGGGTCCCCTTTTGCCTTGCAGCACTGCACTCTGAGTATGGACGCAGGGGCTGCGGATGGATACACGCCATGTAAGTCCACCTGCCTTTCTCTTGGGGCCCTTCTGGCATTTTCCTCCCAAAGGGCCAAAATGTTGCCCAAGCTCACCTCACCTGCCTCCCTGGTGAGTGCGTTCAGGCCTCCTCAGCTTTGGTGGGTGGGGGCAGGCAGGGGGTGGGGTGGGGGAGGGTGCTGCCGTGGGCCGGCCTGCCTGCCTGCGCTGGAGGGAGGGCGCAGGAGGGGAGCTGCCTGCAAAGCTGAAAGGGGAGGCTGATGTTTTTGTGTTCCCTGCCGGCTGACACATTCCACTGTGCGTTGTATGTAAACGAAGGTAACTGAGCGTGGCTTGGACTGCGAGGCTTGTCCCGGACCGGGAGTGTAAGATCACTTGAGCAAAGCGAGAGTTTGCTGCCACTTCGTGTGTCTGCAGATCTGCAGATGTGGAGCAGGGGCCCCTTCGAATTCCCTGTGGAGGAATCTAGTCCTGCTGGGGATCGTGCTTCCCTCTTCTTGAGCGTGGGCTTCCTGCTTTCATAAAAATGACAACTTTTCTGCATCGAAATAACAACTTGTTTTTTTATGGCACAGGTGACAACGAACTTTCGCCCAGCAGGGAGCATTCTGACATGGCAATTGACCTCACCTCAAGCACACCTAATGGGCAGCATACCTCACCGAGTCACATGGCAAGCAGTAAGTATATATTTTTTAAAAACCTCAACAGGTTAATTGGACCCATCTTTGTGGTTTATTAATGCAAGGTGGGGAAGGGTAGGATAGGTTCTGTTTGCCAGGGCCACTGTATTATCTAAACATGACCCTCAGAGTTTGTCTGAGTTATCCGAGACTGATTTATGGGAGCTGGTCCTTACCTGAATCAGGTAGGAAAAAACCTAGTACTTGTTGAGGTTTCTTAGGTTTTGTAATCAAAACATTTTAAAGGCATGATTTCAAGCCAAAGACAGAGAGGACTTAGTCCAGGATAGTTCCGGACTCAGAGACTATTTGTTTCCCGTTCTAGCACTTCATTCCTTTCAGGTTTGAAACATTCTTCTTAATTCTGTTTAATGTTCGCTATTTCTTTGCTTTTCAAGCAAAGAACATTAAAGTACAGAGTTCATGATTGGACTAGATTGATTTATCTGTTAAGTAATGTGGATTGTTTTGCAGTTGATCAGAAATGTAATAATCATCTGACCAGGTTTATCCAACTGAGCATGTTGAATTTACAACTTTATATTCTATGTGTCTGCCCTTCTCTGGATGCATACGCTTGTGTATATGCGACTGGTTAAGTGGATTTTTATTTTGCAATTACTGCTCTGCAAGGAAGATGAAACTTTTAGAATGAGCTCATTGTAAAAATAAAGCATGATATTCCAATCATTCCTGGCTGAGAAGGTGCCCCACGCAGCCGTTTCTCTTGTCCTCCAGCAACATGAGTAAAACATAGATTTTATGAGTGTTAAAATGTAGGGTTATTATGACTTTTTCAATTATGAGATACATGTTGTTAAAGAGTATGATTGCTAGTATTCTGAGGCAAACTTTTTATAGCATGCCAGTTGTTCATAATTCAGCATATTTAGACAATGTGGTTCTGGGATTCTGATATACTTGCTTCCTTTATTTTCTCCTTTATATTAATATTGTGCCTTACATACACTTTGTGGGGAAGGGTGCAATAGAAATACAATTTTATTATTACTGTTGTTATCATGTAGACAATAAACTCCTGTCTGTTTAAGTACTGAATTAAAAAAATGGTTGTTGTAATAATGCAAATATGCTCCTCATTAATCCTAATTTGCGGCTGTAACACACATTGTTTTTTCATAGTGTGAATTTAAAATATACAGCTTTACTAATGCAAGCAAATCTACCTACCTACCTACCTACCTACCTACCTACCTACCTACCTACCTACCTACCTACCTACCTACCTACCTACCTACCTACCTACCTACCTACCTACCTACCTACAAAATTTGTGAATTTCATGGATGCTGGGAACTTGACCCTCAAAGTTGGGATTTAGGGTATACTCGGCTTCCCAAAGATCTGCTCTGGAAAATCGTGTATGCATATCGCACACTCAAAGAGCAGCTCACACCAGTTTTGCATGTAAAAACGCAGTAGTATTACTTTGAAGAACCCCCTTTATATTTACACCACCTTCAGTACAAACGTCTCATTCTAAGGCAGGTGAAGCCCAGGAGGAGCTTGGGTAATATTTCTTACAAGAGCTCCTCTCTTAGGGGACAGGGATTCTTGCTTTCCAGAAAGTGACTGAAGGTCTGAGAACTAGAAAAACCCTGTATGTTTACAAACTGCAAAATTTAACCCCCTCCCATGTAGGTCTCCTGAAAAGTGTGTGTATGCTTCTGTTGGGAATCCCAAGTAGTATCAAAATCAGGGTGCAGAGAATTCCGTTTCACTTGTATTACATCTGTGACTTCTTTGAACAACCGTGATTGATTTATTTTACTTATTAGCTTCTTTCTTCCATATGGATCTCAAGGTAGCTTGTAACAAAAACGAAATATATAAAATGGGGTACTAATAGGGCCGTTCTAGCTGATGTGCAGCCTGGTGGAAATATGGAACCAAGTTATAGCTGGGGTTTCTCTCAGTGTGGACTTGATGGCCCTTGGGGTCTCTTCCAACTCTATGATTCTATGGAGTGCCTCTGATTTTCTTCTCTCTTCCTTGTCCCCCACGCTCATGCTCCAGTCACCAGTCTGTGTCCTTGTCATGTTTTCACCCCTAAACTCAATCACTGCTCTGTCCAATTAGGAGGTCTGTCGTGCGCATGCCTGTTCGGCCCCTGGAAAACTGTGTTCTTTGAATCTGCTTTAATCAGCAGTGACTAATCGTGCTTCTTGCACATTGTGAAATGTGGGGCTTATCGAGTTATATTTTTTAAAAATTCATATCCTATCTTTCCCTATCAGAGGAATCGGGCTGAGCAACTTGTGCTGATAGCCTTTCAAGCTTCCCTTGAAAGCAACAGAAACTACCCCGTACTGGTTTTATTTTTTACTTACGTAGCCATTGGCTGCTGTGCAAACTGGTGGTATAGCAGGGTGATATTTGACCATCTTGAACTTCTTTCTGTGCATGGCAATCATGGCTTACCCTGACCTGGACGGCACAAGTCAGCGTGATCTCATCAGATCTTAGAATCTAAGCAGGTTTGGCCCTGGTTTGTTCATGGATGGGAGATAATCTTCTGCAAAGGCAGGTGATGGCAAACCACATCTGTTAGTCTCTTGCCTTGAAAACCCTACTGGGTTGTCATCAGTAAACTGTGACTTGACTGCACTTTACTGTCTCTGTCTCTCTGTCTCTCTCTCTCGTGGCTTATTATTTTAGCTTTAGCAGAAACAAAGTGGGACTTTACATTGTTCCTAAAGCTCGGCAGTGCAGTCTCTTGCTCTTCCACTATTGCAGCTTTCCAAACAATAATGAGCCAGGGTGGTCTAATGGTTTGTGTAGGACTAGGCTCTGGGACACCCAGGTTCAGATTCCCCCTCTGCCATGGAAGCTTGCTGAGTGACCTTGGGCTAGTCACCCGCTCTCCACCTATCCTGCCTCGCAGGGATGGCGGTGAGAATAAAAGGGAGGACCAGAGAATTACGTGAGCCACCTCGAGTTCCCAAGGAGGAAAAATGTGGCCTATAAATGAAGTAAGTAAATAAATAAATAGTGGAAGACTGTGGAGGATAGTTTTGAAATAAAATTATGCCTGGGGTAGAAAATGTTGACAGAGAGAAATTTTTCTCTCTTTCTCACCAATCTAGAACCAGGGGGCATACATTGAAAATGCTGGGGGGAAGAATTAGGACTAATAAAAGGAAACACTTCTTCACGCAACGTGTGATTGGTGTTTGGAATATGCTGCCACAGGAGGTGGTGATGGCCACTAAATCTGGATAGTTTTAAAAGGGGCTTGGACAGAATTATGGAAGACAAGTCAATCCCTGGCTACCAATCTTGATCCTCCTTGATCTCAGATTGCAAATGCCTTAGCAGACCAGCAGAAGGCTGTTGCTTTCACATCCTGCAGGTGAGCTCCCAAAGGCACCTGGTGGGCCACTGCAAGTAGCTCAGTGCTGGACGAGATGGACTCTGGTCTGATCCATCAGGCTCTTTCTTATGTTCTTGAATAGACCACTTTTGAATAGACCACATCTATCCCTTGCGTTATGTTTGCTATATAGACAGCAGTCTGATTTTTTTGTCCTTTTATGTATTTTAAATGAAGTGTGTGCCAGACAGCAAAGGGAAACTACTCTGTTTGAAATAAACCACATTCCCTCTCCACCCTGGTCAGACGGCATGGTTGTGGGAGAGGGTTTCCCCCCCCCCTGGTATTAGCCAGTGGCATTTCCAAGTGAGTAAGACTTGACTCTCACCATGAATGTATTCAGGTTGCTGCCAAAGGTTGCAGGTCAAAAGTTTTTGGCAGGTGCTGCAGAGATGTCAGGTGCGTCTCTTTGTTGCAGCTTTGGTAATTACATAGAACATGTGTAGAGCACAAACGAAGCCAAGCTCACTTTTCTGTTGTGATGAAGAGGCCAGATCACAGGGGTAGGGAACCTGCGGCTCTCCAGATGTTCAGGAACTACAATTCCCATCAGCCCCTGTCAGCATGGCCAATTGGCCATGCTGGCAGGGGCTGATGGGAATTGTAGTTCCTGAACATCTGGAGAGCCGCAGGTTCCCTACCCCTGGGCCAGAACAAGGCTGTTAGAAAAACAGGAAAAGGAGTTGTGGTAGAGAGGTTGGCTTTCCCCCCTTTTTACAATACAGATGATTGTGAAGCGATGGAGGCTTGGGTGACAAGAAAGATGCATCGTGATGTGTATGTTGTGGTTTGTGCTGTAAGAAATGGTGGCTGCCAGAGAACACCGCGTTTGCTCATCTGCTTGGTTAATGGACACATCATCCGCAATGGCTGTTGACAGCGTCTGCTTTGGTTTCATCCTCAACACCTAAGCGATGTAGCGGCTGCTCGGCAGGGTTACTCGGTGTGGAATTTTATCTGCAAATATCTACATGCAGGTTAGGGATGTGGAGTTCTGGACTGGGAAGGAATTAGTCTTTGCTGGAGCAACTGGGACCATTGACCAGGCTCTTGCCGGGTAACCCAGAGATCTCCGCTTTCCTGCCAGGGCGTGAGGAACATACTGGCTGGTTTCCCAGGTGAGAGCGGAAAAGTATCCTACTTCCCTGCCCCACTTGGCAGGCCGTACGGACAGGCAGTGTCTGTGCATCATGGGGCTCACTTATTGCTTGATGTATCGTCATCTGGGTTCACCAGAGCCTCATGGCACCAAGGCTGAAGTTAGCCTGTGTGAATGTGTGGTGCTTTTGTGGAGGCCTGTTAGAGCTAGGACAGTTCTTCCTCCCTTTTGTTGACTGCGACTGTTACAGTGGGAAGGCGGTAATCTCCCCCCCCACCACACCCCCCCCCCGGCATCAGACTGGCCGGCTTTGAGGTGTGTGTCCACCTTGTTTCTGCCACACTTTCTCCCTGAAGGGGCAGACTTAGAGTTTGACTTTTTTTGCTTCTTCAGAATCTGGGTATGGGCACACAGGACTGAATGCTTCTCTGCAGAAAAGAAACAACATTTTCTCAACACAGAAAACCAGGTTGTTGGGGTGTGTGTGTGTGTGTGTGTGTGTGTGTCTGTCTTTGTCTGGAAGAACGTGTGATCCTGTGAGCTCCCCCCGCCCCGCCCCCCCCCCCGGGAAGCTGCCATTGGCTCAAGTTTGCCATCTCACGGTTTCAACTGTGCAGCTTGATGGAGATGTAAAATTGCAGGAAATTTTGAAGCCGCAGACAAACCCTTTCCCCCCTCCTTATGTTTTCAAACAACAACCAAAAAGAAATTAGGGAGAAAAATTAAAACGTAGGCTTATGTACTTCCTGTCTTATCAGGTCTCAACTGACTTTAAATCTTTCACAACGTGGAGTGCCTGCAGTCCCTGCTGCTCCCCTTGCCTGGCCTCGAGGCGGCTGCTGCAGTTGCCACCTCCAGTTTGGGAACCCCCTGGAGTATTAGGGGGATGGAGCCTGACGAGGTGCTTCAGTGGGGCATCATAATGCCCCAGAGCCCCCCTTCCAAAGCAGCCGTTTTCTCCCGGTGGGCCGATCTGTGTTGCCTGGAGGTCAGTTGTAACAGCGGGAGATCTCCAGCCCCCCCTTCCCCTCCCCGGAGATTACCAACCCTGCCCCCCTCTTCCAGCTGATTGGGGGCCACCCAAGGGGCAAGCCTGGACTGTGGGAAACTCCTGACTGAAAATCACCATCTCGTTATTATTATTAGATGTATTTATTGCGGTTGGTTTTACTGTGACTGTTTATAGGCTCTTTTGGATGTGTATAATGTTTTATCACGATGTGAGCCATCCTGAGCCCGAGAGGGGAGGGGCGGCATAGAAACCCAATAAATAAAATAAATTGCCATAAGGCGTTTTCCTGAGTGAGGCTGCCTGGTCGGCTGCCAGGACGGAGGCCCGGGGGACATTTCTGGCTGCTTTAGGGACAGCCGGGGGGGGGGGGAGCCCCCCTTCTCCCTTTTGAGGCCATTTCTGACCCCAGTAGGGCAAAGCAACAGTAGGCCAGAGCAACAGAGGTAGCTCATGACAACTCTGCCTCATATTAACACATAATATGGTCCTGTTTGGCAAGTTTATGGCATCTAAAAGTATAGATGTCTTAGTGCTCAACTAGCAAATAATTAAAAAAAAACCCAACCCAGTAACTTTAGAGAACTACAGAACACTGGTCCGTGTGGCACTCCAGCACATTTATCCTGCTCCCCCTGCATCCCCCTGCTCCCCCTGCATTTTGTAGAACAAAAGGAGGTACATTGTCGAAGGCTTTCACGGCCGGATTCAACTGGTCCTGGTGGGTTTTCCGGGCTATGTGGCCGTGGTTTGGTGGATCTTGTTCCTAACGTTTGCAATTGCAGGCTGCTTTGGGACTCCTCTCAGTAGAGAAAAGTGGGATGTAAAAACATACTCTTCTAAACTTCTCGGTGTGGTGACTGTCCACACTGGAGATGCCATGGGATTCAGAAGTGCATTTGCCTGAAAAATTGGCGGAGGGCTTGCCTTTTTTTGAACCTGTTTCCAAGCTCAGTTGGGGCAGTCGTTCTCATCTTTGTTTATTTGTGCGATTTATGCACCACCTTTCACCTTCAGAAAAGTGCTCAAGGTGACTTGCAGATTAATAAAATACAAAAACAAATGATAAATAAAAGTTTTTAAATGATATGAAAACCAAGGCAAGAGCTTCCTGTAAGATGTGGTTTCCCCCCGAGCTGCATCTCCCTTCCTCATAAGTTTGCAGACGAACTTGGGGTCAGTTTTTGGCTCTCCCACCTATGCAGAGCCCTTGAAGTGTCCCAGAGGTGCCAGCATCTCAGTTGCTCAGCCATTCCTCTCTTGTTGGAGGTTACTGCCAGGGTGGGGTTGACTCATTGGCTAATCTGCCAGAGTAGGATTATATCCACATTAGTGACTTTTTGGGGAGATTGCCTGGTCATAGAATTTGGCTGCCACACCCTCCTCTCCTGTGCGTGTGAGTAAAGCAGTCACACTGTCAGGATAATACAGACGCCCTGAGAAACTGGAAGTCATGCCTGGTGGCTGCTCATTCAGCTTTGAAAATTGTTTACTTTGAAAGCTTTGGGCAACAGGAGACAGGTGGGAACTGTCCGGCTTGTGCCTCATGACAGAGAACTTGGGCTGAGCTAAGGAGAAAAGTTCTCTAGGGCCAGGTAGAGTAGGTGGCCAGAGGGGGAGGCTGATTTACACAGTTTAAAAATCCCCTGCACAAAGCCACCCTCTGGAGACAGAACTGTCAGGGAGGGGGCGTGGCTCAGTGGAAGAGCCTCTTCTTGGCTTGTGGAAGCTCCCGGGTTCAATCCTTGGTACCTCCAGTTGAAAAGATCAGATCAGAGGTGATGTGAAAGTCGTCTGCCTGGAACTCTAGAGAACCAGATAGACAATTATTGTCTGCGGAGATGGAATAGACTGAATTAATCTTTGATGGGTAGAATTTCGGTGTATTACCCAGAATGTTATTTTTGTTCCGAACCATACCCCTAATTAATTCTGTAACATGTTTTAAGCAATGGCAAAAGGATATAAGTAGTTTTGTTTGGCAGGGAAAGAAACCAAGTATTAAGTACAGATATATGCAATATGCAAAGGAAAGAGGACACCTCTAGCTGCCAAACTTAAAACTATATTTTGAAGCAGATACATTGACATGGGTGAGAGAATGGGTATTGCTGAAATAATGCAAGAAGTCTGGATTTGGAGGGTTTTGACAGGCAATTTGGATGGCATGGATATCGATGGTACGATATACAAAGAGTTTTCTAACCATTATATTAGAAGGAGTCTTCTCTGGGTGTGGTTGAAATACAAAAAATGTATAGCTAGCACAACACCGTTATGGTTGACTCCAGCTGAGGCTTACTCCAGGAAAGAAGTAAATATGAAAGAGAAATGGCCCACATATCGAGAATTGCTGAACTTTAAAAATGACAAATGGGAACTTAGGCCCATGGAGGAGATAACAGATATTGTAAAAAAAAAAAAAAAGTTCGATTTCTTCCGGTTACTGGAGATGTTCAGAGCTGATCAAAAGAGTATAGGTTTTGACATACATTTCCCCCTCCCCCGGGTCCTTCTTGCGGGGCGGGACCACATGGGGGACCCCAACAGCGCCACCTTGGGTTGCAGATCCCCCAGCAACCTTGCTGAGCTCCAAGGGCTTTCCTGGTGGATGGCAGCCTGGCTGAGTCCAGGTGAGAAAGACGATGTCAGCTTTTAAAGGAGTTATTACCTGCAGTCCTGTAAGGTTGCACTCATCAGGTCTGTTTGATGGGGAGGTGGGGGTGGGTGGGAATTGTTTGCTTCTGCATTGCCGAGGGCAGGAGCGCATGGGGAAAGCCTTGCACGTGAACCTTGGAGGGTTTACTTCAGAGTAAGCCAGTGGAGGGTAAGCTTGTAGATCGTGAAAGGGAGGAAGGCCGGGATCATCCTCAGCCATGGTTGTCGCGGGTTGCCAACTCCTGGCAGGCAAATCCCAGGACATTTGGGGGTAGATTCTCAGAAGATGTGGCTTTTGGGACCAGGGTGGGGGCCATGCTCAGTGAGGAATATGGCTGTCAAGTCCACCCTCCATGGCAGACATGGAGGTCTGTTATTATTTTTTTAAGAGTTCAAAATGTGTTCTTTACATAAATAAAATATAATTTTCTCTGTAGCACCTCATGGATTTCATAAGCAACACACTATAATTGTTTATACAAAGTGTAAACGTAAAAAACAATATATACAGTGTTATCTTCATTTTAAATGTCAAAACGTATTTGCGGCTCCAAGTGTTTTCTTTTCCGTGGAAAACCGGTCCAAATGGCTCTTTGGGTGTTAAAGGTTGCCGACCTATAACTAACAGATGTTGGAAATGCCAAAAACATGAGGGATCTTCTTTCTTTCTTTCTTTCTTTCTTTCTTTCTTTCTTTCTTTCTTTCTTTCTTTCTTTCTTTCTTTCTTTCTTTCTTTCTTTCTTTCTTTCTTTCTTTCTTTCTTTCTTTCTTTCTTTCTTTCTTTCTTTCTTGATATGTGGTGGCTATGTACAGAGGTTAAATCCTTTGGGGACATGGTACTGAAAGAAATGCAGAAAATTCTGAAAATATCAATGAAAATATCAATGAAGAGAAAGCCTGAAGTTTTTCTACTGGGATTAATTGGAGACAATTGGAGACAATATCCCAAATCAATATAGACTTCTTTTCATGTATATGTGTACTGCTGCAAGGACATTGTATCCCCAGAAATGGAGAGATGAAAAAGTACCAACCAAGGAAGACTAGATACAGAAAGTCACAGAATATTCAGAAATAACAAAACTAACAATTTTAATGAAGGACAGTAATTCAGATAAATTTGTAGAAAACTGGAAACCTATTGAAAAAATATGATAGAAGAGAAATAATCGCTGGATGTGAGAGTTAAAAGACAACAGCAGGCCGAAATAGTATGTTAGAAATAATATCGAGCATAACCAATAAGATGTTTTATTTTAACTAGATGCATGAACCTAGAATGGATTAGAATTCAATAGTGAGAAGTCATTATTTGGATATTTTCTTGCTTTTATCTTTTTTCTTTCTTTTATTTTGGCTTTTCATGCTTATGTTTTGTGCTGGCGTGGTGAGGGGTGAAAGTGTTTATGTTGATAAAATAGAAATATGTTGATAAAATAGAAATATATAAAAAACTTAGACAATTATTGTCCGAGTAGACAATTACTGACCATGATTGACCAAGGAAGTGATTCAGTATGAGGCTGGTTCCTATGTGTCAGTGTTTGACCTGCTCTGGCCATTCTGTCCCTGCCCTTAGCACCCTGCGTGTGTGTCTGTGCACATGTGCAACTGACTTGGGCTGCTTTGGGGAGGATTGTAGGGTCCCAAGTGGCCAACAGACTTCTGTGAGTCTGTGTGAATTTGAAGTGTTGCTCCTTGTATTTCAGAAGCACAAAATGGAGATATATTTTTACGGCGGCTGTTGAGAAATACAAGCATTCCGTGATGTTCATCAAATATTTGTGTGTGGCAGTTCCTCCTGTTTTGCCAGTGAGTCAGACAAAACTGCTTCAAGATTTAATACCTGCATGCTGGTATCTGTTAGAAAATGGATTTAGTAAGGGAATTCCTGCCCCTCACCCCAGCTGGTCTATAAAGGGCACGGTCTTCTCACTTGCTTAACCAACAGTTATCTGCCGCTGCTTTCCTTGGTGGATCATTACCCCAGACATGACTCATCCAATTGGTATATGACATGATCCCACTTAATTTGCATACAGTAATTGTATAGCAATGCTGCAAAACTTGTTTTGAGACCATTTCTTCCCTCTCACCAGAAGTTTGTCAAATTTCATTACTGGGTGTAATGCTTGTTAAATATAGCTTACTAGTAATAGATATGAAATTATATACCATGTGTACATATATATGCACACATACTTGCATGAACAGAGATCTAGTTGCTGGCTTCTTGGTTGCACATGCTTTTGGGGTTTTTTTTCCCTAAGTGTCCTGTCAAAGGCTTGCTCACTTTGCTCGCCTTGAGAATTCTCAAGGGCTTCCCTCCTCCCCCACCTCCCCAGCATGATACTCCCAGCGCCTTCAGACCAGATGCTACGGCCGGTTGCCATGTAAAAGGCAGAAGGGACAGCTGCAGTCCAGATATGGGGCTCCTCCTCCAGCTGCCTTATACTGAACCAGACCCCTGGCCCATCAAAGTCAGTCTTGTCTGCTCAGAAGGAAGTCTCTCCTCTCACCTACTGCCTGGTCCTTAACTGGAGATGTTGGGGGTTGAACCTGGGACCTTCTGCGTGCCAAGGGGATGCTTCGCCACTGAGCCACGACCCTTCCCCATCCCACTGGTTTCCCACTTTGTAGCCTTACTGTACCCTCTGAGAAACATGATTCTTCATTATGGAATGCAACAGCATTGGAGCAGAAATCAGTGCTGTTGATATTCACTTGGCTGGGAGACCACCACAGAAGTCCAGGGTTGCTAAGCGGAGGCAGCCAGTGGCCAGCCGTCTCTCTCTGTCTCTTCCCTTGAAAACCTCACGAGGGGTCAATATAAGTCAGATGCGACTTGATAGCCCTTGCCACCCTAGTGGAGCTTGCTTCCTTCCCCTCCGTCCCTCCGTCCCTCCGTCCCCTTTCCCCCAGGATGGGAGAGACAAGACCAGATGATCGTCCCCCTTCCTCCCCCCAGGGTCGGTGGGCCAGGCCCAGATGATGGGCCCCATTCCCCTCCCTCTCTATTCCCTTCTCCCCAGGTTGGGTTGGCCTCAACCAGATAATGGCCTCCCTCCCCTTCCCCCCAGGGTTGGTGGGTAATAACCAGATAATGGCCCCCCTCCCCACCCTCCCCTTCCTCCCAGGGTAGGTGGACCATGACCCTTTTCCTCTCCCCCTCCCTCCCCCTCCCCCCAGGGTGGGTGGGACAAGACCAGATGATGAGCCCCCTCCCCCCTTCCCCTCCTTATGTGGAAACTGGCGGTTTGTTTGTCTGGTTGTGTAATGCTAGTGGAGCTTTCTGGGGTTCCTGCCAGGAATCCTCTTTGTGCTCAGCCTGCTGCTCCCCGAGGCCCTTTTTACTGGAGAGGTCTAAGACTGGACTTGGCGCTTTCCTGTGACTGAGCTCTATTCCCAAGTTGCCCTCCCATCCACTCGCTTGTGACAGGGTGCAGGTGAGTGAGCCCTTGATTCCTGTCCTGGAAATGAGAGCATTTCTATCAGAGGCTTCGGTCACCACAGAGTGAGGAAATGCTGTTTTGTGATAGTGGCCATTGGGCCCATATGGGCAGCTGGCACAGTGTCTTGTCGAAGGCTTTCACGGCCAGATTCAACTGGTTCTGGTGGGTTTTCCGGGCTGTGTGGCCGTGGTCTGGTAGATCTTGTTCCTAACATTTCGCCTGCATCTGTACCTTCAGAGGTGTATCACAGAGGGAAGTCTGTTACACACAGTCTCCAGTAACACACTTCCCTCTCTGATACACCTCTGAAGATGCCGGCCACAGATGCACCCTAACCCTAACCCATAGTTTTGGACCCCTTGAACCCAACTTCAGTAAACCTGGGTGGTATCATCAGGATAATCTATTGCTGATACCAGCCAGGTTTGGTGATGTTTGGTTCTGGGGGTCAAAAGTTATGGATCCCCAAAGTGGGTGCTCCCATCCCCCATTGTTTCCAATGGAAGCTAATAGTAGATTAGGCTACCCTTCTGAGGGTCCATAATTTTGGACCCCCTGAACTAAACTTCACCAAACCTGGGTGGTATCATCAGGAGGGTCTCCTAAAGATACTCTGAAATGCTGGTACTACTAACATAAACATTCCTCCTCTGACAGGTTGTGTGAATGTCCCTTCTAAAATGACACCTGCCATGTGCAAATTTAAAAATATGTACACTAAAAATAATGAACTATTCTTTTAAAAAGCAGGGTAGTTTTGAGTCACAGTGAACAGACATGTTCATTCCAGTTTTTATTGTAAGATCAATAGTTTAAAACCCTTCCTTACAAAAAAGCTAAGGTTGTTTCCACACGAATGCGGAAGCGGCTGGGTCGGCGTACTTGACACCGACCCGACGACGCTAGGACCGTCCGCATGGACGGTCCTAGAAAGCGCCGGCGCCCGGCCGACCCGGCGTGTCCCCGGGCCTCCAGCTCGTCGCTGAGGCCTGGGGACACACACCCCCGGCCCTGCGCGCCTGCTCCAGCGGCACAAGGCAGGGGGCGTGTCCCCAGGCCTCGGCGACGCACCGGAGGCCCGGGGACAAGGTAAGTGCCGGGAGCGAGGGGGGGGGGAGGCGTCTCGAGGCTGCTGCCGTTCGCTCGGCAGCGGCTTCAAGGCGGCGTTTCCCCAACAAGAGCGCTTCCGAGCGCTCTGGGGAAATGCCGGCTCCTCAAGGGCGCGAGGGCTGCCAAGCTGCATGCAGCTGCGCCTCTCATGCGAATGGCGGCCTGGGGACGGCGTTTTTGCCGTTCCCAGGCCGCCATATTCCGCCCGTGCGGAAACGGCCTAAGGTTTTTGTACTTTTAAAGTTATTGTTGATACCATATTGTTCTTGTTGACCCTCTTTTCCATTTACGGAGCTAGTTTACTGTTTTTCTTTGAAATAAATATTCAAAAACATTTAACCTACTGATGCCTCAATTAATGTAATTGTATTGGTATCTATTTTTATTTTTGAAATTTACCAGCAGCTGCATTTTTTACCCTCGACTTATACGCGAGTCAATAAGTTTTTCCAGTTTTTTGTGGTAAAATTAGGTGCCTCAACTTATATGCGGGTCGACTTATACACAAGTATATACGGGTATATTGCTGTGATGGAGCTATTCGCTGCTTTTGAATTTTAGTCTTATTTACTGTCTTTAGATGGTTTATGTATTTTCTTGGATTAATTGGATTTGTTACGTGGTTGTTTGGGGTTGTTGTGAGCCGCCTAGAGCCCTTTGGGGATGAGGCAGCCTATAAAATCGAATAAAATAAATAAATAAATAAGATGGCTCTTCAGATTTCTACAACTAACTATTGTGGATAGGATAGACTTAAAAAAAACTTGACATTGCTTGATTCTGAAATAATGCCAGTATTTTAAAAAGCCTGTCCCTGTCCCAAGAGTCACTTCAGGTCAGCTGTTGTGTTTGTGGGTCAGCTGAGGGCTCAGCCCAGGTCTCAGGGGCTGTCAAGGGGGTGTCATGGAGATCCTGTAAAGCAGAAGCCACGCACCAAGATCCCCGATGAAGATCCCCTGAGCCGGGATGCCTGGAGGATTTTTTTGTCTGGATCTGTATGATGCAGAACCGTCCGTGGGTGGCTGCTGTTCCCTCTCGGGGGTCGGTCGTGGTCAGCCCAGAAAGTGGGGCATTCCACGGTTGTGTCTTGGGGCCGGTCCCCCAGCTGTTGGGTTGACATGAGGCAGGGAAATAATTTTGGAGCCAAGTCAGGACAAATTTAAAAAATTAATAATAAGGGTGAGCCATTGCTTCAAAGAGGACAGGATTTCTTTTTGGGCACGGGAATGGGCTGAGGGTCAGTGGGTCTACTTCTTCCATTTTTGTCTCAGCTTCCCATTAACTTCCTTTCATAGTGCAGAGGGTCACTTGGCCCGACGTTCGAATGGGGAAGCCACTGTAAATCCCTTCCTTCTAAACCTGCGCTGAAAAGTGGTTTATGCAGAAGAGGACGCTTCTGACAGGGAAAGTGCTGGCCCAAAGAGAGGAAGGAACAGCAGACGCTGCTGCTGCTTACTGAACTGGATCGCTGAGGCTCGAGTGACTTTACGTTCAGGATTGCAAGGGAATTCATTTCTTAATACAATTGGTTTGCACACAATTTTGTTAAGATAGGTCAGTGGTGGTGAACCTTTGGCACTCCAGATGTTATGGACTACAATTCCCATCAGCCCCTGGCAGGGGCTGATGGGAATTGTAGTCCATAACATCTGGAGTGTCAAAGGTTCGCCACCACGGAGATACGTTAAGGATCATTTGCAAAACAGAGATTGTGTAAAAATTACTTCCACTTTGTTCAAATGACTTTTAAGGTAAATGTAGTATACAGACAGAATCTACCAGTCCTGATGAATACTTTGGATTTGCAGAGCCCACATTTTGCACCTTTCTTCTGAATAAGGAACACTCCATGTCAGTAGGAATCCTGGTATTCTAACGTTTTGCCCCCATGGAAGTGGGGGGGGGGGGGGATGGTGGTGCATACCTGCTGGGGTTTGACTTTCAATCACTTGATTGTCAGTATTGATTTCTCCTTTCAGAGGTTGATTTTCTGCGCAAAGCTGTTGAATAAATGGTGCTTTTTCCGTTAATTTGGGAATTGTCCATGAAGAGACTGGGTGTCCCTCTGCTTGATTAAATGTTTGAAATAATTTGTCTGGAGTGGAGGGTTGTTGCCACTTTGGTCCCAAAGCACTAGAAGTACAAAACATGCACTACGACATTCTTTTATTTGGCCAACCTCAAGAGGTTCTGACACAACAAGCAACTTTTTCCTTGAGTTGGAATCTGCAGTTTCTTCCTCCGCCTGAATGCCGATGGGTTGGATCAACTGTCTGTCTAATATCCCAACAGTGGCCCCAAGCAATTCTTGGGGGAGGCACAGGGGTGATCACGATGCCCCCCCTTGTGTTATCTCTGTAGGTGTGTTGATATCCTGTTTCTCTTCCTGTGGTCCAGGGGTCTGCAACCTGCGGCTCTCCAGATGTTCATGGACTACAGTTCCCATCAGCCCTGCCACTTGGCCATGCTGGCAGGGGCTGGTGGGAATTGTAGTCCATGAACATCTGGGGTTGCAGACCCCTGCTGTGGGCTAAAAAGGCAGACTCTTGGCTGTGGCCCCCTCAGTCTTTGCATTGCTTCCTTCTGCAAAGGGTGGGTGGGTGGGTGCAGTTTGGGATTAATCTGGGAGATTTACTCCTATTCTCTGTGTGCTCTCTAAAACAAAAGACCCCCCCCACACACACACAAGCAAAATGTTAATCAACCATCATTTTGTAAAATGGTTTTTAAAATGATGGATGCTGTATGGAGATTGTTGATTATGATTTATTTCTGTTTTACTGGATGAGCTGTGAAACATATGAGTGGCCATGCTAATGCATAAAGAAAATTAGTCCTGAGCTGGTAATTGGGCCACAGCAAGGACATGGTTAAGACTGTCCATGGGCCTTTCCTTCCCTCTGGCTGGCTTCCGCTTTGTAGGACTGGCCTCATCTGTCTTTCATTCTTCCACTTCTGGAGGGGGGGAAGAACCCTGGATTGTTATCATAGAATCATAGAGGTGGAAGAGACCGCAAGGGCCATCAAGTCCAACGCCGTGCCATGCAGGAAGACACAATCAGAGCACTCCTGACAGATGGCCATCCAGCCTCTCTTGAAAAACTTTTAAAGAAGGAGACTCCACCACACTCCGAGGCAGCGCATTCCACTGTCCAACAGCCCTGACTGTCAGGAAGTTTTTCCTGATGTTTAGGTGGAATCAGTGGTGGGATTCAGCAGGTTCGCACCACTTTGGCAGAACCGGTTGTTAAAATGGTGCTTGTAAACAATGATTAAATTATTTGAATCCCACCACCTGAACCGGTTGTTAAATTATTTGAATTCCAATACTGGGTGGAATCTCTTTTCCTTCACCTTGAACCCATGACTCCTGGTCCTTGTCTCTGGAGCAGCAGAAAACAAGCTTGCTCCCTCACCATCAGGACATCCCTTCAAATATCTGAACATGGCTAACATGTCACCTCTTAACCTTCTCTTCACCAAACTAAACATGTCCAGCTCCCTAAGTCTGTCCCAGTCAGGTAGGGACTCATATCTCCAGATACAGGACTACAATTCCCATCAGCCCCTTCCAGCATGGCCAATTGGCCATGCTGGCAGGGGCTGATGGGAATTGTAGTCCATAACATCTGGAGTGCCAAAGGTTCACCACCACGGTCATAGGGCATGGATTACAGACCTTTGTGATGACAGACACAGGGTATACACTTGAACTATTTGTGTAAACTTCGGCCACATCACAGCAATGCTTACTGTGACATGAGTCACGGTGATCACAAGAGTCAGGCAAATGGAGACAGTGGAGGATTAAACCTGCATCGTTCCAAATCTCTCTGAAGTTGGGGGGATGTCAGGGGAGGAGATGCGTGGAGAGGCTGTTTTTAGACTGAGCCCCCCATGCTCCCACGCCCTCTAGGCTGGGAAGGAACTGCTGAGGGGAAGCAGTTCTGGGGTAAAAAACACAGGGTCGGAGAAGATGGAGCTCTGCCACAACCCCCTCTGATCAGCCCAGCAAACCCAACTCTGAGGCCTCGGGGAGGAGCCCGGGGTTGGTGACTGAAGAGCAGAGGCGTGTGTGTGTGTGGGGGGGGTGATGGTGCCTGAGGCAACACCTGCGCCAGGTGCCTCCCCACGCCCCACTTACTTTAGCTGGCAGAAGCCTGCTGCGGGCCACCCCTCGGCCCGGTCCCACAGGCTTCTTCTTCGGAGGGGAGGGGGGTGGGGGCGGAGACCAGCTGGCGTGCGCCTGGGGACATGTGACCCTGCATGTTCCTGTGAGCCTTCTGCCCCTGCTCAAGAGGACTCCCCAATGAGGGCCCAGCTCAGCTTCTGAGATCTGATCATGAGAGCAGGCTTGCCTGGGCCAGTGACATGCTAGCTAGTAGATATATCAAAATACGATCTTCTGTGGCTGTTCTACACATGCTGAATTTTACTGTGAGTCTTATCACTCCTGTGTTTCCTGTAGACTTGCCAGCATGCATTTCAGCAGCGGGCAGATGCTCGAGAATGCCCAGCCAGAAGCCTCAAAATGTTCTGGTGTCTGCAAGGGACAAACTCTGAGCTCCAGACGGGTCTATTTCTGCCCACAACCTCCAATCCTGCTGCTCTCCCCTCAGTTTCCCCTCTCACTTCCATTAGTGCCGGTTCGCTGTTTTGCCAGTTTCTGCCAGCGTTGAAATGTAGACATGAAAACCAATCATGCGCTGAGCAAATGTATGGGAAATAAGCCTGCTTAGACTTTGTTTGTTGGTGTTCATTTGTATAATGTATAATGTATGGTGTATGTAGAATTTGGGCTGCAGAAATGTACACAGCCTGATTTGTCTGGCATCGGGGTGTTTACTTCACATCTGCTTGGTCGTCTTTGACAGCGAAGCCTGCCTGCTGCAGAGAGTGTCTAACTGGAATGCAAATGTCAACACTGATAGATATCTACTGTACAGAAGTTGTGTGGGAGTAATAATTCAGTAATAAAATAGGTCAAATTAATTTCATTGCTTTAGGGGATCTTTTACAATAACTGTTTTGTAACACAATCTTTGACAGCTTGCTGGGTGTTATGGAATAGGTGGGGCTAGAATAATGTGATATATTTCCAGTTGTAAATGAGCAATTGTTGCCAGGAGTCTATTGACAGATGGTTCAAATACTTTTTGTATTATAGGGGGTTTTTTGGGAGGCGGGGGGCCCCTGCCTGGGTGGCGTTTTTCCATGAACCACAGACGAAAGCAGACTGCTCCATCGCCTACTTAGCACAGAATGGTAATGAGTGTTCTTTTTTTAGTTCTTCATTTTTTAATTTTGCAAATATATATACAATATACAAATAAAAAATGCCTACAAACTGTATGTCTTGTGATGGAACAAAATGGACAGTTCTTTGTAATTTGTGCATTTTATCATCTTTTAGGTGAATTTTTTTTAATAAAGGAAAAGGAAAATTTAAGAAATCTGTCACAACCCCCAGTTTGCAAGACCTGTGAAAGGCTGTTAATGATAGTAAATTTTGGAGGTCATTGATTCATGGGGTCACCAAAAGTTGGAAGCGACTTGATGTCTTTTAACACACAACAGAATCCCCGTGGGCTACAGCACTGCAGTCAGAGCTCTGCTCACAACTTGAGTTTGATGGTGACAGAAGTCAAGTTTCTTTTAGCCTGCCGAAGGTTGACTCAGCCTTCCATCCTTCTGAGGTCCTGCTCGCTGGGGGTAAAATGTAGACAACTGGAGAAGGCAGTGAAAAATCTCCCTGTATACATGGTCTGTCTAGTAACTGTTGTGATGTAATTTAATATCACCTCATGGGTCAGTAATGACCAAGTTCTTGCACAGGGGACTGCCTTTATCTTCACCTTAACACACAACACAAAAAATTTGGCAAGTTCATGTTTATATAAATCAATTCATAGCTTTAACTTCCTCAATAACAGGCCTCCAAATTATTGAAAATTATGACTTTTTTTCGCCTTCATGTCTCAAATGAATTAATTCAGTTAGTTTGTGTATCTGCCACAATTTCAGTATCCATTCTTTGAAATATTTAACTGTTCTGTGCTTTTTCAACATTTAGCCAATACTATTTTTGCTGGTATCAGGGAATCATGTATCATGCACTTATAGAATCACAGAGTTGGAAGAGACCCCAAGGGCCATCATAGTCCAACCCCCTGCAATGCAGGAACACATAATCAAAGCACTCGTGACATACCGGTATGTTAATCCAGCCTCTGTTTAAAAACCTTCAAAGAAGGAGACTTCAGCACTCTCCGAGGCAATGAATTCCACTGTCCAACAGCCCTGACAGTCAGGAAGTTCTTCCCAATGTTTAGATGGAATCTCTTTTCCTTCACCTTGAATCCATTACTCAGTGGTGGCAGAGAGCCATATGAGCCCTCCACGTGATTCAGGCGAGTGGCGCCTGGTCAAATGTCCCCCTTTCCCTCCCCCAAGACACACCGTTGCTCTCAAGCCCCTTTGCTCACCTCCTGCAAAGTCTGAAGGATTCAGTCTGAAGGACTGAAGAGGTTCAAACCAGCTTCAATCTCAGAAGCTGTCTCTATAGGGAAAGGAGTGCAGGTGTGTGTGGGGGGAGGTCAGGACACATCATATCTAGGTTATGGGAAGCCCAATCTCACCCAATTCCCCCTTTCCCTTTTTATTATAGTCCCATTACACATAACTTTTGTTCAGACAGGCCCCATTAGACCCATCATAGCTTTTTGAGTGGTCAAAAGGGTCCCCTTCTCTCTTTTTCACAAGTGGAAAAGCTGGCTGGATCCAACCTAAGAACTGAATAGTACAATCCTAAACAGAGTTACATCTTCCAACGTCGGTTGATTTCAATTGATTTAGAAAGATGTAACTTGGCTTAAGACCACACTGTGAGTAACTTGAAGCATATAGAATGTTTGCTTTTGCTATTTTTAAAAAAAATCTCTGACTTGTGCTAGCCCTCTTTACTGTACACGCTATTAAAAATGTCTACTAAAAATGGCTAGTACAAGTAAGTGCGTGAGGGTTTTAGCTCACAGTGTTGAAATTCTGGTTAATATTTTGAAGGATCTTTTGCACTTTGAAGTTCGTTCTTGTTCACACACACACACACACACACACACATATACATACATACATATATGTATATACACAAAATAAACCACAATGAACGTTTGGGGTGTGTGTGTGTGTGTGTGTAAATATATATATTTATAATATATATATATTATATATATATATCTCCAAATATATATCTCCAAATATATATCCAAATATATCCAAATCTATATATCCAAATCTATATATCCAAATCTATATATATCCAAATATATATATCCAAATATATATATCCAAATATATCCAAATATATATATCCAAATATATATATCTATATATATCCAAATGTTCATTGTAGTTTATTTTGTGAACAGCAATGTAACATGAAAACCTTCTTTTAAAAAAAAAACTAGTAAAGCAAGCCCAAGGTAGAAGCCTCGAGATGATAGTAAAGATGATAGTAAAGAGCATCAAGCTCCATGCATTTGTCTTCTGCACAGAATAAATTGGGGAAAAAAGCAGTAGTTCTTTAGGGATTTAATGGTGTCACCCCCATGGGCTGAACAGGTCAATACTTGAATGACTGGGAGAGGCCAAGTTTAAAACGTAATCTATACAGTGGACTGGGGTTCTCTGGCATTAACTGCACAACCAGATAATTAATTAATTAACTTAATTTACACCCTGCTTTCCTCCCCACTTGGGACCCAAAACAGTTTACATTGTTCCTCCATTTTATCCTCATCACACCGCCCCGTGAGGAAGGCGAGGCTAAGAGTGCAGAACTGAGCCAGAAGGCCCTGTCTGTGTCACTGTAGTTCTGAGGCAGCAGTTGTGTAGGCGTGGTTAAGACCGGTGGACTCTAATCTGGAGAACTGGGTTCAGTTCCCCTGCTCCTCTACATGAAGCCTGCTGCGGTGACCCTGGGCTAGTCACAGTCCTCTCCGAACTCTTTCAGCCCCACCTACCTCACAGGGTGTTTGCTGTGGAGAGGGGAAGGGAAAAGGAGTTTGTAAGCAGCTTTGAGACTCCTTATTGTTGACAAAAGCGAGGTATAAATTGAAACTCTTCTTCTTTTTCAGTTGGCAAGGTCTCAGGCCATGTGTTATATTCACAAGAAAATGAGAGATGAGGGGCAGGGGGCATGAACCCAGCATCCAAACCAGTCTTTCTTCTAGGGTTGTTAACCTCCAAGTGGGACCTACTGATCTGGAGTGACAGCAGCTCTCCAGGGGACAGAGAATCAAGTTCCCCCAGAGGACATGGCTGCCTTCTGTGGCATTATAGCCTGCGGAGGTCTCTCCCCGCCCTAGACTCAGCTCTCTCAACCCTAAATCTCCAGGTTTTTCTTCAGCCAGAGTTGGCAACTTGCCTCCTTCCCTTGTCGTACCACACCAGGTTCTAGTTTTGAGACTCAACATTCCCCCTTTTTCTCTCCACACTATTCACAATTCATTGACACCCCTAATTTTAATGATGGAATGCCCCGATTGTGTAGAAAGCAATTAAAATGTGTTAACTGTAATCTGTTTTGTGTTAAATTTTGTGTATATCCAACTGATATGAGAACAGATGGAGTAAGTGAAGATGCAGAAATTGCAGTAAAAGTTTGCTGTGACTGTTCTTCAGTGTAAGAAGTTATTTAATGGCAGAGTTTGGCAGGGCATTTGAGTAGGGGGGGGAATGAATTGTTTGGTATTGAATTAATGACACAGCAGCTATTATCCTATTTAATTTGTCATGATTAGCTTGGTTTATTGTCTTCCTCAAATGTTCAGCCAGATACCTTCTTAATGTAACTTTATTGCAACGATATGTGTTTCAGTTGTTACCAGCCATCCTATAATAGCATATATTTTTAATCTATGCCGTAATGTGGTTGGGAAAGGAGAAATAGAAATCTGGGCCATTTCCCGGCAGAAAGTAATAACTTCTTTCTTCACTCAGGATGCTCAACACACTGAGAGTTTTGTAATTATTATCCCAAGATTGATGCTTTTGGTGGGAGTGTAAATTTTGTCCAGTAGTAATCCATTAAGAAATCAATAATCATCCTACCCTGAAATGCGGCTGCTGCTCCTTGCCATCGTGCAGGTTTTTTTCTTCTGATTTCCTAGATCCATCTTTAGCTTTGTCAGAGAAGTGATGAATAGGCCAGTGTTGCTGTTGGTGAGAATCAAGAAAGATCAACTGATCTTCAGGTGTTGAGTTCTCAACTTTAATCCCCATAATTCGCTGCGTTTTTATTTTGCTTATATTCCTTCCAGATGCTGGTTGCTTCCAGAGGGACAGTTGGAGCAACTAGGATGACATGTAGAGATCTTTCTGGAGCTCTTCCACAGACTTACCGAGGCCCCTCTGCTGGGTCAATCACCTTGAAGTTCTACTCAGCTCCAGCTTTCAGGGTAGTGGATGAGAGTGCAGTTCTGGGGGGGAATTCATCAACTGATGAGATGAAGTAGCGGAAGCATATTTCCCAGATAGAATTCAGCAAGAGAATGTCACATTCTGTCTGTTAAATGAACAATCTAATAGAGATTCCAAGCTCCCAGTGTCAAGTTTGTTTTGACAGTGGCAGCTATACAAAGAAGTCCTCCTTTTGTGATGTTTTCCCCAGCAGCCTAGAATTATGACCCCAGTTCAGAAGTAGTAATACTTCTTTGTGTTTCCCATGAATCAGGTTGTCAGAGTGAGGGAGTTCAGTCATTCTTGCAGTGGAAGGCTGGGTAGTGTCTTTGCTGATGGGAAGCTGTGTGAGAATGTAGAAATTATCCATTTCTGCATGAATCTGCCTTGTACTGAAACAGGCTTCTTAGACTGGCAGCTGCTCTCCAAGGCTTCAGGCTGAGATCTCTCATGTCTCCCATGATATTGGGCCAGCCACACTCTCAGCCCTGACCTAGTTGGATGGGAGACTTCCAGGGGACACCAGGGTTGTGTTGCAGAGGCAGGCAATGGCAAACCACCTCCAAAGATCTCTTGTCTTGGAAATACGTCAAGTCAGCTTCAATTTGATGGCCAAAAAAATCCAAACAAACTACCTGGTTCTTCCAACTGGAAATACCAAGGACTGAATGCGAATTTGCAGGCAAGCACAGAATTCTGAGGGCACATAAACCACGGATTCCAGCGTCTCTTCACAGATGCGCAGAGTATGGGAAACAAGCAAGGAGGAACTTGGAGTCCTAATACAGGAAGCGGACGTCAATATTTTGCTTTTTAGAACTCCCACTGCCCTCAAATTCCCTTCTCCCTTAGTATTTCTGACTATGAGATTCTACCCAGCATAATTTTAAGCCTGTTATAATTTGCTTTTCTAAAGTTCAACTTGTGTGTCAGATAGGTGCAGCTCCTCCCTTCCCCAAGGTTGTAAATTCCTAAATTACGTGGTCTCTTCTACCCAGGGCGCTTATTACTTTCACACTGTCAAACAGTTTTTCCCTGTTGATGAGAATCAAGACCCAGAAAGCAGATCCACTTGTTTCCTTTTCTCCAGTCTGGAGATGAGTTTTCATTTTGGGAGATCCCTGGTCCTACCTGGAGGCTGGTATCCCTATCTCCAGACAGCAGAGATCAGTCCTCCGGGCTAGTTCCTGGGCTAGTCATGATTCTTAGGAACTCTCTCAGGCCCACTGACCTCACAAGGGGTCTGTTGTGGGGAGAGGAAGGGAGAGGAGTTTGTCAGCTGCCCTGAATCTCCTTACCCGCCTTTCTCTCCTGTAAGACGTCTCAAGGGGGTTACCAACTCCTTCCCTTCCTCTCCCCACAACAGACCCCTTGTGAGGTAGGCAGGGCTGAGAGAGTTCTGCAAAAACTGTGACTAGCTCAAGGCTGGATGTGTAGGCCTGGGAAAACAAATCCAGTTCACCAAATAAGAGTCCCCCCCTCATGTGGAGGAGTGGGGAATTCAGAGTCCAGCTGCTCTTATCCACTACGCTCCACTGGCTCTATAAGCGTCAGATAATCATGCCAGTTCAGAACATGGAGTGGGATGGAGCTCTGCTCAACCCGTTCGGTGACTTCTGAACTTGGTGTGATTTGCCTGCATTTCTCCATCCAAGACTCTCATTTTTGAATCTGCTCCCCACAATTACGGATGGCTCAGACTGTGTTTGTCTGAATGCTCGCCTGCTCCTGCTCAGACGTCCAGGAGGCAGAAAACGGGGCCCGTGGGTGGAATCCTGCTTTCATTCTCCATGTGTTAATTTGCTCACAAAATTAACGTCTGAACAGAGATCACATTTGCTTAACAAATAAACCCCCTGGAATTGGCTTGTGTGAGATGTAAACACAGCACGGATTTGGCAGAGATTGGGTTATAAAAAGAATAAAGGAATGAAATAAGCAATATGATGGATTGAGTCCCGTCCCGTCCTCCCCCCCCCCCCCCACTTAAGTATTCCTTTGGCTTGGTGCACACGCAGCAGAAGACGCCTATGTCTGTTTCCTCCTGGCTTCTGCATCTGTTGAGATTTCTGAAATCATCAGTTTAGATTTCGGCTGCTGATTAGTGTGGGCCTCTAACCAAACTGAGAAGTGAAGCGCCTCTAAGAATGGAAACAACTAATTAGGCGGCCGCAGAAGAACAGGGGGAGCTGGAGCAGAAAGCTGCCAATAGTGCTGCCCCAGATCCTTGTTCAAGACGGTGGGATCAGCGCTTGCGTGCCCAACAGTTTCTTGCCTCCCAGCCATTAATGGTGTCCCTGCAGATAGGCACGGAGAGCCCAGCAGCCTTCCCAAGGTGAAGTATGCTGAGGCAATATCCTTTTCTTTTTCTCTCCCTGTGAATGGATATTTATTAAGAAAGCAGGTTTTATTCAAAATGGCTAAACTCCCCTATAGAGAGGTCCAGCCGTAAAAGGACCTCTAGTTTTTTTTAATTTGCACTGCTTGCTAACTCTGGAACCAGTTGTGGGATTTCCATCAGTGCCGTTCAGTTTTTGACGCATTGCTGGAAACCTCACTGAAGATGGTAGTTTGTTTCCGGCCTCTCGGTTTCCTCCCCAGTGCTTTAGTTTCAGCTCACGCTGGAAATTAGAATGAGGCTGGGAAGAGGCTGCGCGTGGCTCATCAGTCAAGTGGCTGCTTGTAGAAGATCACACGTTCAGTTCCCAGCACCCCCACTTTACAGGGGCAGGGGATAGATGACGTGTGCCCCCCCCCCCCCCGTGGCGTAACTAGGCAAACTGGAGCCCTGGGCAAAACCAGAGTTTGATGCCCCCCAGGCGCGTGCCCGGTGCAACGCGCACCCCCGGCCCCCTTGTAGCTACGCCCAGTGGCGTATCTAGGCAAACTGGAGTTTGGTGCCCCCCCCCCCATGGGCAGACACCCTCCCCCACCATGACCAAGCAATGATTTTTTACACCAGGTTGTTTCAAAGTCACCATCACATTATAGAACATGCCCCAACTCACAAATCTGAACACAGCAATAGGCCATGCAGAAATAATTTTTGAAAACATTTTCAAAATGCTTTCAGCATGTGGGGGGGGGGGGTGGGGGAGGGGGGGTGGGGGGGGGGGGGGGGGGGGGGGGGGGGGGGGGTGGGGGGGGGGGGGGGTGGGGGGGGGCGGGGGAGGGGGGGGAGGGGGGTGGGGGGGGGGGGGGGTGGGGGGGGGGGGGGGTGGGGGGGGGGGGGGGTGGGGGCGGGGGGGGGTGGTGGGGGGGGGGGGTGGGGGGGGGGGGGGGTGGGGGGGGGGGGGGGTGGGGGGGGGGGGGGGTGGGGGGGGGGGGGGGTGGGGGGGGGGGGGGGTGGGGGGGGGGGGGGGTGGGGGGGGGGGGGGGTGGGGGGGGGGGGGGGTGGGGGGGGGGGGGGGTGGGGGGGGGGGGGGGTGGGGGGGGGGGGGGGTGGGGGGGGGGGGGGGTGGGGGGGGGGGGGGGTGGGGGGGGGGGGGGGTGGGGGGGGGGGGGGGTGGGGGGGGGGGGGGGTGGGGGGGGGGGGGGGTGGGGGGGGGGGGGGGTGGGGGGGGGGGGGGGTGGGGGGGGGGGGGGGTGGGGGGGGGGGGGGGTGGGGGGGGGGGGGGGTGGGGGGGGGGGGGGGTGGGGGGGGGGGGGGGTGGGGGGGGGGGGGGGTGGGGGGGGGGGGGGGTGGGGGGGGGGGGGGGTGGGGGGGGGGGGGGGTGGGGGGGGGGGGGGGTGGGGGGGGGGGGGGGTGGGGGGGGGGGGGGGTGGGGGGGGGGGGGGGTGGGGGGGGGGGGGGGTGGGGGGGGGGGGGGGTGGGGGGGGGGGGGGGTGGGGGGGGGGGGGGGTGGGGGGGGGGGGGGGTGGGGGGGGGGGGGGGTGGGGGGGGGGGGGGGTGGGGGGGGGGGGGGGTGGGGGGGGGGGGGGGTGGGGGGGGGGGGGGGTGGGGGGGGGGGGGGGTGGGGGGGGGGGGGGGTGGGGGGGGGGGGGGGTGGGGGGGGGGGGGGGTGGGGGGGGGGGGGGGTGGGGGGGGGGGGGGGTGGGGGGGGGGGGGGGTGGGGGGGGGGGGGGGTGGGGGGGGGGGGGGGTGGGGGGGGGGGGGGGTGGGGGGGGGGGGGGGTGGGGGGGGGGGGGGGTGGGGGGGGGGGGGGGTGGGGGGGGGGGGGGGTGGGGGGGGGGGGGGGTGGGGGGGGGGGGGGGTGGGGGGGGGGGGGGGTGGGGGGGGGGGGGGGTGGGGGGGGGGGGGGGTGGGGGGGGGGGGGGGTGGGGGGGGGGGGGGGTGGGGGGGGGGGGGGGTGGGGGGGGGGGGGGGTGGGGGGGGGGGGGGGTGGGGGGGGGGGGGGGTGGGGGGGGGGGGGGGTGGGGGGGGGGGGGGGTGGGGGGGGGGGGGGGTGGGGGGGGGGGGGGGTGGGGGGGGGGGGGGGTGGGGGGGGGGGGGGGTGGGGGGGGGGGGGGGTGGGGGGGGGGGGGGGTGGGGGGGGGGGGGGGTGGGGGGGGGGGGGGGTGGGGGGGGGGGGGGGTGGGGGGGGGGGGGGGTGGGGGGGGGGGGGGGTGGGGGGGGGGGGGGGTGGGGGGGGGGGGGGGTGGGGGGGGGGGGGGGTGGGGGGGGGGGGGGGTGGGGGGGGGGGGGGGTGGGGGGGGGGGGGGGTGGGGGGGGGGGGGGGTGGGGGGGGGGGGGGGTGGGGGGGGGGGGGGGTGGGGGGGGGGGGGGGTGGGGGGGGGGGGGGGTGGGGGGGGGGGGGGGTGGGGGGGGGGGGGGGTGGGGGGGGGGGGGGGTGGGGGGGGGGGGGGGTGGGGGGGGGGGGGGGTGGGGGGGGGGGGGGGTGGGGGGGGGGGGGGGTGGGGGGGGGGGGGGGTGGGGGGGGGGGGGGGTGGGGGGGGGGGGGGGTGGGGGGGGGGGGGGGTGGGGGGGGGGGGGGGTGGGGGGGGGGGGGGGTGGGGGGGGGGGGGGGTGGGGGGGGGGGGGGGTGGGGGGGGGGGGGGGTGGGGGGGGGGGGGGGTGGGGGGGGGGGGGGGTGGGGGGGGGGGGGGGTGGGGGGGGGGGGGGGTGGGGGGGGGGGGGGGTGGGGGGGGGGGGGGGTGGGGGGGGGGGGGGGTGGGGGGGGGGGGGGGTGGGGGGGGGGGGGGGTGGGGGGGGGGGGGGGTGGGGGGGGGGGGGGGTGGGGGGGGGGGGGGGTGGGGGGGGGGGGGGGTGGGGGGGGGGGGGGGTGGGGGGGGGGGGGGGTGGGGGGGGGGGGGGGTGGGGGGGGGGGGGGGTGGGGGGGGGGGGGGGTGGGGGGGGGGGGGGGTGGGGGGGGGGGGGGGTGGGGGGGGGGGGGGGTGGGGGGGGGGGGGGGTGGGGGGGGGGGGGGGTGGGGGGGGGGGGGGGTGGGGGGGGGGGGGGGTGGGGGGGGGGGGGGGTGGGGGGGGGGGGGGGTGGGGGGGGGGGGGGGTGGGGGGGGGGGGGGGTGGGGGGGGGGGGGGGTGGGGGGGGGGGGGGGTGGGGGGGGGGGGGGGTGGGGGGGGGGGGGGGTGGGGGGGGGGGGGGGTGGGGGGGGGGGGGGGTGGGGGGGGGGGGGGGTGGGGGGGGGGGGGGGTGGGGGGGGGGGGGGGTGGGGGGGGGGGGGGGTGGGGGGGGGGGGGGGTGGGGGGGGGGGGGGGTGGGGGGGGGGGGGGGTGGGGGGGGGGGGGGGTGGGGGGGGGGGGGGGTGGGGGGGGGGGGGGGTGGGGGGGGGGGGGGGTGGGGGGGGGGGGGGGTGGGGGGGGGGGGGGGTGGGGGGGGGGGGGGGTGGGGGGGGGGGGGGGTGGGGGGGGGGGGGGGTGGGGGGGGGGGGGGGTGGGGGGGGGGGGGGGTGGGGGGGGGGGGGGGTGGGGGGGGGGGGGGGTGGGGGGGGGGGGGGGTGGGGGGGGGGGGGGGTGGGGGGGGGGGGGGGTGGGGGGGGGGGGGGGTGGGGGGGGGGGGGGGTGGGGGGGGGGGGGGGTGGGGGGGGGGGGGGGTGGGGGGGGGGGGGGGTGGGGGGGGGGGGGGGTGGGGGGGGGGGGGGGTGGGGGGGGGGGGGGGTGGGGGGGGGGGGGGGTGGGGGGGGGGGGGGGTGGGGGGGGGGGGGGGTGGGGGGGGGGGGGGGTGGGGGGGGGGGGGGGTGGGGGGGGGGGGGGGTGGGGGGGGGGGGGGGTGGGGGGGGGGGGGGGTGGGGGGGGGGGGGGGTGGGGGGGGGGGGGGGTGGGGGGGGGGGGGGGTGGGGGGGGGGGGGGGTGGGGGGGGGGGGGGGTGGGGGGGGGGGGGGGTGGGGGGGGGGGGGGGTGGGGGGGGGGGGGGGTGGGGGGGGGGGGGGGTGGGGGGGGGGGGGGGTGGGGGGGGGGGGGGGTGGGGGGGGGGGGGGGTGGGGGGGGGGGGGGGTGGGGGGGGGGGGGGGTGGGGGGGGGGGGGGGTGGGGGGGGGGGGGGGTGGGGGGGGGGGGGGGTGGGGGGGGGGGGGGGTGGGGGGGGGGGGGGGTGGGGGGGGGGGGGGGTGGGGGGGGGGGGGGGTGGGGGGGGGGGGGGGTGGGGGGGGGGGGGGGTGGGGGGGGGGGGGGGTGGGGGGGGGGGGGGGTGGGGGGGGGGGGGGGTGGGGGGGGGGGGGGGTGGGGGGGGGGGGGGGTGGGGGGGGGGGGGGGTGGGGGGGGGGGGGGGTGGGGGGGGGGGGGGGTGGGGGGGGGGGGGGGTGGGGGGGGGGGGGGGTGGGGGGGGGGGGGGGTGGGGGGGGGGGGGGGTGGGGGGGGGGGGGGGTGGGGGGGGGGGGGGGTGGGGGGGGGGGGGGGTGGGGGGGGGGGGGGGTGGGGGGGGGGGGGGGTGGGGGGGGGGGGGGGTGGGGGGGGGGGGGGGTGGGGGGGGGGGGGGGTGGGGGGGGGGGGGGGTGGGGGGGGGGGGGGGTGGGGGGGGGGGGGGGTGGGGGGGGGGGGGGGTGGGGGGGGGGGGGGGTGGGGGGGGGGGGGGGTGGGGGGGGGGGGGGGTGGGGGGGGGGGGGGGTGGGGGGGGGGGGGGGTGGGGGGGGGGGGGGGTGGGGGGGGGGGGGGGTGGGGGGGGGGGGGGGTGGGGGGGGGGGGGGGTGGGGGGGGGGGGGGGTGGGGGGGGGGGGGGGTGGGGGGGGGGGGGGGTGGGGGGGGGGGGGGGTGGGGGGGGGGGGGGGTGGGGGGGGGGGGGGGTGGGGGGGGGGGGGGGTGGGGGGGGGGGGGGGTGGGGGGGGGGGGGGGTGGGGGGGGGGGGGGGTGGGGGGGGGGGGGGGTGGGGGGGGGGGGGGGTGGGGGGGGGGGGGGGTGGGGGGGGGGGGGGGTGGGGGGGGGGGGGGGTGGGGGGGGGGGGGGGTGGGGGGGGGGGGGGGTGGGGGGGGGGGGGGGTGGGGGGGGGGGGGGGTGGGGGGGGGGGGGGGTGGGGGGGGGGGGGGGTGGGGGGGGGGGGGGGTGGGGGGGGGGGGGGGTGGGGGGGGGGGGGGGTGGGGGGGGGGGGGGGTGGGGGGGGGGGGGGGTGGGGGGGGGGGGGGGTGGGGGGGGGGGGGGGTGGGGGGGGGGGGGGGTGGGGGGGGGGGGGGGTGGGGGGGGGGGGGGGTGGGGGGGGGGGGGGGTGGGGGGGGGGGGGGGTGGGGGGGGGGGGGGGTGGGGGGGGGGGGGGGTGGGGGGGGGGGGGGGTGGGGGGGGGGGGGGGTGGGGGGGGGGGGGGGTGGGGGGGGGGGGGGGTGGGGGGGGGGGGGGGTGGGGGGGGGGGGGGGTGGGGGGGGGGGGGGGTGGGGGGGGGGGGGGGTGGGGGGGGGGGGGGGTGGGGGGGGGGGGGGGTGGGGGGGGGGGGGGGTGGGGGGGGGGGGGGGTGGGGGGGGGGGGGGGTGGGGGGGGGGGGGGGTGGGGGGGGGGGGGGGTGGGGGGGGGGGGGGGTGGGGGGGGGGGGGGGTGGGGGGGGGGGGGGGTGGGGGGGGGGGGGGGTGGGGGGGGGGGGGGGTGGGGGGGGGGGGGGGTGGGGGGGGGGGGGGGTGGGGGGGGGGGGGGGTGGGGGGGGGGGGGGGTGGGGGGGGGGGGGGGTGGGGGGGGGGGGGGGTGGGGGGGGGGGGGGGTGGGGGGGGGGGGGGGTGGGGGGGGGGGGGGGTGGGGGGGGGGGGGGGTGGGGGGGGGGGGGGGTGGGGGGGGGGGGGGGTGGGGGGGGGGGGGGGTGGGGGGGGGGGGGGGTGGGGGGGGGGGGGGGTGGGGGGGGGGGGGGGTGGGGGGGGGGGGGGGTGGGGGGGGGGGGGGGTGGGGGGGGGGGGGGGTGGGGGGGGGGGGGGGTGGGGGGGGGGGGGGGTGGGGGGGGGGGGGGGTGGGGGGGGGGGGGGGTGGGGGGGGGGGGGGGTGGGGGGGGGGGGGGGTGGGGGGGGGGGGGGGTGGGGGGGGGGGGGGGTGGGGGGGGGGGGGGGTGGGGGGGGGGGGGGGTGGGGGGGGGGGGGGGTGGGGGGGGGGGGGGGTGGGGGGGGGGGGGGGTGGGGGGGGGGGGGGGTGGGGGGGGGGGGGGGTGGGGGGGGGGGGGGGTGGGGGGGGGGGGGGGTGGGGGGGGGGGGGGGTGGGGGGGGGGGGGGGTGGGGGGGGGGGGGGGTGGGGGGGGGGGGGGGTGGGGGGGGGGGGGGGTGGGGGGGGGGGGGGGTGGGGGGGGGGGGGGGTGGGGGGGGGGGGGGGTGGGGGGGGGGGGGGGTGGGGGGGGGGGGGGGTGGGGGGGGGGGGGGGTGGGGGGGGGGGGGGGTGGGGGGGGGGGGGGGTGGGGGGGGGGGGGGGTGGGGGGGGGGGGGGGTGGGGGGGGGGGGGGGTGGGGGGGGGGGGGGGTGGGGGGGGGGGGGGGTGGGGGGGGGGGGGGGTGGGGGGGGGGGGGGGTGGGGGGGGGGGGGGGTGGGGGGGGGGGGGGGTGGGGGGGGGGGGGGGTGGGGGGGGGGGGGGGTGGGGGGGGGGGGGGGTGGGGGGGGGGGGGGGTGGGGGGGGGGGGGGGTGGGGGGGGGGGGGGGTGGGGGGGGGGGGGGGTGGGGGGGGGGGGGGGTGGGGGGGGGGGGGGGTGGGGGGGGGGGGGGGTGGGGGGGGGGGGGGGTGGGGGGGGGGGGGGGTGGGGGGGGGGGGGGGTGGGGGGGGGGGGGGGTGGGGGGGGGGGGGGGTGGGGGGGGGGGGGGGTGGGGGGGGGGGGGGGTGGGGGGGGGGGGGGGTGGGGGGGGGGGGGGGTGGGGGGGGGGGGGGGTGGGGGGGGGGGGGGGTGGGGGGGGGGGGGGGTGGGGGGGGGGGGGGGTGGGGGGGGGGGGGGGTGGGGGGGGGGGGGGGTGGGGGGGGGGGGGGGTGGGGGGGGGGGGGGGTGGGGGGGGGGGGGGGTGGGGGGGGGGGGGGGTGGGGGGGGGGGGGGGTGGGGGGGGGGGGGGGTGGGGGGGGGGGGGGGTGGGGGGGGGGGGGGGTGGGGGGGGGGGGGGGTGGGGGGGGGGGGGGGTGGGGGGGGGGGGGGGTGGGGGGGGGGGGGGGTGGGGGGGGGGGGGGGTGGGGGGGGGGGGGGGTGGGGGGGGGGGGGGGTGGGGGGGGGGGGGGGTGGGGGGGGGGGGGGGTGGGGGGGGGGGGGGGTGGGGGGGGGGGGGGGTGGGGGGGGGGGGGGGTGGGGGGGGGGGGGGGTGGGGGGGGGGGGGGGTGGGGGGGGGGGGGGGTGGGGGGGGGGGGGGGTGGGGGGGGGGGGGGGTGGGGGGGGGGGGGGGTGGGGGGGGGGGGGGGTGGGGGGGGGGGGGGGTGGGGGGGGGGGGGGGTGGGGGGGGGGGGGGGTGGGGGGGGGGGGGGGTGGGGGGGGGGGGGGGTGGGGGGGGGGGGGGGTGGGGGGGGGGGGGGGTGGGGGGGGGGGGGGGTGGGGGGGGGGGGGGGTGGGGGGGGGGGGGGGTGGGGGGGGGGGGGGGTGGGGGGGGGGGGGGGTGGGGGGGGGGGGGGGTGGGGGGGGGGGGGGGTGGGGGGGGGGGGGGGTGGGGGGGGGGGGGGGTGGGGGGGGGGGGGGGTGGGGGGGGGGGGGGGTGGGGGGGGGGGGGGGTGGGGGGGGGGG
Source organism: Sphaerodactylus townsendi (assembly GCF_021028975.2). Classification (NCBI taxonomy): domain Eukaryota; kingdom Metazoa; phylum Chordata; class Lepidosauria; order Squamata; family Sphaerodactylidae; genus Sphaerodactylus; species Sphaerodactylus townsendi. The sequence continues at coordinate 2,719,765 of NC_059426.1, forward strand.
GGGGTGGGGGGGGGGGGGGGTGGGGGGGGGGGGGGGTGGGGGGGGGGGGGGGTGGGGGGGGGGGGGGGTGGGGGGGGGGGGGGGTGGGGGGGGGGGGGGGTGGGGGGGGGGGGGGGTGGGGGGGGGGGGGGGTGGGGGGGGGGGGGGGTGGGGGGGGGGGGGGGTGGGGGGGGGGGGGGGTGGGGGGGGGGGGGGGTGGGGGGGGGGGGGGGTGGGGGGGGGGGGGGGTGGGGGGGGGGGGGGGTGGGGGGGGGGGGGGGTGGGGGGGGGGGGGGGTGGGGGGGGGGGGGGGTGGGGGGGGGGGGGGGTGGGGGGGGGGGGGGGTGGGGGGGGGGGGGGGTGGGGGGGGGGGGGGGTGGGGGGGGGGGGGGGTGGGGGGGGGGGGGGGTGGGGGGGGGGGGGGGTGGGGGGGGGGGGGGGTGGGGGGGGGGGGGGGTGGGGGGGGGGGGGGGTGGGGGGGGGGGGGGGTGGGGGGGGGGGGGGGTGGGGGGGGGGGGGGGTGGGGGGGGGGGGGGGTGGGGGGGGGGGGGGGTGGGGGGGGGGGGGGGTGGGGGGGGGGGGGGGTGGGGGGGGGGGGGGGTGGGGGGGGGGGGGGGTGGGGGGGGGGGGGGGTGGGGGGGGGGGGGGGTGGGGGGGGGGGGGGGTGGGGGGGGGGGGGGGTGGGGGGGGGGGGGGGTGGGGGGGGGGGGGGGTGGGGGGGGGGGGGGGTGGGGGGGGGGGGGGGTGGGGGGGGGGGGGGGTGGGGGGGGGGGGGGGTGGGGGGGGGGGGGGGTGGGGGGGGGGGGGGGTGGGGGGGGGGGGGGGTGGGGGGGGGGGGGGGTGGGGGGGGGGGGGGGTGGGGGGGGGGGGGGGTGGGGGGGGGGGGGGGTGGGGGGGGGGGGGGGTGGGGGGGGGGGGGGGTGGGGGGGGGGGGGGGTGGGGGGGGGGGGGGGTGGGGGGGGGGGGGGGTGGGGGGGGGGGGGGGTGGGGGGGGGGGGGGGTGGGGGGGGGGGGGGGTGGGGGGGGGGGGGGGTGGGGGGGGGGGGGGGTGGGGGGGGGGGGGGGTGGGGGGGGGGGGGGGTGGGGGGGGGGGGGGGTGGGGGGGGGGGGGGGTGGGGGGGGGGGGGGGTGGGGGGGGGGGGGGGTGGGGGGGGGGGGGGGTGGGGGGGGGGGGGGGTGGGGGGGGGGGGGGGTGGGGGGGGGGGGGGGTGGGGGGGGGGGGGGGTGGGGGGGGGGGGGGGTGGGGGGGGGGGGGGGTGGGGGGGGGGGGGGGTGGGGGGGGGGGGGGGTGGGGGGGGGGGGGGGTGGGGGGGGGGGGGGGTGGGGGGGGGGGGGGGTGGGGGGGGGGGGGGGTGGGGGGGGGGGGGGGTGGGGGGGGGGGGGGGTGGGGGGGGGGGGGGGTGGGGGGGGGGGGGGGTGGGGGGGGGGGGGGGTGGGGGGGGGGGGGGGTGGGGGGGGGGGGGGGTGGGGGGGGGGGGGGGTGGGGGGGGGGGGGGGTGGGGGGGGGGGGGGGTGGGGGGGGGGGGGGGTGGGGGGGGGGGGGGGTGGGGGGGGGGGGGGGTGGGGGGGGGGGGGGGTGGGGGGGGGGGGGGGTGGGGGGGGGGGGGGGTGGGGGGGGGGGGGGGTGGGGGGGGGGGGGGGTGGGGGGGGGGGGGGGTGGGGGGGGGGGGGGGTGGGGGGGGGGGGGGGTGGGGGGGGGGGGGGGTGGGGGGGGGGGGGGGTGGGGGGGGGGGGGGGTGGGGGGGGGGGGGGGTGGGGGGGGGGGGGGGTGGGGGGGGGGGGGGGTGGGGGGGGGGGGGGGTGGGGGGGGGGGGGGGTGGGGGGGGGGGGGGGTGGGGGGGGGGGGGGGTGGGGGGGGGGGGGGGTGGGGGGGGGGGGGGGTGGGGGGGGGGGGGGGTGGGGGGGGGGGGGGGTGGGGGGGGGGGGGGGTGGGGGGGGGGGGGGGTGGGGGGGGGGGGGGGTGGGGGGGGGGGGGGGTGGGGGGGGGGGGGGGTGGGGGGGGGGGGGGGTGGGGGGGGGGGGGGGTGGGGGGGGGGGGGGGTGGGGGGGGGGGGGGGTGGGGGGGGGGGGGGGTGGGGGGGGGGGGGGGTGGGGGGGGGGGGGGGTGGGGGGGGGGGGGGGTGGGGGGGGGGGGGGGTGGGGGGGGGGGGGGGTGGGGGGGGGGGGGGGTGGGGGGGGGGGGGGGTGGGGGGGGGGGGGGGTGGGGGGGGGGGGGGGTGGGGGGGGGGGGGGGTGGGGGGGGGGGGGGGTGGGGGGGGGGGGGGGTGGGGGGGGGGGGGGGTGGGGGGGGGGGGGGGTGGGGGGGGGGGGGGGTGGGGGGGGGGGGGGGTGGGGGGGGGGGGGGGTGGGGGGGGGGGGGGGTGGGGGGGGGGGGGGGTGGGGGGGGGGGGGGGTGGGGGGGGGGGGGGGTGGGGGGGGGGGGGGGTGGGGGGGGGGGGGGGTGGGGGGGGGGGGGGGTGGGGGGGGGGGGGGGTGGGGGGGGGGGGGGGTGGGGGGGGGGGGGGGTGGGGGGGGGGGGGGGTGGGGGGGGGGGGGGGTGGGGGGGGGGGGGGGTGGGGGGGGGGGGGGGTGGGGGGGGGGGGGGGTGGGGGGGGGGGGGGGTGGGGGGGGGGGGGGGTGGGGGGGGGGGGGGGTGGGGGGGGGGGGGGGTGGGGGGGGGGGGGGGTGGGGGGGGGGGGGGGTGGGGGGGGGGGGGGGTGGGGGGGGGGGGGGGTGGGGGGGGGGGGGGGTGGGGGGGGGGGGGGGTGGGGGGGGGGGGGGGTGGGGGGGGGGGGGGGTGGGGGGGGGGGGGGGTGGGGGGGGGGGGGGGTGGGGGGGGGGGGGGGTGGGGGGGGGGGGGGGTGGGGGGGGGGGGGGGTGGGGGGGGGGGGGGGTGGGGGGGGGGGGGGGTGGGGGGGGGGGGGGGTGGGGGGGGGGGGGGGTGGGGGGGGGGGGGGGTGGGGGGGGGGGGGGGTGGGGGGGGGGGGGGGTGGGGGGGGGGGGGGGTGGGGGGGGGGGGGGGTGGGGGGGGGGGGGGGTGGGGGGGGGGGGGGGTGGGGGGGGGGGGGGGTGGGGGGGGGGGGGGGTGGGGGGGGGGGGGGGTGGGGGGGGGGGGGGGTGGGGGGGGGGGGGGGTGGGGGGGGGGGGGGGTGGGGGGGGGGGGGGGTGGGGGGGGGGGGGGGTGGGGGGGGGGGGGGGTGGGGGGGGGGGGGGGTGGGGGGGGGGGGGGGTGGGGGGGGGGGGGGGTGGGGGGGGGGGGGGGTGGGGGGGGGGGGGGGTGGGGGGGGGGGGGGGTGGGGGGGGGGGGGGGTGGGGGGGGGGGGGGGTGGGGGGGGGGGGGGGTGGGGGGGGGGGGGGGTGGGGGGGGGGGGGGGTGGGGGGGGGGGGGGGTGGGGGGGGGGGGGGGTGGGGGGGGGGGGGGGTGGGGGGGGGGGGGGGTGGGGGGGGGGGGGGGTGGGGGGGGGGGGGGGTGGGGGGGGGGGGGGGTGGGGGGGGGGGGGGGTGGGGGGGGGGGGGGGTGGGGGGGGGGGGGGGTGGGGGGGGGGGGGGGTGGGGGGGGGGGGGGGTGGGGGGGGGGGGGGGTGGGGGGGGGGGGGGGTGGGGGGGGGGGGGGGTGGGGGGGGGGGGGGGTGGGGGGGGGGGGGGGTGGGGGGGGGGGGGGGTGGGGGGGGGGGGGGGTGGGGGGGGGGGGGGGTGGGGGGGGGGGGGGGTGGGGGGGGGGGGGGGTGGGGGGGGGGGGGGGTGGGGGGGGGGGGGGGTGGGGGGGGGGGGGGGTGGGGGGGGGGGGGGGTGGGGGGGGGGGGGGGTGGGGGGGGGGGGGGGTGGGGGGGGGGGGGGGTGGGGGGGGGGGGGGGTGGGGGGGGGGGGGGGTGGGGGGGGGGGGGGGTGGGGGGGGGGGGGGGTGGGGGGGGGGGGGGGTGGGGGGGGGGGGGGGTGGGGGGGGGGGGGGGTGGGGGGGGGGGGGGGTGGGGGGGGGGGGGGGTGGGGGGGGGGGGGGGTGGGGGGGGGGGGGGGTGGGGGGGGGGGGGGGTGGGGGGGGGGGGGGGTGGGGGGGGGGGGGGGTGGGGGGGGGGGGGGGTGGGGGGGGGGGGGGGTGGGGGGGGGGGGGGGTGGGGGGGGGGGGGGGTGGGGGGGGGGGGGGGTGGGGGGGGGGGGGGGTGGGGGGGGGGGGGGGTGGGGGGGGGGGGGGGTGGGGGGGGGGGGGGGTGGGGGGGGGGGGGGGTGGGGGGGGGGGGGGGTGGGGGGGGGGGGGGGTGGGGGGGGGGGGGGGTGGGGGGGGGGGGGGGTGGGGGGGGGGGGGGGTGGGGGGGGGGGGGGGTGGGGGGGGGGGGGGGTGGGGGGGGGGGGGGGTGGGGGGGGGGGGGGGTGGGGGGGGGGGGGGGTGGGGGGGGGGGGGGGTGGGGGGGGGGGGGGGTGGGGGGGGGGGGGGGTGGGGGGGGGGGGGGGTGGGGGGGGGGGGGGGTGGGGGGGGGGGGGGGTGGGGGGGGGGGGGGGTGGGGGGGGGGGGGGGTGGGGGGGGGGGGGGGTGGGGGGGGGGGGGGGTGGGGGGGGGGGGGGGTGGGGGGGGGGGGGGGTGGGGGGGGGGGGGGGTGGGGGGGGGGGGGGGTGGGGGGGGGGGGGGGTGGGGGGGGGGGGGGGTGGGGGGGGGGGGGGGTGGGGGGGGGGGGGGGTGGGGGGGGGGGGGGGTGGGGGGGGGGGGGGGTGGGGGGGGGGGGGGGTGGGGGGGGGGGGGGGTGGGGGGGGGGGGGGGTGGGGGGGGGGGGGGGTGGGGGGGGGGGGGGGTGGGGGGGGGGGGGGGTGGGGGGGGGGGGGGGTGGGGGGGGGGGGGGGTGGGGGGGGGGGGGGGTGGGGGGGGGGGGGGGTGGGGGGGGGGGGGGGTGGGGGGGGGGGGGGGTGGGGGGGGGGGGGGGTGGGGGGGGGGGGGGGTGGGGGGGGGGGGGGGTGGGGGGGGGGGGGGGTGGGGGGGGGGGGGGGTGGGGGGGGGGGGGGGTGGGGGGGGGGGGGGGTGGGGGGGGGGGGGGGTGGGGGGGGGGGGGGGTGGGGGGGGGGGGGGGTGGGGGGGGGGGGGGGTGGGGGGGGGGGGGGGTGGGGGGGGGGGGGGGTGGGGGGGGGGGGGGGTGGGGGGGGGGGGGGGTGGGGGGGGGGGGGGGTGGGGGGGGGGGGGGGTGGGGGGGGGGGGGGGTGGGGGGGGGGGGGGGTGGGGGGGGGGGGGGGTGGGGGGGGGGGGGGGTGGGGGGGGGGGGGGGTGGGGGGGGGGGGGGGTGGGGGGGGGGGGGGGTGGGGGGGGGGGGGGGTGGGGGGGGGGGGGGGTGGGGGGGGGGGGGGGTGGGGGGGGGGGGGGGTGGGGGGGGGGGGGGGTGGGGGGGGGGGGGGGTGGGGGGGGGGGGGGGTGGGGGGGGGGGGGGGTGGGGGGGGGGGGGGGTGGGGGGGGGGGGGGGTGGGGGGGGGGGGGGGTGGGGGGGGGGGGGGGTGGGGGGGGGGGGGGGTGGGGGGGGGGGGGGGTGGGGGGGGGGGGGGGTGGGGGGGGGGGGGGGTGGGGGGGGGGGGGGGTGGGGGGGGGGGGGGGTGGGGGGGGGGGGGGGTGGGGGGGGGGGGGGGTGGGGGGGGGGGGGGGTGGGGGGGGGGGGGGGTGGGGGGGGGGGGGGGTGGGGGGGGGGGGGGGTGGGGGGGGGGGGGGGTGGGGGGGGGGGGGGGTGGGGGGGGGGGGGGGTGGGGGGGGGGGGGGGTGGGGGGGGGGGGGGGTGGGGGGGGGGGGGGGTGGGGGGGGGGGGGGGTGGGGGGGGGGGGGGGTGGGGGGGGGGGGGGGTGGGGGGGGGGGGGGGTGGGGGGGGGGGGGGGTGGGGGGGGGGGGGGGTGGGGGGGGGGGGGGGTGGGGGGGGGGGGGGGTGGGGGGGGGGGGGGGTGGGGGGGGGGGGGGGTGGGGGGGGGGGGGGGTGGGGGGGGGGGGGGGTGGGGGGGGGGGGGGGTGGGGGGGGGGGGGGGTGGGGGGGGGGGGGGGTGGGGGGGGGGGGGGGTGGGGGGGGGGGGGGGTGGGGGGGGGGGGGGGTGGGGGGGGGGGGGGGTGGGGGGGGGGGGGGGTGGGGGGGGGGGGGGGTGGGGGGGGGGGGGGGTGGGGGGGGGGGGGGGTGGGGGGGGGGGGGGGTGGGGGGGGGGGGGGGTGGGGGGGGGGGGGGGTGGGGGGGGGGGGGGGTGGGGGGGGGGGGGGGTGGGGGGGGGGGGGGGTGGGGGGGGGGGGGGGTGGGGGGGGGGGGGGGTGGGGGGGGGGGGGGGTGGGGGGGGGGGGGGGTGGGGGGGGGGGGGGGTGGGGGGGGGGGGGGGTGGGGGGGGGGGGGGGTGGGGGGGGGGGGGGGTGGGGGGGGGGGGGGGTGGGGGGGGGGGGGGGTGGGGGGGGGGGGGGGTGGGGGGGGGGGGGGGTGGGGGGGGGGGGGGGTGGGGGGGGGGGGGGGTGGGGGGGGGGGGGGGTGGGGGGGGGGGGGGGTGGGGGGGGGGGGGGGTGGGGGGGGGGGGGGGTGGGGGGGGGGGGGGGTGGGGGGGGGGGGGGGTGGGGGGGGGGGGGGGTGGGGGGGGGGGGGGGTGGGGGGGGGGGGGGGTGGGGGGGGGGGGGGGTGGGGGGGGGGGGGGGTGGGGGGGGGGGGGGGTGGGGGGGGGGGGGGGTGGGGGGGGGGGGGGGTGGGGGGGGGGGGGGGTGGGGGGGGGGGGGGGTGGGGGGGGGGGGGGGTGGGGGGGGGGGGGGGTGGGGGGGGGGGGGGGTGGGGGGGGGGGGGGGTGGGGGGGGGGGGGGGTGGGGGGGGGGGGGGGTGGGGGGGGGGGGGGGTGGGGGGGGGGGGGGGTGGGGGGGGGGGGGGGTGGGGGGGGGGGGGGGTGGGGGGGGGGGGGGGTGGGGGGGGGGGGGGGTGGGGGGGGGGGGGGGTGGGGGGGGGGGGGGGTGGGGGGGGGGGGGGGTGGGGGGGGGGGGGGGTGGGGGGGGGGGGGGGTGGGGGGGGGGGGGGGTGGGGGGGGGGGGGGGTGGGGGGGGGGGGGGGTGGGGGGGGGGGGGGGTGGGGGGGGGGGGGGGTGGGGGGGGGGGGGGGTGGGGGGGGGGGGGGGTGGGGGGGGGGGGGGGTGGGGGGGGGGGGGGGTGGGGGGGGGGGGGGGTGGGGGGGGGGGGGGGTGGGGGGGGGGGGGGGTGGGGGGGGGGGGGGGTGGGGGGGGGGGGGGGTGGGGGGGGGGGGGGGTGGGGGGGGGGGGGGGTGGGGGGGGGGGGGGGTGGGGGGGGGGGGGGGTGGGGGGGGGGGGGGGTGGGGGGGGGGGGGGGTGGGGGGGGGGGGGGGTGGGGGGGGGGGGGGGTGGGGGGGGGGGGGGGTGGGGGGGGGGGGGGGTGGGGGGGGGGGGGGGTGGGGGGGGGGGGGGGTGGGGGGGGGGGGGGGTGGGGGGGGGGGGGGGTGGGGGGGGGGGGGGGTGGGGGGGGGGGGGGGTGGGGGGGGGGGGGGGTGGGGGGGGGGGGGGGTGGGGGGGGGGGGGGGTGGGGGGGGGGGGGGGTGGGGGGGGGGGGGGGTGGGGGGGGGGGGGGGTGGGGGGGGGGGGGGGTGGGGGGGGGGGGGGGTGGGGGGGGGGGGGGGTGGGGGGGGGGGGGGGTGGGGGGGGGGGGGGGTGGGGGGGGGGGGGGGTGGGGGGGGGGGGGGGTGGGGGGGGGGGGGGGTGGGGGGGGGGGGGGGTGGGGGGGGGGGGGGGTGGGGGGGGGGGGGGGTGGGGGGGGGGGGGGGTGGGGGGGGGGGGGGGTGGGGGGGGGGGGGGGTGGGGGGGGGGGGGGGTGGGGGGGGGGGGGGGTGGGGGGGGGGGGGGGTGGGGGGGGGGGGGGGTGGGGGGGGGGGGGGGTGGGGGGGGGGGGGGGTGGGGGGGGGGGGGGGTGGGGGGGGGGGGGGGTGGGGGGGGGGGGGGGTGGGGGGGGGGGGGGGTGGGGGGGGGGGGGGGTGGGGGGGGGGGGGGGTGGGGGGGGGGGGGGGTGGGGGGGGGGGGGGGTGGGGGGGGGGGGGGGTGGGGGGGGGGGGGGGTGGGGGGGGGGGGGGGTGGGGGGGGGGGGGGGTGGGGGGGGGGGGGGGTGGGGGGGGGGGGGGGTGGGGGGGGGGGGGGGTGGGGGGGGGGGGGGGTGGGGGGGGGGGGGGGTGGGGGGGGGGGGGGGTGGGGGGGGGGGGGGGTGGGGGGGGGGGGGGGTGGGGGGGGGGGGGGGTGGGGGGGGGGGGGGGTGGGGGGGGGGGGGGGTGGGGGGGGGGGGGGGTGGGGGGGGGGGGGGGTGGGGGGGGGGGGGGGTGGGGGGGGGGGGGGGTGGGGGGGGGGGGGGGTGGGGGGGGGGGGGGGTGGGGGGGGGGGGGGGTGGGGGGGGGGGGGGGTGGGGGGGGGGGGGGGTGGGGGGGGGGGGGGGTGGGGGGGGGGGGGGGTGGGGGGGGGGGGGGGTGGGGGGGGGGGGGGGTGGGGGGGGGGGGGGGTGGGGGGGGGGGGGGGTGGGGGGGGGGGGGGGTGGGGGGGGGGGGGGGTGGGGGGGGGGGGGGGTGGGGGGGGGGGGGGGTGGGGGGGGGGGGGGGTGGGGGGGGGGGGGGGTGGGGGGGGGGGGGGGTGGGGGGGGGGGGGGGTGGGGGGGGGGGGGGGTGGGGGGGGGGGGGGGTGGGGGGGGGGGGGGGTGGGGGGGGGGGGGGGTGGGGGGGGGGGGGGGTGGGGGGGGGGGGGGGTGGGGGGGGGGGGGGGTGGGGGGGGGGGGGGGTGGGGGGGGGGGGGGGTGGGGGGGGGGGGGGGTGGGGGGGGGGGGGGGTGGGGGGGGGGGGGGGTGGGGGGGGGGGGGGGTGGGGGGGGGGGGGGGTGGGGGGGGGGGGGGGTGGGGGGGGGGGGGGGTGGGGGGGGGGGGGGGTGGGGGGGGGGGGGGGTGGGGGGGGGGGGGGGTGGGGGGGGGGGGGGGTGGGGGGGGGGGGGGGTGGGGGGGGGGGGGGGTGGGGGGGGGGGGGGGTGGGGGGGGGGGGGGGTGGGGGGGGGGGGGGGTGGGGGGGGGGGGGGGTGGGGGGGGGGGGGGGTGGGGGGGGGGGGGGGTGGGGGGGGGGGGGGGTGGGGGGGGGGGGGGGTGGGGGGGGGGGGGGGTGGGGGGGGGGGGGGGTGGGGGGGGGGGGGGGTGGGGGGGGGGGGGGGTGGGGGGGGGGGGGGGTGGGGGGGGGGGGGGGTGGGGGGGGGGGGGGGTGGGGGGGGGGGGGGGTGGGGGGGGGGGGGGGTGGGGGGGGGGGGGGGTGGGGGGGGGGGGGGGTGGGGGGGGGGGGGGGTGGGGGGGGGGGGGGGTGGGGGGGGGGGGGGGTGGGGGGGGGGGGGGGTGGGGGGGGGGGGGGGTGGGGGGGGGGGGGGGTGGGGGGGGGGGGGGGTGGGGGGGGGGGGGGGTGGGGGGGGGGGGGGGTGGGGGGGGGGGGGGGTGGGGGGGGGGGGGGGTGGGGGGGGGGGGGGGTGGGGGGGGGGGGGGGTGGGGGGGGGGGGGGGTGGGGGGGGGGGGGGGTGGGGGGGGGGGGGGGTGGGGGGGGGGGGGGGTGGGGGGGGGGGGGGGTGGGGGGGGGGGGGGGTGGGGGGGGGGGGGGGTGGGGGGGGGGGGGGGTGGGGGGGGGGGGGGGTGGGGGGGGGGGGGGGTGGGGGGGGGGGGGGGTGGGGGGGGGGGGGGGTGGGGGGGGGGGGGGGTGGGGGGGGGGGGGGGTGGGGGGGGGGGGGGGTGGGGGGGGGGGGGGGTGGGGGGGGGGGGGGGTGGGGGGGGGGGGGGGTGGGGGGGGGGGGGGGTGGGGGGGGGGGGGGGTGGGGGGGGGGGGGGGTGGGGGGGGGGGGGGGTGGGGGGGGGGGGGGGTGGGGGGGGGGGGGGGTGGGGGGGGGGGGGGGTGGGGGGGGGGGGGGGTGGGGGGGGGGGGGGGTGGGGGGGGGGGGGGGTGGGGGGGGGGGGGGGTGGGGGGGGGGGGGGGTGGGGGGGGGGGGGGGTGGGGGGGGGGGGGGGTGGGGGGGGGGGGGGGTGGGGGGGGGGGGGGGTGGGGGGGGGGGGGGGTGGGGGGGGGGGGGGGTGGGGGGGGGGGGGGGTGGGGGGGGGGGGGGGTGGGGGGGGGGGGGGGTGGGGGGGGGGGGGGGTGGGGGGGGGGGGGGGTGGGGGGGGGGGGGGGTGGGGGGGGGGGGGGGTGGGGGGGGGGGGGGGTGGGGGGGGGGGGGGGTGGGGGGGGGGGGGGGTGGGGGGGGGGGGGGGTGGGGGGGGGGGGGGGTGGGGGGGGGGGGGGGTGGGGGGGGGGGGGGGTGGGGGGGGGGGGGGGTGGGGGGGGGGGGGGGTGGGGGGGGGGGGGGGTGGGGGGGGGGGGGGGTGGGGGGGGGGGGGGGTGGGGGGGGGGGGGGGTGGGGGGGGGGGGGGGTGGGGGGGGGGGGGGGTGGGGGGGGGGGGGGGTGGGGGGGGGGGGGGGTGGGGGGGGGGGGGGGTGGGGGGGGGGGGGGGTGGGGGGGGGGGGGGGTGGGGGGGGGGGGGGGTGGGGGGGGGGGGGGGTGGGGGGGGGGGGGGGTGGGGGGGGGGGGGGGTGGGGGGGGGGGGGGGTGGGGGGGGGGGGGGGTGGGGGGGGGGGGGGGTGGGGGGGGGGGGGGGTGGGGGGGGGGGGGGGTGGGGGGGGGGGGGGGTGGGGGGGGGGGGGGGTGGGGGGGGGGGGGGGTGGGGGGGGGGGGGGGTGGGGGGGGGGGGGGGTGGGGGGGGGGGGGGGTGGGGGGGGGGGGGGGTGGGGGGGGGGGGGGGTGGGGGGGGGGGGGGGTGGGGGGGGGGGGGGGTGGGGGGGGGGGGGGGTGGGGGGGGGGGGGGGTGGGGGGGGGGGGGGGTGGGGGGGGGGGGGGGTGGGGGGGGGGGGGGGTGGGGGGGGGGGGGGGTGGGGGGGGGGGGGGGTGGGGGGGGGGGGGGGTGGGGGGGGGGGGGGGTGGGGGGGGGGGGGGGTGGGGGGGGGGGGGGGTGGGGGGGGGGGGGGGTGGGGGGGGGGGGGGGTGGGGGGGGGGGGGGGTGGGGGGGGGGGGGGGTGGGGGGGGGGGGGGGTGGGGGGGGGGGGGGGTGGGGGGGGGGGGGGGTGGGGGGGGGGGGGGGTGGGGGGGGGGGGGGGTGGGGGGGGGGGGGGGTGGGGGGGGGGGGGGGTGGGGGGGGGGGGGGGTGGGGGGGGGGGGGGGTGGGGGGGGGGGGGGGTGGGGGGGGGGGGGGGTGGGGGGGGGGGGGGGTGGGGGGGGGGGGGGGTGGGGGGGGGGGGGGGTGGGGGGGGGGGGGGGTGGGGGGGGGGGGGGGTGGGGGGGGGGGGGGGTGGGGGGGGGGGGGGGTGGGGGGGGGGGGGGGTGGGGGGGGGGGGGGGTGGGGGGGGGGGGGGGTGGGGGGGGGGGGGGGTGGGGGGGGGGGGGGGTGGGGGGGGGGGGGGGTGGGGGGGGGGGGGGGTGGGGGGGGGGGGGGGTGGGGGGGGGGGGGGGTGGGGGGGGGGGGGGGTGGGGGGGGGGGGGGGTGGGGGGGGGGGGGGGTGGGGGGGGGGGGGGGTGGGGGGGGGGGGGGGTGGGGGGGGGGGGGGGTGGGGGGGGGGGGGGGTGGGGGGGGGGGGGGGTGGGGGGGGGGGGGGGTGGGGGGGGGGGGGGGTGGGGGGGGGGGGGGGTGGGGGGGGGGGGGGGTGGGGGGGGGGGGGGGTGGGGGGGGGGGGGGGTGGGGGGGGGGGGGGGTGGGGGGGGGGGGGGGTGGGGGGGGGGGGGGGTGGGGGGGGGGGGGGGTGGGGGGGGGGGGGGGTGGGGGGGGGGGGGGGTGGGGGGGGGGGGGGGTGGGGGGGGGGGGGGGTGGGGGGGGGGGGGGGTGGGGGGGGGGGGGGGTGGGGGGGGGGGGGGGTGGGGGGGGGGGGGGGTGGGGGGGGGGGGGGGTGGGGGGGGGGGGGGGTGGGGGGGGGGGGGGGTGGGGGGGGGGGGGGGTGGGGGGGGGGGGGGGTGGGGGGGGGGGGGGGTGGGGGGGGGGGGGGGTGGGGGGGGGGGGGGGTGGGGGGGGGGGGGGGTGGGGGGGGGGGGGGGTGGGGGGGGGGGGGGGTGGGGGGGGGGGGGGGTGGGGGGGGGGGGGGGTGGGGGGGGGGGGGGGTGGGGGGGGGGGGGGGTGGGGGGGGGGGGGGGTGGGGGGGGGGGGGGGTGGGGGGGGGGGGGGGTGGGGGGGGGGGGGGGTGGGGGGGGGGGGGGGTGGGGGGGGGGGGGGGTGGGGGGGGGGGGGGGTGGGGGGGGGGGGGGGTGGGGGGGGGGGGGGGTGGGGGGGGGGGGGGGTGGGGGGGGGGGGGGGTGGGGGGGGGGGGGGGTGGGGGGGGGGGGGGGTGGGGGGGGGGGGGGGTGGGGGGGGGGGGGGGTGGGGGGGGGGGGGGGTGGGGGGGGGGGGGGGTGGGGGGGGGGGGGGGTGGGGGGGGGGGGGGGTGGGGGGGGGGGGGGGTGGGGGGGGGGGGGGGTGGGGGGGGGGGGGGGTGGGGGGGGGGGGGGGTGGGGGGGGGGGGGGGTGGGGGGGGGGGGGGGTGGGGGGGGGGGGGGGTGGGGGGGGGGGGGGGTGGGGGGGGGGGGGGGTGGGGGGGGGGGGGGGTGGGGGGGGGGGGGGGTGGGGGGGGGGGGGGGTGGGGGGGGGGGGGGGTGGGGGGGGGGGGGGGTGGGGGGGGGGGGGGGTGGGGGGGGGGGGGGGTGGGGGGGGGGGGGGGTGGGGGGGGGGGGGGGTGGGGGGGGGGGGGGGTGGGGGGGGGGGGGGGTGGGGGGGGGGGGGGGTGGGGGGGGGGGGGGGTGGGGGGGGGGGGGGGTGGGGGGGGGGGGGGGTGGGGGGGGGGGGGGGTGGGGGGGGGGGGGGGTGGGGGGGGGGGGGGGTGGGGGGGGGGGGGGGTGGGGGGGGGGGGGGGTGGGGGGGGGGGGGGGTGGGGGGGGGGGGGGGTGGGGGGGGGGGGGGGTGGGGGGGGGGGGGGGTGGGGGGGGGGGGGGGTGGGGGGGGGGGGGGGTGGGGGGGGGGGGGGGTGGGGGGGGGGGGGGGTGGGGGGGGGGGGGGGTGGGGGGGGGGGGGGGTGGGGGGGGGGGGGGGTGGGGGGGGGGGGGGGTGGGGGGGGGGGGGGGTGGGGGGGGGGGGGGGTGGGGGGGGGGGGGGGTGGGGGGGGGGGGGGGTGGGGGGGGGGGGGGGTGGGGGGGGGGGGGGGTGGGGGGGGGGGGGGGTGGGGGGGGGGGGGGGTGGGGGGGGGGGGGGGTGGGGGGGGGGGGGGGTGGGGGGGGGGGGGGGTGGGGGGGGGGGGGGGTGGGGGGGGGGGGGGGTGGGGGGGGGGGGGGGTGGGGGGGGGGGGGGGTGGGGGGGGGGGGGGGTGGGGGGGGGGGGGGGTGGGGGGGGGGGGGGGTGGGGGGGGGGGGGGGTGGGGGGGGGGGGGGGTGGGGGGGGGGGGGGGTGGGGGGGGGGGGGGGTGGGGGGGGGGGGGGGTGGGGGGGGGGGGGGGTGGGGGGGGGGGGGGGTGGGGGGGGGGGGGGGTGGGGGGGGGGGGGGGTGGGGGGGGGGGGGGGTGGGGGGGGGGGGGGGTGGGGGGGGGGGGGGGTGGGGGGGGGGGGGGGTGGGGGGGGGGGGGGGTGGGGGGGGGGGGGGGTGGGGGGGGGGGGGGGTGGGGGGGGGGGGGGGTGGGGGGGGGGGGGGGTGGGGGGGGGGGGGGGTGGGGGGGGGGGGGGGTGGGGGGGGGGGGGGGTGGGGGGGGGGGGGGGTGGGGGGGGGGGGGGGTGGGGGGGGGGGGGGGTGGGGGGGGGGGGGGGTGGGGGGGGGGGGGGGTGGGGGGGGGGGGGGGTGGGGGGGGGGGGGGGTGGGGGGGGGGGGGGGTGGGGGGGGGGGGGGGTGGGGGGGGGGGGGGGTGGGGGGGGGGGGGGGTGGGGGGGGGGGGGGGTGGGGGGGGGGGGGGGTGGGGGGGGGGGGGGGTGGGGGGGGGGGGGGGTGGGGGGGGGGGGGGGTGGGGGGGGGGGGGGGTGGGGGGGGGGGGGGGTGGGGGGGGGGGGGGGTGGGGGGGGGGGGGGGTGGGGGGGGGGGGGGGTGGGGGGGGGGGGGGGTGGGGGGGGGGGGGGGTGGGGGGGGGGGGGGGTGGGGGGGGGGGGGGGTGGGGGGGGGGGGGGGTGGGGGGGGGGGGGGGTGGGGGGGGGGGGGGGTGGGGGGGGGGGGGGGTGGGGGGGGGGGGGGGTGGGGGGGGGGGGGGGTGGGGGGGGGGGGGGGTGGGGGGGGGGGGGGGTGGGGGGGGGGGGGGGTGGGGGGGGGGGGGGGTGGGGGGGGGGGGGGGTGGGGGGGGGGGGGGGTGGGGGGGGGGGGGGGTGGGGGGGGGGGGGGGTGGGGGGGGGGGGGGGTGGGGGGGGGGGGGGGTGGGGGGGGGGGGGGGTGGGGGGGGGGGGGGGTGGGGGGGGGGGGGGGTGGGGGGGGGGGGGGGTGGGGGGGGGGGGGGGTGGGGGGGGGGGGGGGTGGGGGGGGGGGGGGGTGGGGGGGGGGGGGGGTGGGGGGGGGGGGGGGTGGGGGGGGGGGGGGGTGGGGGGGGGGGGGGGTGGGGGGGGGGGGGGGTGGGGGGGGGGGGGGGTGGGGGGGGGGGGGGGTGGGGGGGGGGGGGGGTGGGGGGGGGGGGGGGTGGGGGGGGGGGGGGGTGGGGGGGGGGGGGGGTGGGGGGGGGGGGGGGTGGGGGGGGGGGGGGGTGGGGGGGGGGGGGGGTGGGGGGGGGGGGGGGTGGGGGGGGGGGGGGGTGGGGGGGGGGGGGGGTGGGGGGGGGGGGGGGTGGGGGGGGGGGGGGGTGGGGGGGGGGGGGGGTGGGGGGGGGGGGGGGTGGGGGGGGGGGGGGGTGGGGGGGGGGGGGGGTGGGGGGGGGGGGGGGTGGGGGGGGGGGGGGGTGGGGGGGGGGGGGGGTGGGGGGGGGGGGGGGTGGGGGGGGGGGGGGGTGGGGGGGGGGGGGGGTGGGGGGGGGGGGGGGTGGGGGGGGGGGGGGGTGGGGGGGGGGGGGGGTGGGGGGGGGGGGGGGTGGGGGGGGGGGGGGGTGGGGGGGGGGGGGGGTGGGGGGGGGGGGGGGTGGGGGGGGGGGGGGGTGGGGGGGGGGGGGGGTGGGGGGGGGGGGGGGTGGGGGGGGGGGGGGGTGGGGGGGGGGGGGGGTGGGGGGGGGGGGGGGTGGGGGGGGGGGGGGGTGGGGGGGGGGGGGGGTGGGGGGGGGGGGGGGTGGGGGGGGGGGGGGGTGGGGGGGGGGGGGGGTGGGGGGGGGGGGGGGTGGGGGGGGGGGGGGGTGGGGGGGGGGGGGGGTGGGGGGGGGGGGGGGTGGGGGGGGGGGGGGGTGGGGGGGGGGGGGGGTGGGGGGGGGGGGGGGTGGGGGGGGGGGGGGGTGGGGGGGGGGGGGGGTGGGGGGGGGGGGGGGTGGGGGGGGGGGGGGGTGGGGGGGGGGGGGGGTGGGGGGGGGGGGGGGTGGGGGGGGGGGGGGGTGGGGGGGGGGGGGGGTGGGGGGGGGGGGGGGTGGGGGGGGGGGGGGGTGGGGGGGGGGGGGGGTGGGGGGGGGGGGGGGTGGGGGGGGGGGGGGGTGGGGGGGGGGGGGGGTGGGGGGGGGGGGGGGTGGGGGGGGGGGGGGGTGGGGGGGGGGGGGGGTGGGGGGGGGGGGGGGTGGGGG
This sequence comes from Sphaerodactylus townsendi, assembly GCF_021028975.2. Classification (NCBI taxonomy): domain Eukaryota; kingdom Metazoa; phylum Chordata; class Lepidosauria; order Squamata; family Sphaerodactylidae; genus Sphaerodactylus; species Sphaerodactylus townsendi. Next base: position 2,735,343 of record NC_059426.1, read on the forward strand.
GGGGGGGGGGTGGGGGGGGGGGGGGGTGGGGGGGGGGGGGGGTGGGGGGGGGGGGGGGTGGGGGGGGGGGGGGGTGGGGGGGGGGGGGGGTGGGGGGGGGGGGGGGTGGGGGGGGGGGGGGGTGGGGGGGGGGGGGGGTGGGGGGGGGGGGGGGTGGGGGGGGGGGGGGGTGGGGGGGGGGGGGGGTGGGGGGGGGGGGGGGTGGGGGGGGGGGGGGGTGGGGGGGGGGGGGGGTGGGGGGGGGGGGGGGTGGGGGGGGGGGGGGGTGGGGGGGGGGGGGGGTGGGGGGGGGGGGGGGTGGGGGGGGGGGGGGGTGGGGGGGGGGGGGGGTGGGGGGGGGGGGGGGTGGGGGGGGGGGGGGGTGGGGGGGGGGGGGGGTGGGGGGGGGGGGGGGTGGGGGGGGGGGGGGGTGGGGGGGGGGGGGGGTGGGGGGGGGGGGGGGTGGGGGGGGGGGGGGGTGGGGGGGGGGGGGGGTGGGGGGGGGGGGGGGTGGGGGGGGGGGGGGGTGGGGGGGGGGGGGGGTGGGGGGGGGGGGGGGTGGGGGGGGGGGGGGGTGGGGGGGGGGGGGGGTGGGGGGGGGGGGGGGTGGGGGGGGGGGGGGGTGGGGGGGGGGGGGGGTGGGGGGGGGGGGGGGTGGGGGGGGGGGGGGGTGGGGGGGGGGGGGGGTGGGGGGGGGGGGGGGTGGGGGGGGGGGGGGGTGGGGGGGGGGGGGGGTGGGGGGGGGGGGGGGTGGGGGGGGGGGGGGGTGGGGGGGGGGGGGGGTGGGGGGGGGGGGGGGTGGGGGGGGGGGGGGGTGGGGGGGGGGGGGGGTGGGGGGGGGGGGGGGTGGGGGGGGGGGGGGGTGGGGGGGGGGGGGGGTGGGGGGGGGGGGGGGTGGGGGGGGGGGGGGGTGGGGGGGGGGGGGGGTGGGGGGGGGGGGGGGTGGGGGGGGGGGGGGGTGGGGGGGGGGGGGGGTGGGGGGGGGGGGGGGTGGGGGGGGGGGGGGGTGGGGGGGGGGGGGGGTGGGGGGGGGGGGGGGTGGGGGGGGGGGGGGGTGGGGGGGGGGGGGGGTGGGGGGGGGGGGGGGTGGGGGGGGGGGGGGGTGGGGGGGGGGGGGGGTGGGGGGGGGGGGGGGTGGGGGGGGGGGGGGGTGGGGGGGGGGGGGGGTGGGGGGGGGGGGGGGTGGGGGGGGGGGGGGGTGGGGGGGGGGGGGGGTGGGGGGGGGGGGGGGTGGGGGGGGGGGGGGGTGGGGGGGGGGGGGGGTGGGGGGGGGGGGGGGTGGGGGGGGGGGGGGGTGGGGGGGGGGGGGGGTGGGGGGGGGGGGGGGTGGGGGGGGGGGGGGGTGGGGGGGGGGGGGGGTGGGGGGGGGGGGGGGTGGGGGGGGGGGGGGGTGGGGGGGGGGGGGGGTGGGGGGGGGGGGGGGTGGGGGGGGGGGGGGGTGGGGGGGGGGGGGGGTGGGGGGGGGGGGGGGTGGGGGGGGGGGGGGGTGGGGGGGGGGGGGGGTGGGGGGGGGGGGGGGTGGGGGGGGGGGGGGGTGGGGGGGGGGGGGGGTGGGGGGGGGGGGGGGTGGGGGGGGGGGGGGGTGGGGGGGGGGGGGGGTGGGGGGGGGGGGGGGTGGGGGGGGGGGGGGGTGGGGGGGGGGGGGGGTGGGGGGGGGGGGGGGTGGGGGGGGGGGGGGGTGGGGGGGGGGGGGGGTGGGGGGGGGGGGGGGTGGGGGGGGGGGGGGGTGGGGGGGGGGGGGGGTGGGGGGGGGGGGGGGTGGGGGGGGGGGGGGGTGGGGGGGGGGGGGGGTGGGGGGGGGGGGGGGTGGGGGGGGGGGGGGGTGGGGGGGGGGGGGGGTGGGGGGGGGGGGGGGTGGGGGGGGGGGGGGGTGGGGGGGGGGGGGGGTGGGGGGGGGGGGGGGTGGGGGGGGGGGGGGGTGGGGGGGGGGGGGGGTGGGGGGGGGGGGGGGTGGGGGGGGGGGGGGGTGGGGGGGGGGGGGGGTGGGGGGGGGGGGGGGTGGGGGGGGGGGGGGGTGGGGGGGGGGGGGGGTGGGGGGGGGGGGGGGTGGGGGGGGGGGGGGGTGGGGGGGGGGGGGGGTGGGGGGGGGGGGGGGTGGGGGGGGGGGGGGGTGGGGGGGGGGGGGGGTGGGGGGGGGGGGGGGTGGGGGGGGGGGGGGGTGGGGGGGGGGGGGGGTGGGGGGGGGGGGGGGTGGGGGGGGGGGGGGGTGGGGGGGGGGGGGGGTGGGGGGGGGGGGGGGTGGGGGGGGGGGGGGGTGGGGGGGGGGGGGGGTGGGGGGGGGGGGGGGTGGGGGGGGGGGGGGGTGGGGGGGGGGGGGGGTGGGGGGGGGGGGGGGTGGGGGGGGGGGGGGGTGGGGGGGGGGGGGGGTGGGGGGGGGGGGGGGTGGGGGGGGGGGGGGGTGGGGGGGGGGGGGGGTGAGGGGGGGGGGGGGGGGGGGGGGCGGGCGGGGGGGGGGGGGGAGGGGGGGGGGGCGGGGAGGGGTAGGGGGGGGTGGGGGGGGGGATTAGGTCTTCATCTTGCACTGACCAGTTTCATCACATAGAGAAGCTGCATGAGAAACACACCTCAACATTCCCATGATTTTACGTTAAAAAGTAGATTGTAGGAGCTTGACTGAGCAACTGATGGTGCCAGTCTTGACGTTGAAGGTTTTTAAAGCTGCGGGGACAAACTGATTACTTCTGTTATAAAAGAAATGGGTGATAGCTGATGCACTGATATTGGCCATAGTTGTAGCTGATTTTTGATGGAGGTCCAAGAAGCGTTATATTAATTTGTTTTGAAAATAGAATCTCCTCAGCTCTGTTCATCACTTTCTTTTGCACAGTGGCTTGGATATCCAAGGTTCCACAAAGGGAGAGTGCCCACAGGAGCAAACCTTACCTTCCCATATTATGCCCCGTGGCCCCCCCCCCCCCCCACCCTCTGCAGAGCTGCCCTGTAACACAGACTTCCCTCTGTGACACACCTCTGAAGATGCCAGCCACAGATGCAGGCAAAACGTTAGGAACAAGGTCCACCAGACCACGGCCACACAGCCTGGAAAACCCACCAGAACCAGTTGACTCTGGCCGTGAAAGCCTTCGACAAGACATTTGAGCGCCCAAAGTCAATCACTGAGCTTCAGGATTTGAACGCTGTCCTTCCAGACACTCATTCAGCACTCTGACCCCTGCACCGCACAGCCCTGGTGCTCTCCTGCCCTAATAGTTCCATAGCAGATCATAGTTCAATCCTACAGGCAATCCTGCCTACTTCTCTGCCATGAATGACTGCCTGTACAATACATTCAATATTTCAAACAGAGTTTTCCCTAAAAACCGCATAAGAGCGAGCTTCTCTGCTACTTCATGTGTAAAGCATTTCCCCACCAATTTTAATATCTGCATGGGGAGACTTCTGAAAAGACTAAATACTGCATCATTTTTATAGATTATAGTTCAATATAGGGGCATTATAATAGTGACCATTCTGTTTTCAATCCCTTTCCTAAAAATGCCCGATGTGGACTTTGCCTTTTTCACCACTGCAGCACACTGGTTGGTGCTTTCATGGAGCCGTCCAGCACAACCCCACAGCCTCTTTCCTTCTCAGCAAGTTCTGACTCTATTGGCCTGTACTTGAAGTTGGGATTTTTGGTCCAGTATGGATCACCTTACATTTACCTATACTGAACTTCAAAGTGTTTGCCACATGGTTGACCAAGCACCCTGTGGAGCTCCTCCGGGGTTCTTCAAAGTCATTCTTGGTTATCACCCTCCTGAATAATTTTTAGTCATCTCCTGCAAACTTGGCCACTACCCTGCTCGTCCCTAGTATTTCTGAACAAATTAAATAGTTCTGGCCCCAATACTGACCCCTGTGGGACCCCACTGCTCACTTTCCTCCATTGTGACTACTGTTCCTTTACATTCTTTGCTTCCTGTCATTTAACCAATTTTAATCCATCAGGGAACCCTCTTATCCCATGACTCCTGAGTTTACTGAAGAGTTGCTACTGATGTAGATTCTCAAAAGCCTTTTGAAAGTCCAAGTATACGGTATCGGTTATCTACACACTCTTGCTGCCATCTCACCTGGCGTAAGAGCCCGAGAACTGCATCTTGCAGCTGAGGTCCGAAGAACCACTTGCCTAGTTCCCCATGAAAACATTCCTTCGCACTTGCACGAAGGAAGGATCTGACGTTTGGCTGCTGTTTTTTAAAGGAAAATGAACATGCGTCTTCCCGCTGCAGGTTCCCGTGCCACCTGCAGATTCCTCGCTTCCAGATCGTCACAGTTTGCTGTTAACCTGAACTGGGTGAGGAAGGGTGCAGTTGCGTTTACATTATTTCTGCTGGCAGTTTTGTTCCTGCCAGCAAGATGGCTAAAGGGCCTAGCAACAGGCTCACTTGTGCCAATCAAGAACAGACCCCGGCTTGTTGTCACGTCAGGACGCAGCTGTTGCTTTGAACGTACTCAAACACGTCCGCTTTTGAACTTCGGATGCTCTGAATAATTATTTCATTTCTGGCTAGATGAAGTTGAACAGTATTATCGCGTATTCTGTAGCGAAAGCATATGGGCTGTTTAACAGAGGGAAGCGTCCTTCGGCTGCACATTCCGATTAGCAAGGACTTAATTGCTGCGATGCTTCACGGTCTTCCCTGGCGAGTGGAGGAGATTAATAGCAAATAAGAGCACTTGTGAAATATTTACGGGATATCTTTTCTTTTGTTTGCCTTTCTTGTGGCATTGTGAGAAAGGAAACATGTGAGCAAAAGCTGTTGATTTAAACTCCGTGTCAGAAAATATCCAGAAATTGCAAGTTGCTACACAGATGTATGGACTTAATGAGGTACCACAATGCCATTTATTTACCGTAAAGACTGTGGCACGCACAGAAGTGAAGGAAAGTTTGCATCCCCTAGCAGCGTTACGTTTTTCTTCTTTTGCACTGCCATCTGTCGCTGCAACAAGAAGTGCAAACCAGAAGCATGTTTTGTGGGGGGAAATCTTTAATAGCTATTTACTTGCATATTTTACAAGTTTAATTTGACTGAATGTAGATTCGAGTTCAGTCATCTCAACCAGCCTAGGCTCCAAAACTGAAGTCTGTAGCATGAAAACTAATGTATGCTATGGCGGACTTTGCGAATGGATGTGTGGAACTCACCAGTTCTAGTTAACACAGCTGAGTCAACCTGGCTGCGGCCGGGAGTCGTGGTTTTGTGCTTGTGCTCCCTAGAATTGGTTCCTCCATGAACCCAGCTGCAGAATCCTGTACTTTCTATTATATTGTTAGACTCTGTGAAACCGTAACGACTAAAATCTCACAACAGTTATTTGGACAGAACAAAGACTAGGGGCGTGTTCAGCGTTGACCTCTTCATGTGGCTGAACTCTTGGGCACCTTTTCCCACTGATGGAGACATGAAGTGGTCAACAGCGAAGTTATTCCAGAGAAAGGCCGGCTCACATTCCCTCTGGGTGAAATAATCAGTCCAGCTCTGGGCATATTTTGAATTTGAACTGACCAGCAGCGAGTCATGTTGAGCCGTGATCTGGAGAGGCCAAGTTAGCCTGATCTCCTCAGAAGGGAAACCACCAAGGGTGGGAGGCCACCAACGAAGTCCAGGGCTTCTACACAGAGGCAGGCAGCCCACTTCTGAAAATCTCTTGCCTGAAAACTACAGCTTGGTGGCCTTACAGCCACTATCAGGCTCACATGTGGCTGTACAATCCCATGCATATGTACGTCCCTTTATGCTTATAGTTTTTGATTATGGTACACAAAGATCACCTCAACTGGATCGAGGAAAATTTGTGTCTAGGCGGCTGCATGGAGGATTAAAAGGGTGGCGTTCAGAAGGTTCTACTTTCTGGCTGGTGGGGTGGTGAAGCCAGCCCAAAATGTGACTCTTCAAGGAGATGCTTACAAAGAAACAACGAGAAACACATAATTAGAGTTGTATCAAAACTGGCAGTGAAATAGAGAGGCTGCTACGTTCCTGCAGGGGCAAAGAAGTGTTAAAAGGACATAAACAATCAGCAAGGGAATTTCAGAAGATATCTTGGAATGCTTCAAATGTGCCTCTGTATTATAGCAGGGACATTTTCTGTTACACACAATGAAATGAGGACTAGAAGAATCTCCAGCACCCAAGTTGTGCAGAGCTAAGCTGGGTGCTGGAAGATGTGCCTGCCAGCTGCAGGCAGAGTCTGCAGAAACATGCTCCTACAGCCCTGTTCAAGTTAATAAGCAGGTTGGTTTTCGGTCAGTGCCTTGATGGAGCATCCTGCCCCCCTCCCCCATGTACGTGGTGTGTGCCTATGAAGCTGCCGCATATTGAATGAGGCCCTCGGTCAGTCAGGGGCACTGTCATCTACACAGACTGGCCCAGCTCGCCAGGGTCTCAGGCAAATCTCTTCCCCACCATCCCTCTCCTGAAAGGTGTGGTGTTAATGAAATAAAAGTTCTGCCTGTCCTGTTGGCTCTTCAGCAAGCTGTTGTCTCTCGTCCCCAGTTCCTTTGCAGTGTTTTTTAAAATCACCCCATGCATTTGTTGTTAACCCAATAACAATCTAAAGCCCTTTGCAAAACAAAAACAACTCCAAAATAAAAACAATCCCAGAGTTGTGATTTGAAGTGTTACTGATTTCAGCAGGAAATGTTAGCATATGATACGTGTATCTCTCCTGTAAAAACGGCTGGTGCTTAATTGTAGCTGGATTTTTACCCTCTATGCATTTTATAAACAATTGTATAACTATACACATATATCTGAAGTGAGTGAAGCAAGATTCAGGCAGTGGGAATTGCCCAAGTAGCAAACGACTTCTGCAGAGCAGAGGCGATCCCTGCTGTAGCAGCATTCCCCTCCTTGGAGACCTGCTGGTCCCAGGTGGAGAGGAAATCTTCGCGCAGCAACAAGCTCTGAGGTCAGGCACCTGAAGATGGCAAGGTGTGAGGATGGAAATGTTTCGCAGCGGACCCAGCTTTGCTTTGGTGCCAAGGTGAAGCGAAGCCAGATGTGTGACTTCATGCCTCTCTCTACTCGGCGTGGTTGTCTTCAGATGCAGTGAGGTCAGACAGTGTGTTTGAGTGGACGTGGAGTCGCTCTGTTTTGCTGTTCTGCTATCTTTTACTGGATTCTAGCCAGAGCTTAGAATGAAACATCACAGGTGAACCAAGAGGAGGTTAGGAAAGCTTTGGAGTGTTAAGCATGTGCTGTCCGTTGGTTTCCAGTGTGCCGGCTGCCACCGCCACCGGCCACTCCAGTGGGTGGGTCTGGTGAGCAATTGACCCTTCTGAAAATCAAGACTTGCTGCATAAGAAGCAGGGCGAGGAGAAAGCCAAAATGTAGATCATTGCTCAAATGAACAGAAAACGGCCTTCTCTCGAAGTTTAGGCAAATCACTGGCTCACATCCCATGGAGTATTTTCTCAGGTGGAGGGGTACACACTCTTGACGTGGAAATTTGTCACCACCCCTCTACTTCTGCAGCCTGAAATCCCCCTTCCCAAATCTTGTCACTGCAGGTTCCCCATGAACAAGCTTTGGGGGGCTTTTCAGGCGACCACAGGGCAGTGGGGGGGGGGGGGCAAAAGTGAGGTTTGCACGTGCATATTTCTCTGCCTATGGATGCAGTGTGTGGGATGTAAGCTACTGTTTAGTGGAATAAATTTTGAAAACTTTTATCAAAAGCATTTTCAGTGGCAAAAAAAGCCTGATTGAAACGTCCATCAAACTGTTCTCCCACTGAAAATCCTTTTGGTTGAAGTTTTCAAGGATCATTTAACTAAACCAGCGGTGTCAAACTCATTAGTTATGAGGGCCAGCTGTGACATAAATGCAGCTTGCTTGGGCCGGGCCAGGGTGGGGTGGGGGAGTCCCCAGAGCGGCACCGGGAGGGGTGCTTTGGCTGACCAGTGGTCTGAATGGAGGCTGGTGGAGAGCTGTTGCCAGCCCCACTTGGAATAAGGCCAATGTATGTGCTCCTGTGGTTGCGACTGACTTATGGTGACCCCTCATGGTGTTTTCAAAGGCCTTCAGGGGTCAGTTGTCATTGGCTGCCTCTGTGTGGTGACTCCAGACTTCCTTGGCGGCCTCCCTTCTGCACACTAAGGAGGGCTGACCCTGCTTAGCTTCCAAGATCTGAGGAGGAGGGGCTTGCCTGGGCCACCCAGGTCAGGGTCTGGCAAGGCAAATTCACAACACTGATCCTTGTGGGTTTGGACGCCCCCATGGCCAGTTTCTTCCTTTCGGTGCCAGCAGGTGCCAGTTCACACACGGTCCCTTGGACTTTTTGTCACTGCTGCTCTTTATTTATTTTATTATTTTATTTCTGATGCTTAATACACCGCCCCATCCCCTGGGGGCTCTGGGCGGTGTACAAATCAGAAACAACAAATCAACAAGCCCACAATAAAACAATAAATAACAGTTTAAATCATTCTAAAAACATTCCAATAACTCCAAAAACATTACAATTTCAGTAGTTTCAGTATTTCGGTAGCCCAGCTCAATGGCGGTTGCTTATAAATATAATTCCAAAGATGGGATGGAATATAGGGGACGGCACCATCAGCGGCTGGCCTCCCCAAAAGCCTCCGTCTTGCAAGCCCTGTGGAACTGTTTTAAGGCCCTGATGGTAGAGGGGGGGGGGATTGTTCCACCAGGTAGGGGCCAGGGCACTAAAGGCCCTGGCCCAGGTGGAGGCCAGCCCGATCACGGAGGGGCCCGGGACAGACGTGTCCTTGTGTCCTTATCACACCCCTCTCTGGAGCGCAACCCAAAGTAGAACCCGAGATGCTGAGAGGCGAGTTGCTCATAGCTTGAACATGCTCAGGTGACGCTGGGGCTGGCTGGGTGACTATGGCTGCCTCCCCACCCCATTCCCCACCCCAGTTTCTCTTCATGATATAGTCAGATAAGATCAACATTCTTTCTTTCCCCCTGGTGAGCTAGTTGGGCATCACATGAAGTCTGGGGTCCCCAACCCTTTTGAGCCTGCAGGCACATTTAGACTTCTGACATAGTGTGATGGGCACCACCACAAAATGGCTTCTGCCGGAGGTAGGGCCAGCCCCAAAGGGACTACCACAACTTGCCTCTAGTCACACCAGTCAAGATCCTTGCGCTGTGGTGGCAGCTGCTGCCAAAGGAATGCTTTCAAAAATCTCTGCAGCCAACCAGATCTCCATTCTGTGGCCACTCAGAAGCCTGGCTGGGCAGAAGCTCCACTTTGTCCCATCCACTTAATAAAAACACGTGGTGGGTGCCAGCAGAGGTGTTGGTGGATGCCCTGATGCTCGTAGTGGAGACCTCTGCAGCAAGTCATCACAGACGTCCAAGAAATGCACAGCTTGCTTGTGTTGGGAAATGTCCTGAGAACCAGTTTTGGAATCTACAGATTTTTAGGGCTGACATAACGCCAGTGCTTGTCGATTATCCTAGCAGTTTGGGGAAGAACAAAATTAACTTTAATGTCTTTTCTAAATTTGCAGCAAATTCCATAAAGCTAGAAATGCAAAGTGATGATGAGGATTCCGAGAGGAAACCCCTGAAGCAGGAAGGCCACGGGCTCAGGGGCCAAGACGAAGGGAGCAGTTTGGAGGAACCTCTCTCTGAGAACCACGAGATGGTGGACCACAGGAAGTTGCAGGAGCTGTCGAGCGAGGGAGGAATCCGGCTTCCGAATGGTAAACTGAAATGTGACGTCTGTGGCATGGTTTGCATTGGTCCCAATGTGCTTATGGTACATAAAAGGAGTCACACTGGTAAGCAGCTGAAAGAAAAACGTGATGACTGCCTTTGGTTTCTCGTGTTAATATTGCTGACGTGCTGTCTTGCTTTTCTCAGTGCCCCAATAGTGGCCAAGCGTGGTGAGGAACAGCTTTGTTTTTCAGCCTGGAAGTCTCTGGCCCGATAAGGAGGCCGGGTGGGGGAGGCGGGGGTTACAGCACAGACCGAGCCACTCACTGCAATGGAGGCTTCCAAGAAATATAACGTAAGGTGTCCTTCAGAGTGCTGGTCTGTACTTGAACAGGTAGATTTGAATCCAGTAGCACTTTAGAAACGAACGGGATGCTCTGTGTGTATAACCTTTGAGAGTCGAATCTCCCTTTGTCAGTTAGCTGGTGGTCGGGAGCTTTTTCCTCTTAGAAGCTTAAACTTCTGTTTTTTATGGTGGTACTGGATTTGAATCCCGTATTCTTTGTCAAGGCATATTCCACACTGGTTTCCTTAAAAGTAGTCCGCATTGCAAGCGCCCGAGCCTCTTTGGTAAAATCAAGGCACCTTTCTCTTTGCACAATGTTAAAGAATGGCATGAATGGTCAGACCTATCCTGGATGTGGGGGAGGGGGTGGGGGAGGGCTCTGTCTCCCCCAGTTTGCCACATGGATGCACCTCAGTGCCATTCAGTGTTTGGATGCCCCAGATCCCTGAAGGGGGCTGCTTTGGAAAGAGGAGGATGAACCCCGATTCTGATCCGAAAGGACTCTCCTTGCATTGTGTCTTTCTGATAAATGCCTTTATAATCTCCTTGATTCCATTTTAATTGTTGATGCAAGTAGTTTTCAACGATGTCCGTGTGTGCCTGTTGAGCAAGAGTTCAGTCTTCACTTCAGCCCCGAGCACATTAATCTGGCTTAACTCATTCCTCGTCTTCATCAAAAGATGTTTATAGGTGTCCTTATAGCTGTTAGAATAATGTGGTCTCTGTATGTTTTTTTTTCCTTGATGAGAGATGAATTTTATACAATTGCATTTCACCCCGGACTGCTTTCATTTCACGTCCCCTTTGCCGTGCTGTTCATCTGTTCTTGGTTTTCCTCCCATTGCCCTACATAAAATAAGTGCCTGGTGGGATCCTGCTCTCTGGGCCTGAAGACGGGGGCTCTAGTCCATGAAAGCAAATGCCGGCGTCACCTGTTTTCAGTCTTTAACGTACCAGATCTGAAGCTCTTTGTTTACATTTGTTGCAACAGACGACTGCAGCTTCCCCTCTGGAACGTTCGTACAAAGTGTGTTCTTATTAGCAATGATGGGATTTATAAGGAGACGGCTTTAGATGGGCAGCTGTGATTCAGTGCTCTGCAGGCATCGCAGTGGTAAAAATAGGGAGAGTACTGTTGGTGAGCTCATTCTGCCCTGAGAAACCTGGCCTGTTCCCGGTAGAAGTTCCATAATAAGATATAGCAAACGGAAGATCAAACCATCCCAGAGGAACTGTTTCAGATCACCAGAAATAGCCGACAAGGGCACTGTATGGAGGTGTCCTCTCCCCTGCCCCCCACCCCCTACCCCGAAAGCAAAAATTGGCTATTTCTTTAATAAGAAACAGCAACAGCATGAAGTGGCACCCGTGGCAGACATCGATGTGCCATACGCTAGACGCACACAGGAGCGCAAAGGCCATGGAGTGGGGGTGGGAAGGGCTGTGCTGCCGCAGCTCATTTCTGGTGACCTTGGTGGGTTTTCAAGGTTGGGCGTGGACAGAGGTGTTTGCCTTTGGCTGCCTCTGGGTGTCTCCCATCCAACTACTAAACGCAGCTGACCCTGCTTAGCTTCTGGGATCGGAGGAGACCGGACTAGTTTGGGTCATCCAGGTCAGAGAGGGTGAGGAATAGTCAGGACTTTCCCCTGCCTGCCTGCCTGCCTGCCTGCCTGCCTGCCTGCCTGCCTGCCTGCCTGCCTGCCTGCCTGCCTGCCTGCCTGCCTGCCTCACCCCAAGTCAGCAGATAAGACACAAAGCCGAGCTTGTTTTAAGGGGGGTGGGGGGTGTTGCACATGTAGTTTGTTGTGTGGACTGGCGTGGTGTTTGGGAGGGCACGTGGCTTGCTGCCCTGCAAAGACTGGGCTCTGTGTCACTGCGTCCAAACTGCAGCCAGTTCACGACCTGACAGCAGCCAATCCTTCACTGATATCCACAGTGCTTCATTCTCAAGGGTGTGGATGCAGAAATGGAAAACAAATTAAATATATGGGTTGTCTTTTGATGTGTTCTCTGTTTTCTGTCTCCAGACGCCACTTCACTTTTTGCGATCCAGAACTTTTCCTTGGTGGGTTTTACTGTACACATTGAATCCCTTACTTAAATTTCAGAGAGAGAAAAAAATGATTTTATGCTACATGAAAGCTTGTGTTTGCAACACTAGGGCAATCTGACCGTGGCTCCTCTCAAGGTGCTTGTGGGAGAAGGGAGTGGGGATTGAGGTATGGAGCTCTGGGGTGGGGAAGCCCCTCCATCCAATGGATCGGAGACTTCTGTGGATTACCTGTAGGTGCAGATCTCCCTGAGAGCAGCTGGATTCATCAAAGCTGACAAAGGTGTCTGGAGATGGGAGTTTTGACCTTGAAAATCTTGCCAGTCTCCTTTTACTGCCGACTAACGCAGCTACCCTTTGAAACTATCTCCCCTAAAGTAGCAAGTATCAGTATCAGGTTATGCTAGAACAGTGGTGGCGAACCTATGGCATGGGTGCCAGAGG